>NW_008330298.1:3887691-3932878 GCF_000622305.1 Nannospalax galili
AAGAAACTCCCCATGACATATCATAATAAGAACACTAAATGTACAGAACAAAGAGAGAATACTGCAAGCAATAAAAGAAAAACAAGTCACATACAAAGGAAAGCCCATCAGAATGACAGCTGACTTATCAATGCAAACTATGAAAGCCAGAAGAGCCTGAAGGAAGTATTTCCAGTTCTACATGACAATAGATGCCATCCCAGAATACTTTACTCAGCAAAAACGTCTATTTTAGTTGAGGGGGAAAGAAAAATCTTCTATGACATGAAAAGCCTGAAAGAATACATGCCCACAAAACCAGGCCTTCAAAGAATACTTGAAGCAATACAGAGAGTAGAGAGAGAAACAAGTATACTCCAGGGGCAATGAAAAGAAAAATAAATAAAAGTATAATCTAGGAAACAAAATTAGACAGAGAACACAAACAGCAATCAAAATGATGGCAACCAATACACATCTTTCAATAATAATCTTAAATATCAATGGACTGAATTCCCCAGTGAAAAGACACAGGCTAAGCAAATGGATTAAGAAACAAAATCCATCTCTTTGCTGTCTGCAAGAAACCCATCTCACCTTCAAGGACAGGCTCTACCTTAAGGAAAAGGATGGAAAAGAATATTCCAAGCAAATGGCAGTAAGAACAAGCAGGGGTTGCAATTCTAATATCTGAAAAAATAGACTTCAAAGTATACATCAAATGTACCCAACAGACATCTTTCAAATATTCCACTCAAGCACCAAAGAATACACTTCTATTCAGCATCCCATGGAACTTTTTCAAAAATTGACCACATAATGGGCCACAAAACAAACCTTCACAAATACAAAAAAACTGAAATAATTCCATGCATTCTATCTGACCACAATGCAATAAAGCTCAAAATCAACACTGGATAAAGCCTTAGTCACTACAGGAACTCTTGGCAATTAAACAACACACTCCTAAACAATGAGTGGGTCAAAGAAGAAATTAAGAAAGAAATAAAAGAATTCCTGGAATTTAATGAAAAGGACAATACAACACAACACAACCTCTAGGACACTTTAAAAGCAGTCCTAAGAGGGAAGTTTATAGCTCTAAGTGCCTACATTAAAAAATAAGAAAGAGCTCGAATAAATGACTTAACACTGCAACTCAAGGCACTGGAAAGGCAAGAATATATGAAACCCAAACCCACCAGAAGAGAAGAAATAAGAAAAATCAGAGCAGAAATTAATGAAATACAAAGAAAACAATACAACACAACACAACCTCTAGGACACTTTAAAAGCAGTCCTAAGAGGGAAGTTTATAGCTCTAAGTGCCTACATTAAAAAATAAGAAAGAGCTCGAATAAATGACTTAACACTGCAACTCAAGGCACTGGAAAGGCAAGAATATATGAAACCCAAACCCACCAGAAGAGAATAAATAAGAAAAATCAGAGCAGAAATTAATGAAATACAAAGAAAACAATACAAAGAATCAATAACCCTAAAAGCTGGTTCTTTGAAAAGCTAAATAAGATAGACAGATCCCTAACCCAGTTAACCAAAGGAAAGAAAGAGTAAATCCAAACCAACAAAATCAGAGATGAAGGGGAAACATCACAACAGACACCCAAAAGATCCAGACCATTATAAGGGAATATTTTAAAAACCCATATGCTACTAAATTTGAAAATCTAAAAGAAATGGATGGATATCTAAAATCATGGGAACCACCAAATTAAACCAAGAGGAGATCAACAGTTTAAAAAGACCCATAACATATAAGGAAATCAAAACAGTGATACAAAACCTCCCAAATGAAAAAAGCCCAGGCCCAGATGGATTTATAGCAGAATTCTACCAGACATTTCAACTATCGACCCATGTCCTTAATGAACATAGATGCAAAACTACTGAACAAAATACTTGCAAACTACATACAGATATACATGAAAAAGATCATTCACCATGATCAAGTAGGCTTTATTTCAGAGATGCAGGGATGGTTCAATATACACAAGTCATTAAATGTGATTAATCATATAAATGGACTCAAAGACAAAAAACACATTGTCATCTCAATAGATGCAGAAAACGCTTCTGACAAAATTCAACATGAATTCATGATAACGTCATCTCAACAGGTGCAGAAAAGGCTTTTGACAAAATTCAGCATGCATTGATGTTTGAAGTCCTAGAGGGAATTAGACTAGAGGGAACATACCTCAACATAATTAAAGCGATATAAACAAACTCACAACCAACATCATTCTAAATGGAGAAAAACTGGAAGCATTCCCATTAAAATCAGGATCAAGTCAAGGATGTGGTCCACCTACTCCATTCCTTTTCAACGTAGTGCTTGAAACTCTTGCTAGAGCAATAAGACAGGAGAAGGAAATTAAAGGTGTAATAATTGGAAAAGAAGAGATCACATTACCCTTTTTTTTGCACATGATATGATAATATACCTAAGAGATCCCAAAAGTTCCACCAGAAAATTCCTAGAACTGATCAACACTTTCAGCGTACTGGCAGACACACATTTTATACTTTCAGTATAAAATCAGTCTCCAAAAACCAGTAGCCTTTCTATATACCAATAACAAGCAGTTGGAGAAAAACTACAAGGAAATGCTCCCATTCACAACTGCTGCAAAAAAAATATATTTTGGAATAAATCTGAACAAAGACACCAAAGATCTCTACAATGAAAATTTTAAATCATTAAAGAAAGAGATTGAGGAAAACATCAGGAGATTGGAAGGACCTCCCATGCTCATGGATTGGAAGAATTAATATTGTGAAAATGACCATCCTACTAAAAGCAATATATAGATTCAACATAATCCCAATAAAAATCCCCATGACATACTTCACAGAATTAGAAAAAAAAATCCTTAAATTCATTTGGAAGTACAAAAGTCGATGGATAGCCAAAGCAACCCTGAGCACAAATAGCAGTGCTGGGGGGATTATTATACCAGATCTCAGTATACCACAGATCTCTAGTCATAAAAACAGCATGGTACTGGCACAAAAATAGACACATAGATCAATGGAACATCATTAAAGATCCAAACCCGAATACATGCAATTTCAGCCACCTGATATTTGACAAAGGTGCCAAGAACAATGGAGGAAAGAACATCTTCAACAAATGGTGCTGGCAAAATAGGATCTCCACCTGTAGAAGAATAAAACTAGATCCTTATCTTTCACCTTGCATAAAAGTCAACTCCAAATGGATCAAAGACTTCAATATGGAACAGAAAACCCTGAAAGTATTAGAAGAAAATATTGGCAACTTACAAGACATAGGTGTAGGAAAAGATTTTCTAAATCGGACAGAAGTTGCTCAGGAATTTAAGTCAGCAATCAACAAGTGGGACCTTATTAAACTACAAAGCTTCTGTACAGCAAAAGAAACAATCAAAAAGGTGAAGAGAAAACCCATAGAATAGGAAAAAGTCTTCACGAGTGACACATCTGACAGAGGTTTAACATCCAGAATATATAAAGAACTCAAAAAGCAAAGAATCGAGAAACCAAATGACCCAATTGAAAGATGGGCTAAAGAGCTAAACAGAGAGTTCTCAAAGGAAGAAGTAAGATGGGCTAAGAAACATCTCAAAAAGTGTTCAACATTGTTAGTAATTAGGGGAATGCAAATGAAAACCACCTTAAGATTTTATCTTAACTTGGCCAAACTAAGATCAAGAGAACAAACGATACCCAATGCTGGAGAGGATGTGAGGGAAAGGGGAACACTCATTCACTGCTGGTGGGATTGCAAACTTGTGCAACCCCTATGGAAAACAGTGTGGAGAACTCTTAAATACTAAAAAAGATGGTACTGCTGGTGGAGGCGGCAGCCAAAGTTTTACATGATAGGTGCTCATAGTATGCTTTATTTACATGTGGTAGGGGGATCCTATCATCTGGCTATAGGGAAATGCCTAATTATCATATAGTTTATGGCAGGTAACTACTGCAAAGGTCATGTTCCAAATAAGGCCAGGCATCCGTGCTTGGAGGCACTTTCCAGATAAGGTGAGGCAGAGAGCAGGAAGCCCCCATTGAGAAAGGGAGCCCTCCATATAGTGCCAAGCTCCTTAAAGCTGTCCGGACATGGTGGACTGCAACCTTAGCAGCAGGATCCCCCCAGGTGGGCCTGGTTTTTCTTATATGATTTTATTATGCTCATGTTCTCCTACAACTCAGTCCACCCTGACAAACTTATATGGTAGCAACCTTTATATTCCCACGAATAAGATATTTATTAGTCTGTGCTACATGGGTGATGTCAGCCAGATGGTGCTGTTCACATGTTCACCAAGATACAGAGTCATTCTCCATCCTCAAAATGAAGTTTAAAAAAAACTGCCTGGCTGGAGAGATGGCTCAGCAGTTAAGAACACTGGCTGTTCTTGCAGAAGACCAAGGTTCAAATCCCAGCACCCACACGGCAGCTAACAACTGTCCATAACTCCAGTTCCAGGGGATCTGACAGCCTCTTCTATCCTCCATGGGTATTGCACGACATGGGTGTGCTTACCTGCATGCAGGCAATACATGCATACACATAAAATGAAAATTAAAATTAAATATTTTAAAACAAAAAAACAGCCTATAAAAAGTCTCTGGGGCTGGAGAGATGGCTCAGTGGTAAAGAGCACTGGCTACTCTTGCAGAGGAACTAGGTTTGATTCCCAGCACCCACATGGCAGCTAACAACCATTCCTAACTAAAGTTCCAGGGGAATCCAATGCCCTCTTTTGACCTCTGAGGGCATTGCATAACACATGCAGGCAATACACTCACACATAAAAAATTGAAATTAAAAAAAAATTTAAAAACAGTCTCTCAGGGAAAGTCACAGTGTGAAAAACCACTGTTTCACACACCATGAAGTAACTTAGAGCAGGCCACAGCCTGATCTCAACAGTCAAAGCCCCCATGGTTCCTAACCTATGTCCTGTAGTTTGGCAAAGAGATCCAGACTTGTCTCAAGGGGGTCTCCAGATAAGGACAATGATGATAGGCCTTCAATATGGAGATAACTGCCTATTGCTTCCTGACAGTAAAGCTGTATCTAGATCCTAAGTCTAAACTGTAATGCTATTGTACCTGGATACTCTTTTTTTGTTGTTTCCTTGTTTTTGTTGTTGTGTTGTTGTTCTTCTTGTTGTTGTTGTTGTTAAAACAGGGTCTCACTCTAGCCCAAGATGGTCTGAAGTCAAGCCTAGAAATCGCAAGATTCTCCTGCCTCAGCCTCTTGAGTGCTAGGATTGCAGATGTGTGCCACCACACCTGTCTTTTGAAACAGAAAGGGCTACCTGATTTGCAGTGGATAGTTTTGGTTGAATACTGAAGTGTACCCCATGGGCCATGGACTGAAGGCTTGCTCCCAATCTGGTGTTGCTATTTTAGGAATTGTCAGAAACTTTAGGAAGTTGGGCCTAGTTGAAGGAAGCACGTCACCAGGAGCAGGCCTTGAAGGATACATTGTCTCTGGCCCTTTCCTTATTCTCTGTGTCCTATCTACCATGATATATGTGGCTGCTTTGCTCCACCACATGATTTCTCACCATAATATTTTTCCCCACCAAAGCTCAGGAGCAGTAGAGTCAAGTAACCATTGGTTCTGAGGCAAAGTAAATCTTGCCTCCTTTAAGTTGTTTCTCTCGGGCATTTGTCTCAACTATGAACAGTCTAACATATCTACCATCTGTCCAATGTCCTGTTCCTCACAGAAGCATGGTAATCACAGTGCTTAGGAAGTGAAGGCAGGAGTAAGTTTCCTTTACTTCCTTGGTCCTGTATGTTTCCTTTACTTCTTTTTTTATTTTAAAAAATATTTTATTTATTATTTATTTTATGTGTATGAGTGTATTTCCTGCATGTATGTAAGTGCACCTGTGTCATACAATGCCTGAGGAGGTCAGAAAAGGGCGTTGGATCCCCTGGAACTGGAATTACAGAGAGCTGTTAGCTGCTACATGGGTGCTGAGAATCAAACCCAGGTCCTCTGCAAGAGCAGACAGCTCTTCACAGCTGAGCCATCTCCCCAGCCCCTCCTTTACTTCTTGAGTCTGTGTATGAGTGCATGTAGTATGTATAAATGTATGTGTCCATATGTGTGTGCTCATATGTTCATGTTGTGGGGACCTAAAGGCCCCACCTTGTATAGGTCCGAAAGGAAGTTACTGGGGGCGCGGCCTGGCTTGCTTTGAAAGTCTGAAGAATACTTCCGCACTGCTGAGGAGTGCATGATCAGCGCGTGACCATCCTTAAGATACACCCTCGGTGGGGGGGGGGGGGTCCCGGGGGCCTTTATAAGCTTTGTAACACCTGAAATAAGTGAGTCCCTGCTTGACTAGACTCCCCGTTGTGTCTGAGTGACCCCAGTACTGGGGGCGGCGTGGGCTGGCGAACGGCGTGCTTACTCATCCCCAATGTGCTGAGAATAAAGTTGTGTGTCACCATGCCCAGCACACCCAGATTTTTTACATGAGCTATGGATACTGAACTGAGATCATCTTTACTGACTGAGCAATCTCCCCAACCCACTTCCTAAGTCTTATGGGCCTCCCTCCTCCCTCTAGGAGGAAAGTGTCAGTCAGGAGGACATAGCTACACAACAGCATTCCTGTTCCAGACTGACTTTTGACTCAAGGTTCATGTCTTCGTACATATAATGAAGATTAGGTTTCAATCCTATTATACCTTGGATCTTAACTGTTCTCCACAGGCCCATATTCCAAAGTCTTGGCTGCCAGCCCATGCCATTCTTGGGAGGTAGCAGAACCAATAGGGGGTGAGGCCTAGTGGAAGGAAGTTAGATAACTGGGAGATATTGAGCTCTAGCCCTTCATCTCTTTACTTCTTGGATGCCATAAGGTCAGCATCCTCTTTCACCACATACTCACACCATGATATACTATGCTGCCATCAGTCCAGAGCAATAGGGCTCTGGACTTACAGACTGAATCCTGTGAAACTGAGCCAAAAATAAACGTTTTCCTTTAATTTTTATGTATTTATTTATTATTTATTTATTTTTGAGACAGGAATACGTGTACCTTTACCTGGCCTTGAATTCACTATGTATCCTAGGATGACCTTGAACTGATTGTCCTGACTCTACTTCCCTAGTGCTGGGATTACAGGCATGTGCCAACACACCCAGCTCTCTTTATAAATTGATTTTTATCAGCTGTACATGGTGGTGTAGGCCTGTAATCTAGCACTCAGGAAGCAGAGGCAAAACAATCATGAATTTAAGACCAGCCTGGGCTACATAGCAAGAACTTGTCTCAAAAAAGTTGATTTTTTTCAATATATATTTTTACTTTTGTAGATTTCATATAGTACAACTTAATCAAATTTAGACCTAATTAGCACTCCCCCATAGCCCACCCACCAGATTTCATGCATTTCTGTCAAATATGTTAAGACCTATCAAGTCAAGTTTGTATACCCAGATGTCCCTCTGTATGAGTTCATCCACTGGAGCCTGGTCACCCTATCTAGCATCACTCCCTTAAAGAAGACCAACTCTCCCTCACCCAGCAGTGATCACATCATCATCAACAGTTCCTCGGCTAAGGTTGGGACCTGCTAGCCATTTCTCCAGTTCTATGCTGGATTTTTGTCTGATTGAGTCAGCATGGGTCTTGTGCATGCTGACACCATTTTTTTATTTATTATTTTTATTTTATGTGTATGAGTGTATTGCCTGCATGTATGTGAGTGAACCCATGTCGTGCACTGCCTCAGAGATTAGAAGAGTGATTTGGATTCCCCTGGAACTGGAGTTATGGTTCGTAGCTGCCATGTGGGTGCTGGGAATCGAACCCAAGTCCTCTGCAAGAGCAGTCAGTACTCTTAACCACTGAGCCATCTCTCCAGCCCTGACACTATTTTTTAATCAAGTATTTTTTAAAATATTTTTTATTTTATTTATTATTTTTATTTTATGTGTATGAGTGTATTGCCTGCATGTATGTGAGTGAACCCATGTCGTGCACTGCCTCAGAGATTAGAAGAGTGATTTGGATTCCCCTGGAACTGGAGTTATGGTTCATAGCTGCCATGTGGGTGCTGGGAATCAAACCCGAGTCCTCTGGAAGAGCAGTCAATGCTCTTAGCCACTGATCCATCTCTCCAGCACCTTAATCAAGTATTTTGTTCAGCACAATCCCCACTGCAATGAATAATTGCACCAACAAAGCCTATAGGGTTTCAATAATAAAAACTCTCATTGCTAACTAAAAACATCCTAGATTCCCCCAGGAAGGCCTACTGGACATGTACATTTGCCAGAGGTCTTACCTAGCTCTCCGCCTACAGTATACTCTACCTGCTCCTAATACACAGAGACTCTTCCTTGTGACCAATCACATTCCTAGAGATTGGGAACCCAGTAACCTCTACCTCCAACTTCCTCGTTTTCATGCATATCTAATTCATCTTTCACAACTCCTTACTAGACTCAGCTGGTCTGAACCACACCCCATGCCCTGTACCCTACACCCTTAACATCCAATGTTGCCACATGAGAAACTGAAAAGCAAAAGCAATAGAAAAGATATTGGGGCAACTCACTAGCTCCAGCTCTGATCCCATCTCACAGCATTCATCAGGAGGGAGTGAAAGGCAGCAAGGACAGGCCTAACTATGCTTTCTTAGGTTGATCACCTCTAAATAAATGGCCAACATCTGTTGCGAGTGACCTCCAATCCCCCTGCCAAAGACTATGTTCTTTTCACTTTGTCCTTATATCTAGCCACCTAAAACATAATCCTGTTGTTCTGTATGATCCAGAGGATGATCTACAATAGCTGTGCTTTCAGCTTTGAGTAGATGAGTTTATTAAGTATATAGCAAGTAAAAATAATAAACAGTGAGTAGCAGACAGAATGAAGCGGCAAATAGATAGCAAAACATAACAGCTTAGAGAGACGGCTCAGCAGTAAAAGCACCTGCTGCTCTTGCAGAAGACCTAAGTTCAGTTCCCAGTACCCCTTTGACAGTTCACAACCATCTGTAACTACTGTTCCAGAGGATCTGACACTATCTTCTGGCCTCCATGGACAGCACATGAACACACTGCACTTAGATGCATGCCAGGCAAAACACTTGTACACATGAAATAAAAATAAATTTTTAAAAATTTAAGATAGCAATACAACAAATTGGGTGGCCAAATCATCCAGCAAAGATCACTGATGTAGCCCAACTGATAGAGAAAACTAAAGGTCATATTATCAAATTGAGACTTTACAGGCATCCAGCAGAAACGACTGCGGAAGCCCCATTGGAGCATCTGTGTGAAGCACAGTGTTTCCTGTGTGAAGCAGTGTTTCCTCCAGTGAGGCTTCCAAGTAAAAGAGCAAACAGCAGAAAAGTAACATTATCAAATCGAACACTCAAAATCATCCAGCAGAAGGCCTGGGGAAGGCCTGCTGAAACCGTTGTGCTGGAGTTCCTGATCCAGAGTTCAAGGCCCAGCAGAGCCATCTGTCCATGCATGAGCTTTCAGCTTCTCTTTCCCACTACAAGCACTTTCATATCATAAAACAATAAACAAAGTAACCTCTGTTGGAAATATCTTAACTTCTAACTGTTCTCAAGAGCACAATGCTTTTCATACCCTTAGCTGCTTTCTCTTTTCCCCTCTCCCATTACAGAGGATGGCAGAAGCCTGACTCAACACGGGCCTTTTTTGAGGGTCGTTGATTGAAACATGTTTGGGCCTGAGGTGGGGAAGAGGGCAACCCAATTTCCAGGGACAGATTCTCAGTGAGCACACGACAGTTTACCAGTACAGTTGACATGACACCAGTGAAAACTATCTTTGCCACAATTAAATAGAAGAAAATTAGTGTGACCACTGTGGAAATTTGAATGGAGTGTCTTTAAAAAAATTAAGCATAGAACTACAATATGAAAGAACTAGACTGCTCCAAGTCAGCTTATAATTGAAATACATGTTAATTCTGTTTATTGTGGCACTATTTATAATAGCCAAGTTAAGAAATCAGCCTAGGAGTTCATCAACTCATGACTGAAAATGGGATATGTATACACATATAATTTATAATATATCCTATTTTATCAGCCATTAAGAAGAAAAAAATTTAGTTATTTGCAGGAAAATGATAAAATTAGTCATTCTGTTAGTGAAATAAACCAGATGAGGGGGCTGGCTACTCTTTCAGATTCCCAGCACCCACATGGTGGCTGCCAAACGCCTGTAACTCCAGTTCCAGGAGAATTCAATGACCTCTTCTGATGTCGGTGGGCATTGCACAACACGGGTGCGCTTACATACATATAGGCAATACACTCATACACATAAAAATAATAAATAATGAAATATTTTAAAATAAACCAGATGAGGCCCAGAAAGACAACATTACATGTTTCCTCTCATATACAGAATCTGGACTTTAGAAAAAAAAATATTTGAAAGCAGAGAGAGGACTGTTTGAGAAAAGAAAGGGGACTAGTAGAAGTGGTTGGGGGGACAAGAAAAGGTAAAGATGGAGTGCAAAAAAATCAAAGTACATGATACACCTGCATAATAATGTCATAATGGGAGCGCGCCACTGCTGCCTGGGGAGTTTGAATTGAGCGCTCAGTTTCCTGGCGGTGGTGGAATGGGGTCCCCGGCGCTGCCTCCGTCCCGGCAGCTCTATCTCAAGGACCACCGCATCTCTACCTTCAAGAACTGGCCCTTTCTGGAGGGCTGCGCCTGCACCCCGGAGCAGATGACGGAGGCTGGCTTCATCCATTGTCCCACTGAGAATGAGCCTGACTTAGCCCAGTTTCTTCTGCTTCAAGGAGCTGGAAGGCTGGGAGCCAGATGACAACCCCATAGAGGAACATAAAAAGCAGTCATCTGGGTGTACCTTCCTGTCTGTCAAGAAGCAGTTTGAAGAACTAACCCTCAGTGAATTTTTGAAACTGGACAAAGAAAGAGCCAAGAACAAAATTGCAAAGGAAACCAATAGCAAGCAGAAAGAATTTGAAGAAACTGCGAAGAAAGTCAGGCATGCCATTGAGCAGCTGGCTGCCTTGGAGTGAGTCTTTGCTGGGGCCTGGTCTCCAGTGACGTGCCACATCCAAGCCACCTTCCTGCTTTCCCACCCCTCCTGTGTGACCTCCAGTAGTATCTTAGGGATAGGAAAACGCCAGTATTTTGAAACTGAATATTTAACATTATTTTTGTTTTTGCTTGAAAGCGGCCCCAATCTGTGTGGCTGGTGCTGTTGGTCACAGTGGTCACCTCTATCTTCCCTCCTACCCTCCCTCCTTCCCCTTCTCCCCTCTTTCTCTTGTGCTGTTGGTCACGTTGGCCACCTCTCTCTCTGTCTCTCTGTCGTGCCCCCCCCAGGAGGGCAGTGTCCCTATGATAGGACCTGACTTGGGGGTGTGGGGGTGTCCATGTAGAGTTTCTGGTCTTCATGTTTGCAATACTCTGAAGAGCTGATGTGCCCCCTGCTTAGTGGCCATGTTGTTACTGATATGTTGGTCACTGATGATCCGCCTGTCTTTCTAATGTGAGTCTTCCTAACGCAGGGCAATGGGATAAAATCACTTTAAAAGTGGGCTTGAAGTCCTTTCTGTCTTGGGTAAACTGGTTTGGTTGGCTTTGCTTTGTTTCTAAGATTAAAAAAAATTAAAAAAAAGAATGTCATAATGAAACCCATCATTTGGTACAATGAGTATCCACTAACAACAAAAAAGAATATGTGAAACTCAATCTGGGGAAATGATTCAGTTGGTAAAATACTGGCCTTGTAAGCATGAGGACCTGAGTTAAATACCCAGAACCCACATAACAAAAACAGGCACTAATGTATAATCCCAACACTGAGGAGGTAGAGTCAGTCAGATCCCTGGGGTCCTCTGGCCAGCCAGGCTAACCCATTTGGCAAACTCCAAGCCATTGAGAGACCCCCATCTCAAAAAAAAAGAAAAGAAAAGAAAGGAAAAAAAGAAAAAGAAAAAGGAAAAACGACAGACAAGTTTAGGCAACACACCCTTAATCCCAGCACAGGGGTGACAGAGGCAGGCAGATCTCTGTGAGTTCGAGGCCAGGCTGGTTTATATACAGATTTCCAGGCTAGCCAGAACTATAGAGTGAGACCTTGTCTCAACAACAACAGCAAGGTGTATAGCATTTGAAGAATGACACCTAAGGCCAGCCTCTGTCTTCCATGTGCACACACACACACACACACATACACACACACACACACACACACACACACACACACCCACCAAGGATCATAGAGAAGGTCTAAAACATTTTTCACTAGCATTCAAGGCTTCTCCCAAGAATACCAGCAGGTAGATAACTAACACTGAGGGCTTAACGAAGTTGTCTTTCACAGAGACAGAACAAGTTTGCCTCCAAACAAATATCAGATACTCTGTTAACAGTGGAGGAAGCAAATGCTAGAACCAAACCAAACAATAAGCCCCCTGCAGTCTTTCATCTGGTCTACATCTAGATCCCTTCAGAAGTCTGTGCATCAGGAGAGAGTCCCGGGGGCTTTGCTTAAACAGAGCATAAACATTTCCATTGCCTCTCTTCAGCTGTTAGAACAGTGAGAGGGAAGGGCCTCCTTCTGCAATTTAAAGGAAAACCATGGTCACTCCAAAGCCAGTTCCTTGTGTAAATAAGTATCTGCACTTAAAGGGACCTTAAAGAACTGGTTGCTCAGGCCCCTAAATCAGAGTATCTGAGTTCAAATCCAGCTCCATGGGGCTGGAGAGATGATTCAGCAGTTAAGAGCACTTCTTGCTCTTACAGAGGTACTGTGTTCAGTTCTCAGCATCCACAACCACCTGTAACTCCAGTTCTAGGGGATCTGACACACTCTTCTGGACCCCACAGGAACCAGGCATGTACATGGTACATTAGATGCAGGCAAAACACTCATACACATAAAATGAAAAGAAATCTTTAAACAAAGAAATTCAGCTACATGCCGCATTAACTTTTCCTATGGAAATGTGAACAGATGTGTATTCACACCATATAGGACACAAACAGCAAACCAAAAAATTCCATCCAAGTCTAGTCTGGTGAACCAATGAGTTTAATTGGGGCTATGTATGGGAGCATAATTGAGGGGTTACCTTCAAGGACTTAGGCAACTTACAAGAAACTACACCATTAAAAAAAAAAAAAAGCTTGCCTCCCCCAAGCAATTGTAAACTGCCTATACATCCTCAATGAGGGGAGGGGTCATGCATCTCTGTGAGGCCTAGTGAGCCACCTCATGCACTGCGCCAGTAGTCAGTCTTGAGCTCCCTCATGAGTCACTCCTGAGCCCCTTAGGCACTGCCTCTAGAGCTACTCACGTGCTGCCTCTTGAGGCACTTTTGAGCCCTGTGTGCTGCCTCATGAGGCCTGTTCTCCTCCACAAGGGAATGTCAGTGGGCAGAGTCTTGTGAGGGTCTCATGTTGCTGCTGTGATTTCAAGATGGCAGTGGCCACGTCATGCTGAGAAGAACAGCATTCCACAGCAGTCCACCACTTATGATTTGAACTACAAGGATGGATGGTGTGCTGGAGAGGATACAGGCTCTAGACACATGACAGCTCACTTTAAATCTCTGTTTTCCCACTTACCAGCTGTATGACCTAATTGAGAACCTCTGTGGCCTTATCTCTAGCCAGTTTTCACCAAATCTTAGTCACTATTATTATTCCATTGTGAGTCTGTTTCTCACAAAATGGTAAAGAAAATAAAGGAAAGGAGGCATTACTCTGAATAATCCTATGAGGCACACCCATCCCAGCAGGTGGGGAAGCCAGGAATCGTCTTTAGCCTCAACACAGATTAAGAATGCATTGTCTCTGAGAATCCATTGTTAACCCTGAAGAAATGTATTTGTTCCAGCCAACAGCTACTCCTTAGATAGCAGGAAAAAGAAGAAAGCGTGTCTGTCTGCGACCCCGCAGATGAAGAAAAACATTCAAAATGCCTTAGGCTATCCTCACATCCCCTGATGGAAGGCCCAGAGAATATGCCAGGCTAAAGGGATGCAGGCAAATGTTTTGCTAGAGAGAGTTGGGACCTGGGTATAGGTGAAGCTCTACTTAGTGGGATGAAAAAGGAAGGTAGAACAGAACTCAAGGAAGCAAGGATGTGAGGTTCTAAAGGGTGACTTTTCTCTCCATCTGTGCACATGGATATGTGGGTAAGGACATTTTAGAAAGTCCCTGTGTTTAGGGGCTGGAGAGATGGTTCAGTGATTAAGAACACTGACTGTTCTTGCAGAAGACCCAGGTTCGAATCCCAGCACCCACATGGCAGCTAACAACTGTCCATAACTCCAGTCCCAGGGGATCCAACAGCTTCTTCTGACCTCCACAGGCATTGCACAACATGGGTGCACTTACCTACATGCAGGCAATACATGCATACACATAAAACAAAAAAATAATAAAAATTTAAAAAGAAAGTCCCTGCGTTTAAACTGGGCATGGTACTATACACCTGCAATCTTAACACTCAGGAGTTGGAGGCTGGAGGATCAGAAGATAATCCTTGGCTACATAGTGAGCTCCAGGCTAGCCTGGGATACATGAGACCTTATCAAAAAACAAAACAAAACGAAAAACAACCAGGGGCTGGAGAGATGACTCAGCAGTTAAGAGTACTGGCTGCTCTTGAAAGAGGCCCCGGAGTTCATTGCTAGCACCTACATTGCAGCTAACAACCATCTGTAATTCCAGTTCCAGGAGATCGACGCCCTGTTCTGATTTCCCCGGGAATTGCATGACATGGGTGCACTTACATACATGCAGCCAATACACTCATACACAAAAATAAAAATAAAATATTTTTTAAAAACAAAGAAAAGGAAGAAGGGAGGAAGAAAAGAAGTAAAGGAAGGGAAGAGTTCTTGTGCTTAAAATTCCTTTCAGTTATCCCTAACTGATCTACAAATCTGTCCAGTCATGGTAGAGTTGTCGGGGATTATAAAGGAAAGGACAACACAAGTATATGTGGCTTCTTGTTCTGCTTCTAGGGAACTCTTGTACTGGGTTTGGGAAGGTGCCCAGGAGCATACCAAGTATGTCCATTAGAGCAGCAAAGAGCAACTTGCTAGAAAAACACCTCAGGAATGTGTAAGTCTAAACCTTTACTTTGTGATCCATCCACTAAGCAGAAATGACTCATGAAGAAGAGAGAATGATGATGTTAGTTAGAAATGCTAGCTGCATGTCTTTGTGTTATTTAACATAATGCCTCGCCCTCCTTATCTGAAAATTAATGATAAGGATAGAATTTACTTGTTACGAGAATTCCATGAGTTACCATTTGTAAAATATTTAAAACACTGTCTGGCCCACAGTAAGCATAATATGTATTAAAGACAAAGCTAGAAAAGCAGAAATGTGGGGTGACTGATATGTTGAAACTACAAAGCTAAATGGTCAGAATTGATCTCCCTATTAAGGAAAAAGGCACACTCTATCTGCACCATAGAAGTCTTCTGGTCATTAAAGTATCCTCTAGCTTGGAAAGGGGGCAAGTCTCCACTGCTTTCTGAATTAAGTTCATTTCCACAAAGGTGAGCAGACCCTACGGTGGGCTAATGCTGCCTGGCTTATTGCCCAGCCAGAATACAAAGCAGAAGGTGATGCCAAGTGCAAGTGAAGGAGAACCTCCTTGAAACACTTTTGACCATCTGCACAAAGATGGGTGGACAACTAAGGCATTTCTTGTCATAGCGAAAAATAAGAATCAATTTAAATGGCAATCAGCAATGGCCAATTGATCAAGACTCCACAAATGAAAGTGTCTCTCTCTCTCTCTCCCCATCTCCCTCTTCCTTTCATATATATATATATCCACAAAGAGTTAAGATCAGAATATTATGAATAATGTGGTCTCATTTGTGTATGTGTGTGTATTCACAGGCTTATAAATAAAGCAAAAACTATGGAAGGATAAACAAAAATAATGGTAACTGTGGTTAACCTCTGGGCAAAAGAGTTGAGGAATAGGGTAATTTAATTTGCTAATTTGGCGTTATATTTCTATTTTGGTTCATTTTCATAATAAAAAGAGACTTCTGATTTGGGACTATATGTTAATTCTTTTATCACACTTTAACATTATATTTTGAAGTAATCTCAAACTGACAAAAGAGTTACCAAAACTGTACAGATTCCAAGATATCCCTCTGTTAGCTTCCCCAAATGTTAATGTCTTACACAGCCTGTTATCAAACCCAGGAAATTGGTACTAATATATGATTGAGCAGTCTAGCAAAACTTATGCCAAAGTTGTTAACTCTTGTCTGCTCTTTCTTCAGTCTAAGCCTCAATCCTGTTGTACACACTGTATTTAGCTGTTATGTTTGCCTTAGTGTCCTCCAGCAGGCAGCTCCTGACTGTGTCATTGTTTCTCATGACCTTGAAACTTTTGCAAAGTAATAGCTATGGATGTTCTGCAGAAAGACACTAAACTTAGGTTTGGTTTACATATTCTCATGATTAAATCCAGGTTAGGAGAACAGAAAGCACAGAAATTATGCCAGGTTCTTTCTGCTGAATGATCAGGAAACACACAGTGTAAATATGTCTCATTGCTGTTATTAGTTTCCATCACTTGGATTAGGGGTGTCTGATAGGTTTCTCTACTCTAAATCTATTGATTTTCCTTTTATAATTAATATTCTGTAAGGAGGTAGTTTGAGACTATGTAAATACCCTATTTTATCATATTTCACCTATTAATCCTCTTATAATCCTTGACTAACACACTTATTTTTGTGGTACTTGCTAAAGGGTGACTTTCTACTTCCACTATTCCGTCTATATTTATTCATTGGTACTGTACTGTGAGGAAGAATTGTCCCTTCTTTTGGGGCTGGAGAGATGGCAATTTAGTCTTGCAAAAGACCAGGGTTTGGTTCCCAACACCCACATCAGGTGGCTCACAACAACCTGTAACTCTAGTTCCAGAGGATTTGATGCCCTCTTCTGGCCTCACTGCACTCACATGGACATAATCATACATAGACACACATACACATAAATGAAAATAAAATAAATCTAAACAATAAAAAGTTTTCCCTTCTTAGAGTACAGGAAGTTGTTCAGGAAAAAGTGATGGGGAGATATGGGAGGAGTTGGAGGGGAAGGAGTGGGCATGGATTTGATCAAAATGCCTTAGACGCATGTATGAAATTCTCAATAAATTTAAGTTAAAAAATTTTTTTTATAGAACTGGAGTTAAGAATAGCTGTTAGTCACCATGTAGGTGCTGGGAACCAAATATAGATCCTCTGCAAGAGCAACCAGTGCTCTTAAGTGCTGAGCCATCTCTCTAGCCCCATAAAAATAAATCTTTAAAACAAAAAAAAATTTTCCCTTCTTATATATGAAATCAACTATTTATCTAAATAACTATGAACTTGTAAAAAGAATGAATCATCACACTTTTTTCCAATAATTTTAAAATTTGCTTATTTTATGTATATTCATATTTTGCCTGCATACATGTAAGTGCACCTGTGTAGTACAATGCCCACAGAGACCAGAAGATGGCATCAGATCCCTCCTTTGGCACTGGAGTTACAGATGGCTGTTTGACGTCATGTGGGTGCTGGGAATGAACCAGGATCCTCTGCAAGAGCAACCAGCCTTCATATTTTTAAGTTGAATTTTCAAATTACATGTGATGCTGAAAGTAACACTGTCTATAAATGATACATCATTGTCTGTTCATGAATCTCTCCATTTTTCTTTTGGGCTTTGGAACCTTTGTCCATCAATTAAAAGAGATTTTTGTATAGTCACAAATCTAGCCCCTTATCTGTGATGCAACTTGCACATATTTACTTCAAGATTTTTGTTTTGCTTCTTGTTTTGTTGAAACTGTTGTTTTGATTTGATTTTGAGACAGTGTCTTATTATACATCCCCAAGCTGTCATTCAACTACCAGCTCAGGCTGGTCTTGAACTTGAGATCCCCTTGCCTCAATTGTCTGAGTATTAGAATTGTCTGCTACTTTTTTAATCTTGATTATAATGGGAATTTTATCATACAAATTTTAGTAACAATTCCACCTTGTTATTTGTAATAATATATTTCATAATAATACCAAAAAGTTATTTACCTTTTTCACTATGTTGACATTTGTACCAATGGTGCAAAAGTAAGGGTGGAACAGAGAATGGTGGCACAGGTCTGTAATCCAAGCACTTTGGAAGCTGAGGCATTCAAGGTCAGGTAGCATATAACTATTACCTAGCTAATTCAAGGATAGCCTGGGTTACACAGAGACCCTGTCTCAAAATTTAAAATTAAATTTGCTGGGTGGTGGGGTGCATGCCTTTAATCCTAGCACTCAGGAGGCAGAGGCAAGAGGATCTCTGTGAGTTCAAATCTAGCTTATTCTACATATCGAGTTCCAGGCCAGCCAGGGCTGCATAGTGAGACCTTGTCTCAAAAAATAAATAAATAATAAAAATAAAGTTTAAAAGCAAAGGTAGATTTTAACACAAAACCTTTGGCTGGTGAGCAGGTAAAGGTGCTTGACACCAAACCTCACCACCAGAGTTCCATCCCTGGGATCCATATGGTGGAAGGAGAGAACTGACTCCCACAAGTTGTCATCTGACCTCTACACATGTACCCTGGCATGTGCATGTGTGTGCATGTACATATACAGACATGCAAAATAAGTACATAAATATAATTTTTAAAAAGGAAAGGAAAACTTTGTACAATTCAAGACAGTGGTACTAAATGTACTGGTATTCATTTACAGTAGCCATCTTGCTACATATTTAGAGAAAGTAAGCAAAGTCCTTGATGAAGTAGCAAAACTCAATTTTATCAAATCTTAAACGTGGAGCTTGATTAAAAATTATCTTCATGTAATAAAAGAAGAAGCACACATAAAGTGTCCGACAAATACCTGTGTACAGGGGCTGGAGGGATGACTGAATGGTTGAGAGCACTGGCTGCTCTTACAGAGGGCCCGGGTTTGGTTCCCAGCGCCTACATGGTAGCTAACAGTTGTCCATAACTTCAATTCCAGGGGATCTGATGCGCTCTTCTGGCTTCCATGGACACTGGACAACATGGGTGCACTTAACATGCAGGCAAAGCACTCATACACATTAAATAAATAAATAAATAAATAAATAAATAAATAAATAAATAATAGAGACAGAAACAGCAGCTCATTAAACGAGTGGTGGGAGTCTCCTAATCCCGCAGCTATTTGTGGTCATGAAACTGCCAGTGCACCTGGCTGACTCAAGATGGCTAAGCTGCTCCACTGTCTCTCTCTACAGTAGAATAGTAATACTACAAAGAGCTAACTGGTTTACCCACAGTAACTCGATATAACTAAATGTCCACTTTTTAAAATTTTCATTCAAATGCCCATGTCCAGTGTTTGGACCACCAAAAATGAGTTGAGTAGTGAGCTGAAATGGGCACCTTAAAGTTTTTTATTTTTTTCTTTTTAATTGATGTATAAGAACTGTACATATTTCATACTTTTTCATGGAGCACCATTTTTCATTCCATTTAAATTAAGTTTACTCTTTTATTCCTTTATGAAGCAAAGTTGGAGATTTTATTAAAGATATTTTGATATCTAAATAAATAAATGGAATTTCTCTCCCACTAAGAATATACTGGACAAGACATACATACACAATTGTAAGTGCAGCATAATTTTTTCTCTGATGAGAATCCCATCAAATAGAATTTATCAGAATCCTTTACATTTACTTATTTGTGTGTGTGTGCGTGTGTGTGCACATGTGTGCACACACACACGAGCAAGGGTGCAAGGGTGCACGCTGGCATGCATATAAAGATCAGAAGGCAACTTTGGGGAGTCAGCTCTCCTTTCACCATGTAGGTTCCAGGAATCGAACTGAGGTCATCAGGCTTGGCAGCAAGTGCCCCCACTGAACCATCTCCCCAATCCATAGAATCTTATGTTTTTTATTAGTATTTTATTAATGCATTGTTTGCATGTATGTAAGTGCACCTGTGTTGTGTAAAGCCTTCAGAGGCCAGAAGAGGCCATCGAATCCCTGGAACTGGAGTTACGAAGAATTGTTAGCTGCCATGTGGGTGCTGGGAATCGAACCTAAGTCCTCTGGAAGAACAGCAAGTAGTGAGCTGAAATGGGCACCTTAACTGCTGAGCCATCTCTCCAGCCATAGAATCTTACTTTTTTTTTTTTTTTTTTTTGAGACCCAGTCTCCCTGTAGCCCCAGCTGGCCTGGAACTCACTATAAATCTGCCTGCCTCTGCCTCCAGAAAGCTGGGATTAAAGGTGTGTGCCACCACACCTGACAAAATCTTACATTTTGGGCATTTTAAGGCCCAAACCTGAAACTGTAGTACAATCCTTTCCTAAGTATCTCACTCAACATCCTGACAATCTCCATGACAGTAATTTTCTCATTTTTAAATATATATTCACTTTTTCTTTCGTATATTTTTAAACAGAGTCTCACAAGTTTGTGTTTCAGTCATACATGTAGGCTAGGCCCCTGCTCACACTCTTTTTCAACTAGCAAGTCTAGATGATTATGCTGTCCAAATATATCCATAATCCTACCCTTTCTCATCTCCTGAACTACTACTGTTCCAGCTCCAATTTCTACCCTCTCTCATTTGGATTACTGTGGTAACCTCCTGATGATGACCCTCCTTGCTTCTGCCTTTCCATCGTCCCTCTTATTTGGTGTTCAACATAGCACACACAGGGACTCTGTATGAAATAACTTAGATTATGGAACTACTCTCTCGAAACCTTAAAACCCTCCAATAGCTCATATCTCACTCAGGTAAACATTCCTAACTCCATATTGTCGCCTCCTAACACCTGCATGATAAAGCTTCTCGCTGCCTCAGTGGCACCATCTCCTTCTGTGCAAGACCTTGCTCACTCCACTCCAGTCACAACATTGTCCTTGCTTGTCCTCAAAAACTTCACCCTCATATGTTTGTACTGGATGCTCCCTTTCTCTAGAATGTTCTTCCCTCACATAGTTCTATGACTTACCCTCTTACATCCTTCAAGTCTGTTCAAACATCACTTTCAATGACCTTGACCTGATTGAAAATTTTTGCCACCACTTTCCTCTGTACTCCTGATCTTGTGTCGGGAGCTGCTAATCATTGAGCTGTGGCAGCCTTGTTTACTGAGTTTGTGTCATGCAAACCAGTACTTAACCTGCCCATTCAGGAGGAAGGTGTTTCTGGAGAGCCTCACAATACCTGACCTGGAGGCAATAGTGGTAAACAAAAGGATCAAAGAAGCCTTTGATCTGACCGCTCCTTGACCCTCAGATACAGGTGGGGAAAAACAGCTGATGAAACTAATTGAGTTCTTCTGTATAAAAAGGTGGAGCTGAAATAAACCGGGGCTGCAGTATTCACTGTCAGTCCTCACAAGCATCTTTTCTGTCTCCTTTTCTTTCTTTAAATCCTCACTCCCCCTTTCAGGTACTGTCCGTTTTGGCCGGCTGGTACCAGCAATCTTGTTTATCTTGCTCTCAGTATTTTTTCTACACCACTTTCCACCTTTTTACAATACTGTGCAGTTTACTTGCAAATTGCAGTTTATTATTTTTCATATCTCTCCTCTCTCTAGAATGCAAGCTCTATAAACAAAACTTTATTTTGTTCAGTGCTCTGTTCCCAACATGTAGAACAGTGCCTGGTACCTGGTAGGCACTCAATAAACATTTGTTGATTGAATAATTGAATAAAGAGTGGTCCTAGAAGAGGGAAGAGCACATGCATAGATCCAGAGATGGAAGAATATATGCTTCTTCAAAGAACTAGACATCTCAAGAAAACAGAAGTAAAGGGAGCAAAGCCTGAACTGAATCAGGAGAGACAGGCAAGAGCCACAGGATAAAGGAATCTTCAGCCTAGAGTAAGGGTACTGAATATAAAAGTAAGAGAAATCCATCAATGTGTTGTCACAAATGGAATGTTGTGATCATAATTCAGAGATCAGAATTATTTATGTGATCATAATTCATTGGAAGTTGTACAAGAAACAGATTCCACTCAAGAGGGAACTGAAGGCAAAGAAGCCAGCTAAGATGTTATTGGATTATTCCAAGTGAAAAATGATGGAGTTAGAATGGTCTGAGTAGTGACAATGTATATGGAGAGAAATGGAAAGATAAAAATATTGAAGAAGTACAATCAAGGGTCTGGAGAGATGGCTCAGCAGTTAAGAACATTGGCTGCTCTTGCAAAGGAATGGAGTTCAGTTCCCAGAAACCATACAGCAGCTAAAACTGTTCATAATTCTGGTTCTAGGGGACTAGATGCCCTCTTCTGGCCTCCACAGGCATTGCACAGGTGTGATGCCCTTACATACATGCATGCAAAACACTCGTATACATAAAAATAAATTTTAAAAAGGAAATACAATAAAAAAAATCCTGATAACACAAAGTAAAATGTTTTAATGAACTCATAATATCTGTACATATGTATGAGGTACAATGTGATATTTTTGTGGGGGGGTTTTCTTGGTGTTAAGTACCAAACACTGGTCCTGACACGTGCTAAGTACATGCTCTACCGCCAAGCGACATCTGCAGCCCCTAGTGCAATGTTTTTGACTCAGATACATTGTACAGTGATCCATTTGGAGTAATTAGCATGTCTATAACCTTAAACATCATTTCTGTTTTTTTGTGTAACTATAGCCTCAAGTTCCCTATGTAGCTTAGGATGCCCTTGAATTTCTGATCCTCCTGATTCTACCTCCCAAGTGCTGGAACCACAGATGTATGCCACCACACCCAATTTATGAGGCACTGAGGCTCCAACCCAGGGCTTTGTATGTATTGTTAATCAAGCACTCTATCAACTGAGCTACATCTGCAGTCCCTAACTTCTGTCATTTCCTTATGACAAATATAAATTCCTCTTTTGTAAGTATTTGGAGATGTATAATGCCATGGAATTTCGGAATGTATTCCTCATACCTGTTGACTCACTACTTCCCCCTCCCTATAGCCTCCTCTCCCCAATCTCTGGTTAACCATTATTCTAGTCCCAACTTCTATGAGATCCACTTTTTTATATTGTTCTGATGAGTGACATCATTCAGTGTTATCTTTCTGTACTTGTCTTAATTTACTTCACGTAGATACTGTCCTCTAGGTTCGTTCGTGTTATCACAAATAGGAGTACGTCATGCTTCATATTGAACAGTATCCGATTTTACATATATTTCACATTCTATCAAACTAGAAAACGTCCGTGCAGCAAAAGAAACAACAGAACAAAGACACAACCCATTGTTAAATATTTAATAAGTTAATATCCAGAATATATAAAGAATTCAAAACCATCAGTACCAAAATTCCACAAGTAAGCTGATGTTACAAATGGGCAACAGACCTCAATAGACATTTTTCCAAAGAAACCATACAAATAAATGGCTAACCAATCTATGAAAAATTCTTGACATTAGTAATCATCAGGGAAATGCAAATCAAAACCACAAAGCAATGCCACCTAACACCTGTTAGAATTGGTATTCTCAAAAGGACAAAAATGACAATATTCTGGAGGAAAAAGGGGTTTTCATAAGAAAAAAGTGATCACATGTGCCAACTCCAGATACAGGTCAAGTGAATAAAGATTTGAAAATGACTATAGGGCTTGAGTGACAAGGAAGTAATTGGTAGTCTTACTATGAAATGAAGGTAGTGAAAGTCAGCCTGGAGTGCACTGGCAAGAGCAATGGGAGCTGAGGAAATGAAGGCCACTTTACATGTTTGCAAAGCACCTGACATCTTGTAGACTCTCAATCCATGCTACTTTCCCCCTCTCCTTTCTGTATGTTGTCATATTTCATAATTGCAATAGTATTAAGATTAAACAAACTCTGGTCAGTAGAGCCTATTTACAAATTAAAAGAATGCCATAAGTCCTTAAATATTTGCTATTCATTTGGTGTTGAATTTCTCAAGGTAAAATATTAAATTCAAATATTAATGGAGAAACAGCTGGTGCTGAATATTCAAGCTCTCAGAGGAACACATTAATGAATCATTTCTAAAACTGGACAGCTTCATGCTTAATCTGTTTAAGGGATAGGAACACAGTCTTTTCTCAATTATAGTTTTATAAAATGAATATAAATACCTCATTAGTCTGTTCCCAAAATGGAAATGACCTTTGACATTATAATAATAAATGTTTGTTGTAAGAAATTTAGACATTTAACCTACTGCAGAAAGGAGAAATGAGATATGGAGTTTCAATTTTGCAAGGTTAAAAATGCTCTAGCAGGGAGATGGGCATGTAGCTCAGTGGCGAGGCACCTGCTAATACATGCAAGGCCCTGGGTTCAGGCAACAGTACTGAAAACACAACAAAAACAATACTCTGTGGGATGGATGGTGGGGATGCTTACACAATAATGTAAGTATACTTAATGTCAATGAATTGAACTTAAATAATTAAGATGGTAAATTTTTCTACTATGCATATTTTATCACAGATTTTTTAAAATCTTAAAAGGACAAACAATTGGGAAGCTAAAGTGAGAGTATTATATGTTTGAATCCAGCCTGGGCTATATAGCAAGACCTTAGATGGAGGAAGGGAGGGAGGGATGGATGGAAGGGGGAAGAAAGGGAAGGGGGGATATCACCCTCTGATCCTACTGCTTGCATTAGCATATAGAATCTGTCCTTCTTTCTTTCATTCAACAAATATTTATTGAATGCCAGCTATATACCAAGTCTATGCCTAGGTGCTAAGAATATATTGATGAACAGAACAAAAATCTTTTCTTCACGGAAATAACTTCTTTTTTCAAAGATGTGTGTGTGTGTGTGTGTGTGTGTGTGTACACGCTTGAGTGCTTGTGCCATGGTGAATGTGTGTGTTTATGTCATATGTGATGGTGTCCATGAATATCAGAGCCCCTGGAGCTGGAATCACAGACAGTTATGACCCACCTAATATGACTACAAGGAACTCAACTCAGTTCCTCTGTAAGAGCAGCAAGCACTCCTAACTGGTGAACCATCTCTCCTGCCCTTGGAAATAACTTCTAATGGGGGGAAAGAAAATACATAAATAAATAGGAAAATACAGATCATTTCAGATGGTAATAAGTGATACAGAAAAAATAAGGCAGGAAACAGACATAATGTGACCAGTAAGTTGTGGGGGGTTTTATTTATTTATTTGTTTGTTTATTTATTTATTTATTTATTTAGCAATGCTGGGGATATCAAATCCAGGGTCTCAAGTATTCTGGGCAAGTGCTCTAATACTAAGCTATGTCTTCAGTGCAGGGATCCTCTATATCTATGGGCCTCATATGTGAAGTGTCAATCAATCACAAATTAAAAATATTCTCAAAACACTGGATCCAGCTTGGCTTGATGGTGTACATGGCTATCATCGCAGAACTGAGGAGACTGAGACAGGAGAATCATAAGTTTGCAGGTCAGTATGAAATACATAGAGAGACCGTGTCTCAAAAATAAATAAAATAAAAATGAAAAACAAAGAGGAAAAGTAGAAAAACATTGCATCTCTACTGAACAGTACAGACGTTTTTGTCATTGTTTTCTAAACAGTACAGTATAACTACTCTTCAACTAGCACTTACTTTACATTGGGTACTCTAAATAATCTAGAGATAATTTAAAGTATACAGAAGGGTGTGCATATGTCACATACAGATGGTATGACATTTTCTGTAGGAATGACTTATAAAATGGACAGAATCTGGACTAATGACTTTTAACCTTTCAACCAAAAAACTACAAAGTCATCGAACCATATGTTTTTATGACCTGGGCACCTGACTTTGATTCCTTGGAACCTCAATTTGCTGTTCCACCCAAAGATAATGAATGAACGTGGGTATGCTTGAGAATTAACATATCAAAGCACCAAAAGACTGCACCTGCATCTTAATTGAATTCAGCGAAAATCGGGAAGAATGCTTGATACTGTCTATATGAGGTATTCTAGAACTAGCAATGAAAAGGCAAGACTGTGTGATAAGAGTGGATTCAAGTTTGTTCAACTGAAGCTGGAGAAATGGTTTTGAATAAAAGTATCAGTGAGGCCTGATTCAGGAGCGCAGTTCCAGGGCACAGTTCCAAGGGACATCTGATGGAATGAGAGTCCTCTCAGTTTGGGCCCACTCTTAGAAACCAAAATTAAGAGTCATGCCTCAATCCAAATACTCAGGATGTAGAGGCAGTTAGATCTCTGGGAGATCCAGTTCAGGCCAGCCTGATCTAGAAGCACGTTCTAGACCACTTGGGGCTACAGGGAGACCTTGTCTCAAAGAAGAAAAAAAGACTATTTGCTTATATTTAAGAATTGGCATTGTAGCCAGGTGTGGTGGTGAATACCTTTAATCTCAGCACTCAGGAGGCAGAGGTAGGCAGATCTCTGTGAGAGCAAGGCTAGCCTGGTCTACAAAGTGAGTCCCAGGCCAGTTGTGGCTACAGAGAGATCCTGTCTCAAAAAGGAAAAAAAAAAGAGAATGGCATTGTATCATATTTATTCAATAAGATAACCAAATAATCAAATATTTTAATAATCCATATAATGAATTATTATTTTAAAGCTTTTTTTCTGAAAGAATTGTTTGTCAGACTATTTCCCTATGCCTGTGACAATGTCATCTGGCATTTCATCAGAAGATGCCAGACTTCATCAGACTAAGATGAATCAGATACATGAAAACATAATGCAGTATGCTCAAGTACATAACACATGCAAATTCACACATCGGCAAAAATCACTATTTGTAGAACTGTCACTGATTTAGCTCTGCAGACACAGGTCTCTGATAAGTTCTATTTCATAAAACTCCCATAAAAATGGTGCAGCTATCATCAAAAGCTCTGTGGAGTCTCCTTTGAAAAATACAACTATCATAATATGATTCAGTAATCTCATTTCTGTGTATCTCTCCAAAACAACTGAAATCAAGATCTCAAAATAATATTTGTACTCCAATATTGATTTCAGAATCATTCACATTAGCTAAAGTATAGAAATAGCCTGAATATTCATCAGTGAGTAAATGGATAAAGAGAATGTATTCCATACACTTGAAGTATTATTTAGTCTTCAAACATATATCACACTGCATGTGCTCCATGTGACAACATGGATGAACCTGGGCATTATACTAAGTGAAATAAACTAGTCACTGAAGTACAAATACCTCATGATTCCACTTACATGTGGTATCTAAAATAGTCAAATGCAAGAAGCAAAGAATAATGGATGCCAGGGTCTAAGGAGGGCAGATGAAACGGGGAGATGCTGTTTAATGGGTATAAAGTTTCAGCTATACAAGATGATTGAGTTCTACAAATCTTCTGTACAACCTTGTATATACCATTAACAATACTGTATTATGCACTTAAAATTTTGTGAAGAGGGTACATCCCATGATCAGAAAACTCTCATTCTAGCTGGGCATGATGACACATGCCTTTAATCCCAGCACTTCGGAGGCAGAGGCAGGTAGATCTCTGAGTTCAAGGCCGACCTGGTCTACATAGTAAGTTCCAGGCCAGCTAGAGCTACAGGGAGACCCCATCCCAAAAAGTCAAAAAAGAAAGAAAGAAAAAAAGAAAGACTCTCATTCTTACTAGATAATACTGAATCTTTCTTACATACTTTTACATGCCCAGCGAATAATTTTTCACAGACTAGTTTTTTGCTCTCTTTTCCAGACCTTATTTTTTAAAGGTTTATTTATTTTTTATTTTATGTATATGAGTGTTTTGTCTGAATGTAAATGCCCCATGTGCATGCAATGCCCATGGAGGCCAGGAGAGGGCATCGAATCCCTGGATATGGAGTTATGGGTGGCTGTGATCTCTGACATATGGGTGCTGGGAACCAAATCAGGGTCTTTTGCAAGAGCAAGTAGTGCTCTTAACTGCTGAGCCATCTCTCCAGTCCACCAGACCTTATTTCTGTTCAGCTCACGTTGGAAAATGCTGATTGCTGTGGGACTAATTAGTATCAAGGTATGATCTTTAGTCAGCACACTGTAAAATAAATGTATTCTTGGAAGTCATTTCTATGCTAACATAGCTGGTCATGGCACAAAAGTAACTGCCAGTCATGTAAACCTCGCTGATCAAATCACACATAAATGTAAATCCAATTCAATTTCTCCTCTGAGTGGTCTCAAAAATGTCCACAGCCACCTCAATGCCAGCTCTACCATAAGGAAAGAACAACAGAAGAGAAACCAGGGTGGAAAGAGAGAAGTGCTTTGATTTTGTTCTGTTTGGGTTTGTTCTTTGCTTGGGATTACAGGCATGCACCACAACATCTAGCTCTGTTTTGACTGATTTCAAATGGGTCAGTCCAGTATAGAGCCCTTAGGAAACTCTGCTGTTAGAGAAGTTAAAGAGATAAAGAAGATAAAGAAAGGAAGTAATGGTGTAAAAAGGAACTTGGAGAGAGTAAAAGTCCTATAAACCATGTGGGAAAGTCTTTCAAAACCATGGAAGGTGTGATCAGTTATTTCCATCAATGTGAGGAAAGAGCATTGAATGTTCATATCAAGTGATGTGTGTCAAAGAACATGGAAGAGTAGAACTGTAGAGCAGTGATCATATTCAACCTGCTTTTCTGTCTTGGGATTTTCCTCTATAAACTAGGGGTGTGTGAGTGTGTGTGTGTGTGTGTGTGTGTGTGTGTGTGTGTACATATGTATACAAACATATCTAGTTTATTATTTTTAATTGTTTAATGTAAATGGAACCATAATTTGTCTACCCAACCACTAGCTCCCTTTTTCTGTAATCCTGAGACTCAAATCACAGCTTGCACATGCTAGGCAAGAACACTACCACTTACCTACATCCTTACTCCCATACCCAGTACCTTTTTTAATAGACACTTAGCTGCAACCTTCTTGGTAAGTATAAGCAATGTTGCAATGAGTGGTTCTGAACATATTTTTCTGTGTACCACATGCTTTTAGATTAGGTTTCTGAATTCCAGACTTGCAAAATAAGGAACATGAACATTTTCCATTTTGATAGACATTGTCAAATTGCCTTCAGTTCACTTTCTCATTAATAATATATAAGAATGCCTCTCCCCTACTCCCACCCCACCCCCAACATTTTAAGCACTGAATACCAATAATCTTTTCATCTTTTCCACCTTGGTAGTTTTAAAAATAACTGTTTAGATTTGCATCACGTTGATCACCGGTGAAACAGAATACCGTTTCATGTTTATTTCCATTTATATTTCTTCTTTTGTATGATAACTGGGTTGTTTGCCAATTTTTCCATTTAAAGATGTGCCTTCTTTTTATTTTAATCAATTTGTTAGAATCCTGCTATATAAGTTGCAAACCTTTTTCTGAATGTATTCTTTGACTTTCATCATTAATTATGGTATTCTTAATAGAAGGTTTTTAAATGCGATCTAAGCTTTCATTACTCCCTTTTAATGGCTTCTGCCTTCAACGTCATATCTGATTGTTTTTTAACAAGAGCCACAGAAATGGATTTTAAGATTATTAACCCAAAGCTTAGAGAGAACACGTTTTCTTTTCATAGCTAATCAGACATCTGCAATGAAAACAAAATTGCTTTTCTCCACCCTCAACTTTATATTATTGGCAAAAACCATTACCTAATTGAGATTTCTGAGTATTCAGTGGATGTTTCGGTGTATTCAGCCTGATGATACCCAGGGACTAATGGGAGCGTGTGCTGTCTCTAACACAAATGAGTACAAACATGAGTAAGGCAGCTTATTATGAGATTTTTTTAGGTCTTTTGCAAAATATAACATTTTCAGCATGTGAAAAACATCAATTGGTTGCAATACAATTTTCTGGTTTTCAATGCATTTCAATTTATTCCTTTTAAAAGATAGCATTGAAATAAAGTAATTCCATTCCAAAATACTTTTGAGTCATGAGTTCTTTGCTCTTTAGGTAAGATGTTTTTGCCTTGCATGAGTTAGAAGTCACTAGTAATGCATTAATGATGTGAATTCTGCAACATCCATATACTACAACTTGAACTTTCTTTTTTTAATAAATGTCTTTTTAATATTTTATTTATTTATTTTTATGCACCTGCATGTAGGTAGGCACACCCATGTCATGCAGTGCCCGCAGAGGTCAGAAGAGGGTGTCAGATCCCCTGGAACTGGAGCAACCTATGGTTGTTAGCCATCATGTGGTGCTGAGACTCGAACCCAGGTCCTCTGCAAGAGCACCCGGTGTTTTTAACTGCTGAGCCATCTCTCCAGCCTTGAACTTTCTTTTAATCTAAAAGCTTACACAAGAGAATTTTGACATGAACTAAATTGCTCAAGTAAATTTCTTTTTTTTTTTAAAGTGATTAAGATGTCAACTCAAAAAAAAAAAGTCAATTTCTCATACAATAGAGTTCTCAGTGTTTGTTTTCCCAAAGTCTTTCAGGTGTTCAAGAGATAAATTTTGAATTCATTATGTATCCAAACCAAGGAAAATCAAATAAAAGTTTACAAAGTTTTTCAGATCACAAGAAAGAGTAATACCATTAAAATATCAAAATACAGAAATAGAACTGGTAAGCTGGCTCAGTGGGTGAGGGCACGTGTCACCAAGGCTGAAAAGCTGAATGCAATCTCCAGGATCCACATGCCAGAAAGAGAAAACGGACTCGCACAAGTCTCCTGAGCTCCACACGAGCGATGTGACACAGAAGTGCATGGCAAAACAATGTGTTCCACTTCATTTGTTTCATTCATCCATATCAGAAATGGATGGTTACAAGACTATCATATAAAACTGATAATCAGCCAGAATTTTTGATAGAATTATCCTATTCATAAGACCAATAAGCCTTCTCAAACATCTAGGACTAAATAAGAAATATACATAAGGAGCTTTGTAAAGAAAACTATGAAACTATTATAGGGCATAAAACAAGTCTTCACAAATACACATCTTATAGACCTAATCTTGATGGTTGGTTTGTGGTTATTGTGACAAAGATCTCACTATGTTTTCCAAGCTGACCACAAACTCCTATGCTCAAATGATGTGCTGTATCAGTCTCCTAGTAGTTAGGACTATAGGAACATAGGAACGTCATCATGTGCAGTTAATGACAGATCGTAATCTTAAATGGGGAGATTCGAGATGATAATGGTATTAATTCCCACAAATTCATGTAGAACTCCAACACAATCCCACAAAGATTTCAGAAAGAAATTCTCTGAAGGGAGAGACGAAGAACTTCATGTAATTATCATAAAATGCACTAAGCTCTGAAAACAGAAGAGTAATAAGCGGAAATTGATCCTATTTTCTCAGTGAAATGGGAAACAGCATAAGCAACCAACAGTGATGGTACAGGAGCAGATACAGAGGCTTGAGGAGAAAGTAAGTGTTGAAACATTGATTAGTGATGTTGCTTGGTTACCACAGGTCTTGTGGTGATTCATACCAGCTTGTCATCCTTGTGTACAGACATTAATGAGATTACTGACTTGCACCTGGTGTCAGTGTGCTACTTACCCATTAAGGGCTCTAATGCTGAAGCCAGAATCTGCCTATGTAGCTGGCAAAATGTTTTTTAAAACAACCGAGACTCCATTTTGAATGGCCTAGTTCTGAGGTATTCTGTGGACATTTCTCCAGGTTTTGATCCAAATGAGAAAGTGTCTCCTGCTATGGCATTTATAGAGCAGGTCACTTGAACATCACACCTGGTCTATCCAGACCCCTCACTTTACCTTTGTCCTGTAGTAAACTGTATATGTGGAAACAGTGTCATTTGGGTTCTGTGATATCCATTAAGAATTGAGCCCTGTTCACCTGCCATTATTAATCCATTGTGGGAAAGTCATCAGAGAGAGTGGAATAGACAATTAATGGGGATATACTGGAGCTGAAGAGATAGCTGAGTTGGTAAAGTTCTTGGATTGCACAGGTACCTGATTTTGATCCTTAGACTCCATGTGGCATGAACTTGCAGTCCTAGGGCTGGGGAGGCAGAAACAGGAGTATCCCCAGCATTCACTGGCCAGTAGTCTAGTCAATTCAGTAAAACCTGGGTCCTAGTGAGAGATGCTTACTCAAGAAAGAAGTCGAACGGTGCCTGAGGAATGACTCTCAAGATTGGCCTCTGACCTCCACATGCACACATGCGGACACTCATACAAAGATGAATATGTATACATACACACAGACAAATGACACTGGGATAAATAGTATATAGTACATGTATCCCAATGGTTCCTCCTAGAAGATTTCACCTATCAGGGAAGCCTGGACAACCATCATGTATACATTAAGCAATTTCTGTTCCCTAGGCTATGCTGGTCAGATCAGAGCCGAACTCCTGGTCCAAGCTAGGCAAATTAGAGTCTCTTCCTTTCTGAAGGGTTGTCATCGTGGGAACAGGGAGAAACCTAAAACTTCAGTTGGTGAATTGTGATATGGACATCCTCTACCAACAGGACCAAGGGGCAAAGAAAGCCAATTCACAGGGAGGAATAAAGTCAGTACTCCACGTGCAACAGAGGCAAGGCCTGGAAAGAAACAACTCTGCATTCCTGCCACCACTTCCTTCTCAGGCACCAGCTTTTTTTGGAAATTAAGCATCATCCTAGACCTGGAGTTCCAGGAAGTTCATAGTCTCATAATATACACTCTTCTGTTCCGAGCAAGCTATTTGAGTTAGTTCCTTACTGATAGCTAAAGATCCTTGATGTACTGGCCTTGAAGAAACACAAAGCTGGATACCTATTGCCCATACAAAAATATGTTCCCAAAAAAATATGTTCCATCTGGAGGTGAAATTTCAATTTAAAGATAAATTACTAAGTAACGTAAAATAAAGGAGAATTATTTGGAATCTAGACTCCAAAAAGGAAGACTTTAAATACATGGCCATGGAAAAATTTTAAACTTGTCAACAGTTAAAATGCATCATAAAGCTAAAGGGGGGCTGGAGAGATGGCTCAGCAGTTAAGAGACTGGCTGCTCTTGCAGAGAACCTAGGTTCAGTTGCCAGCACCCATATGGCTGCTAACAACTGTCCAAAACTCCAGTTCCAGGAGATCCAACATCCTCTTCTGGTTCCTTGGGCATTGCGCACACAGGTGCACTTACATACACTCAGGCAAATCACTCACACACATGAAATAAAAACAAATTTTAAGGAATAAAACTTGGGAAATATTAATAACAAATATGAAAAGAAAATTACTAATATTGGAAGTTATGGTTTGGACCTGATTGTCCCCTACAAACCTATATGCTAAATGCTTGGTCACAATCTTTTGGCAGTATTGGGAGTTGGTGGAACTATTAAGATGCGGCACCTCGCTGGACGTGGTGGTACATGCCTTTAGTCCCAGCACTGGGGAGGCAGAGGCAGGCAGATCTATGAGTTCAAGGCTGGCTTGATCTACATAGTGAGTTCCAGGCCAGCTGGGGTTACAGGGAGACCCTGTTTCAAAAAATACTCCCCCCAAAAAGATGTGGAACCTCATGGAAGGCAGTTAGGTCATTTGTGGTATGTCCTTGAAGGGGCTATTAAGACCACGGCATGCTGTCTCTCTCTCTGTCTCTCTCTCTGTGTCTCTCTTTCTCTTCCTCATCCCTGTTTCTTGCTTTCTCTCCTTCCAGCCTGCCATGAGGAAAGCAGGTTTACTCCATTGTACATTCCCTGCCAAAATGCCTCATCATAGGCCCCAGAGCAATAGAACCAAACGATTGTGCTGAACCCTCTGCAACTATTAGGCAATCTTTCATTCTCATAAGCTGATTATCTTGGGTTATTTTGCCACAGTGATAAGAAGCTGACTAACAGTGATCCACAAAGGACTATTATAAATCAATTAAACAAGGTCAAATAGGCAAGGTAAGCAAGGGGCTGAACAGATGGCTCAGCAGTTAAGAGCACTGGCTCCTCTTGCAGGGGACCTAGGTTCAGTTCCCAGCACCCACATGGTGGCTAACAACTGTCCATAACTCCAGTTCCAGGGGATCTAACGCCCTCTTCTGGCCTCCGTGGGCATTGCACGACATCATACATACAGGCAATACATTCATACACATAAAATAAAAAATAAATTAAATATTTTAAAAGGTAAGCAAATTGGCAAAGGACAAAAATTGATAAATCACAGAGGATAAGTTATATGGCTAGCAAACATAAGAAACAATGTTCAATCTGACCCACAATTCAGGCACAGAAATGTAAATTTAGATCACCTGATATTCTTTTTAAAGATTTTATTTTATTTTTACTTCCTTGTGTGTATGTGTATCTATGTATATGTGCACATAAGTGCAGTGCCTAAGGAAGCCAGAAGAGGGCATTGGATGCCCTTGAGCTGGTGTTATAGGCAGTTGTGAGCCACCTGATGTGGGTGCTGGAAACTGAACTGGGTTCTCTGCAAGAGCAGTAGGCAGTCCTAACCAATGAGTCATCTCTCCAGTTCCAAAATCAAGATATTCTTTTTGTTATTTAAAAAATGTACATTTTATTTTTTTATTTTATGTGTATGAGTGTATTGTCTGCATGTACGTAAGTGCACCTGTGTCATGCAATGCCTGCAGAGGTTAGAGGAGGGCATCAGATTCCCCTGGAACTGGAGTTACAGATGATTGCTAGCCTCCATGTGGGTACTGGGAATTGAACCCAAGTCCTCTGCAAGAGCAGCCAGTGCTCTTAACCCCTGAGTATCTCTCCAGTCCCTCAACAGATATTTTTAGCTACTGTGACATGGGGCTAAATATATGATTCCTCCCTTCCTAAGAAGGATTAAGACACATAGGCCCAGAGCCTACTCTGGTGTGAAACTTCTACCAGAGGCAGCACTGGCTGCCAAAATGCTAAAGATCAAGTCAAAGCAAACAATTAGAAGCTGAATCACTACATGACTGGTAGAGGTCCAAGCCTGAGGAGTTAAGGCAAGATTCAGATTGAGCCAAGAACTGAGTACTCCATGTCTTGTCCATTCGCCTGCCCACATCTCTCTGAGATACAGAGTTCCATCTTCCCTGTTCACATTCCCTTTTTGGATTCAATGTGTGTGTGTGTGTGTGTGTGTGTGTGTGTGTGTGTGTGTGTGTTACTGGGGATCAAACTCAGGGCCTCATATATGATGTAATGTTTAATACTGATTGTCAATTTGACTGTATTTAGAAGCACCAAGAAGACACACCTCTACAGCTGTGTGTGTGCCTGTGAGGGCATTTCCAGGCAAGTTTAACCATGGAGCAAAGACCCACTCTGAATGTGGGTGGACCCATCCCATGGGCTAGCGTCCTGGAATGAATAAATAGAATCAAGATGCACATGAGCATTCATAGCTCTCTACTTCCTGACTGTAGAAGCAAAATGTGACCAGCTGCCTCATACTCCTGCTACCATGCCTTCTCCACCATGATGAACTACACCCTCAAACAGTATACCAAAACAAACCCTTCTTCATTTAAGTTGCTTCTCATCAGGTGCTTTTTTAATACTTTATTTATTGTTTTTATTATATGTGTATTAGTTTTTGCCTGCATGTATGTAAGTGCACCACATGCATGTAATGCCCACAGAGGCCACAAGAGGGTGTTGGATCCCCTGGAACTGGAGTGGTGGTTAGCTGCCGTGTGAATGCTAGGAACCGAACTTGTGTCCTCTGGAAGAAGAGCAAGTGTTCTTAACCTCTGAGCCATGTCTCCAGTCCCCTTATCAGATCTTTTGTCACAGCAATGAGTAAAGTAACTAACACAGTAGGTAAGTGTTCTACCATGGACTTGATTCCTGATGTTGGCTTTTCTGATACAGCTTTGGCCTTTCACATAGCATCTGCTCTGCTACCTTGAGCTTTCAGGGGGAAATCCTGATACAAGCCATTTGCCCTGGTTACTTTGGTGTAGGGAAGCCAGGATCCAGATCATAGGCATTAGGCTCTCAGTAACAGATTTTGGCAGGGCTCTGAGTTCCTAATCCTTCCTAATATTGTTCTCTAGTCTCAATGTTCTGGCAGGGATATTTCTCAGTGTTAATTTTGCCAAATAATATTCCATATTAGGAAGAAACTGCTTATAAATTTACTTAGGATCAGTCCATCTCTAGACCCAAGGACTCCTAATGAAGCCAACAAGATAAAGTTTCTGGATCCTCAAATGAGAGAAACAACCTCTAGACCCTTTTACAAATAGACCTGAGGCCCTCTGGGAGGCCCTGTTCATAAAACCAGTTAGTTTCTTTAACTGTTCATCACTGTAACAGAGTCTAAGGGGTGATTCTGAAGTATAGGACTCTGTCAGGGAAGGCAGGCTTACAAGGGCATTCAGGAAGGGTTCTACACAGTGCAATCATATGTGGTTGGAAAGAAGGGGACAATGACAAGAAGGTAGGTGCAGAGTTAAGAATGAGAGCTCAACCATTGTGAACAACACTAGCTGGAGAGACGGCTCAGTAGTTAAAAGCACTTAATGCTCTTCTAGAGGACCCAAGTTCCGTTCCCAGCACCCATACCAAGTGGCTTACAACTGCCTGGAACTCCAGCTCCAGAAGAGCCAATGCTGTCTTTTGGAATCTTCAGGCACCCACACAGACATGGTAGACACTCATATACACATACACATAAAAATAAATCCTTTAAAAAACTAACAATAGAATTAACATATATATAATCTGGTTTACCTCTCCTGGATATATACCAAAAGAAATCTAAGTCAATGTTCCACAGAGATATTTGCACACCCATGTTTATTGCTCCACTATTCACAATAACCAAGTTATGGAATCAACATAGGTACCTATCACTACATATACATACAGCAATATAATTTTATTCAGTCCTAAAGAAGAGCAAAATCATGCCATTTGCATAAAAATGAATTAGAGTTGATTATGTTAAATGAATAAGCCAGGCATCTAAATTTCTATTAATATGTTTACAAAATATGTGGACTAATGTGAGAAGTAAGAGTGGGGAGGCAGGAACAAGGCAGGGGGATGGACTGCTGTTCTTATTGGTAATAAAGCTCCAGGTTCATCCATCACGGACTTCCTAGTCTCCCAGAGACATGTGTCCACCTTTTGCTGTTGAACTGTTGTTTCCAAGGGTCCTACCTACTTCTATATGTCCACTTCCAATTAAAGAAAGTTTAACCACAGCCTTCTAAATTCCTGATTTAGCAATTTCCTTCTATGATCAAAATTAATGCATGCTACACCAGGTATTTGGGAAATGCAAATTACCAGATGATGATAACAACATCCATAATAATTAATGTCTTAAGAAAGGCCATGCAAATTTATTACCTCATTAGGATCATACAATCAAAAGAATCAAGACTATTTCCTTGGGGAATACAAAATAAATAACTATAATATTTTTATTACAGTTGGCAATGTTCCTTTGAGCCTCTTTGAGTGCTGTAAATTGGTGTATAAACTAAAGATTTATACTATGGTTTATATTTGATATTTAAAAGAGATTTAGATCATTAGAGAAAAGTATTTTTGAGTGTATTGTGAAGGACAGGGGGGTATTTTAGTGGGAGAGCTCATACTAAGCCTGTGTAAGCTCTGGGTTCAGTCCTCAGTACCAACAGTCATAAAAGTATCAAGTGTTTGGAAAACATTGTGATGCTTACAGTGCTATGTGAAGATAATTTACCTGTAACTCCTTTCAAACCCTGAAAACAATGTTTGAAAGACCCATCTCCAAATTCCTGTGGGACTTGAACATTTCTCAGAAGTTCATTACCAGTTTGACAAAAAAAAATGCACCAACTCTTAGATCAGGAGTTGTGAAACTATTAATATAACTCATGGGCTGAATTCAGTCTACCACTGTTTTTTGTATAGCCCATGTGCTAAAAAATGACTTTATATATTTAAATGATTCAGGGGGAGAAGATAGATATTTTATGACACATAGAAATTACATGAAATTCAAATTTCAGTGTCCACATATAAATCAAGTTTTATTGGCACATAGCCTCTCTTTACTCATTCATTTATGTATTGTTGGTGCCTGTTTATATCCACTTTCTACTGTGTAACAGTTTATCACAACTAAATGCTTAGTACAACATAAGTTTATTATTTCACAGCATCTGTAGGTCTGAGCAGAAATTAGCAGAGCCCTTGACCCAAGGTCTCATCAGGTCTCACTTGCACTCAAAGTGTTGGTTGGGCCTGGGCAGCCATCTCATCTTAGTCTCAAAGTACCTTTCTTCCTTTTCCTTTATTTCCTTCTTCCTTTCTTTTCCTTTTTTCATTCCTTCCTTTTCTTTTTCTTTTTTGAGACAGTGTCTACTTTATAGTGCAATAGATCCTCAAATCAGCAATCATATTGTCTCAGTCTCCCAAATCCTGGAATTACAGGCATGAACCAGCATGCTCTCAAATCCTCTTGGAAGCTCACATAGCTATTTCCAGAACGTATCTCCTTGTACTGGTATGAATGAGATGCCCAATCTCATGTGGGACATCAGCCCATGGCTGAACCCAGGACTCAACTCTTCAAGACTACCTATATCTTCTTTGCCATCTGCCCCTTTCATCATCTTTAAACCTCTTTAACATTTTGAATCTCTCTTCCTGGGAGAAAGAGAGAGCTTGATTCCCTTTGAAGACTCACTTAACTGCATCAAACCTACCAAGGGTAATGTCCCTATCTTAAAGTCGGTTGATTTGGAATTTAGTTACACCTCCAAAATGCCTAGAGTAGTGTTTGATTAAATAATGGAAATAAAGTGCAGGTCGGGGACCAGGAATCTGGGAAATTATCTTAGAATTCTACACCACACTGCTTTACTGTACAACGGTACTCATGAGTGATTGCAATAGAGCCCATATGGCCCACAAAGCTGAAAATAATTGTTATCTGGTCCTTTACAGCACGTTTTCATTTTTCTTTACATTATTTAGTGTGTGTGTGTGTGTGTGTGTGTGTGTGTGTGTGTGTATGTGTACATGAATGCCACAGCATACACATGTGGAGATCAGAGGACAACTTGTGGGAGTCGGTTTCTTCTTCCACCATGTGGGTGCCAGGAATCAAACTCAGGTCTTCAGGTTTGGTGGCAAGCACCTTTACCCACTGGCCATCTCGCCAAACTACAGCACAATTTCTTACCCCTGTCTCAAGTTAAGCTAAATTTCAAATTCAAGAACTGTGTAATCCCTGTTTAGAAAATAACACTAAATCCAGAGCTGGGTGTGGTGGCGTGTGCCTTTAGTCCCAGCACTTAGGAGGCAGACACAGGTGGATCTCTGTGAGTTCAAGGCCACCCTGGTCTACATAGCAAGTTCCAGGCCATCTAGGGCTACAGGGAGACCCTGTCTCAAGAGAGAGAGAGAGAGAGAGAGAGAGAGAGAGAGAGAGAGGAAGAAAGAAAAAAGAAAAAAAGATAACACTAAATCTGGGATAGTGTGACAGAAAGAAGAGATCACAAGAATGGGAAAATAGCAATGCCAAACTGCTTAAGCTCTTTATTTTTAGAATTTTATGTATGTATTTACTTATTTAATCTTGAGACAGAGTCTAAGTAGCCTTTCCTGGCCTCAAAGTCACTTCTGCCACAGCCCCTCAAGGGTTAGGGTGTGTATTCTACCACACCTGGCTATAATTAAACTCTTTACACCCCCCACACACACACTCACATGCACGCATGCATGTATGTACATGCACACAGACATAGGCACACACACACATGCACACCAATACATGATACTGACCTAATAACACTTTTTGAAATGAATCATTCCAAGCACACATAAAAGGAATAATAAATTCATAGTGATAGGGATTAAACCCAGGGCTTTACTCATGCTAGACAGATACTCTACCACTGAGATACATCCCAGATCTGTTTATCTTTTGTTTTTGAACTGACGATTTTCCTGCCTCTGCCTCCTGAATGCTGTTTGCTCTGTTACCAAATGGAAAACAGCATGTATTCTGTAATTTTCTTTTCTTGCCCAATGTGTTTATGAATTTTCCACATCATGTGTATAGTTATACAAAATTTATTCCTTTTTACTTCTACATAGTATCCCACCATCTGAATCTAGCCTGCTTTCCTTTTTCTATCCTATTAAAGCTTTGCATTTGGGTTCTAGACAGCTGTTTGCCAGTATAAACAATGCAGAGTAATCCTGAGTAATCTCTTGACTCAAATATGAAAAAAAAAATACCTCCATCATCTTTGCCTGGAAGAATTTCCATTTTGTTTTGTTTTGAAACAGAATCTCACCCTATAATACAAGCTGGCCCAAAACTCACTATGTAGCCCAGGCTGGCTTCAAACTCACGCTCCTTCTGCATCTGCCTCCCAACAGCTGGGACTACAGGCATGTGCATTACACACAGCCTTAGAAGCACAATTTCTGGGTTTTATAAAGTATATCTAATTTCAACTTTATTAGATGCTACCAAATTCTTCTCTGTGATAGATGTGTCAATATATGCTCCAACTAACAGTGAACAGTTCTCTTTTCCCCAAAGTCCTTACTGAAAGCTAGCATTATCAGGTTTTAATTTTTTTTTTTTGAAGCAGGGTCTCCCTGTAAGCCCCAGCTGTCCTGGAACTCACTATGTAGACCAGGCTGGCCTTGAACTCACAGAGATTGGCCTGCCTCTGCCTCCCAAGTGCTGGGACTACAGGCGTGCACCACCACACCCGGCTATCAGGTTTTAATTTTTACCAATCTCGTGGGTATGAAGCAGTCATTATTATTTAATTTTCCATTTTCCTGATGACAAATTATATTAAATGTTTCCATATTTTATTGTCCCTTCAGATTTCTTCTGTGAACAGCTTGTTCATAGCCCTTGACAATTTTCCTCTTGAGCCACTTGTTAGTTTTTAATTGATGTAGACGCTACATATTCTGAACACTAATCATTATCATTTATATTCATGTACTCATTCGCTCAACAGGTATTTATTTCATTAGTATATGCTATGTGCCAGACATTTGAGAACCAAAGGATATGGTATCCAGAAAAACAAAGTCCCTGCCTTTCAAAGAGAATGAATTCTAATGGAGCGGAGGCAATAAATAAAAGAGCAAACAGATACAGACAGCTAGCACTCTGTAAGTGCTATGAAGACAAAGCAAAGGAAGAAAGTGAAGTGAGAGAGGCGTTACCAACAAGCTAGACAAGGAAGGATTCTCTAAGAAGATGACATTTGGACAGAGACATCACTGAATGGAAGGAGAAAGTCAAATGCTTATTTGGATATAGATTATACTGGAGATCCAATGCACATTTGGATGTAGATTGTTCTATGCAAAAGAAGTGTCAAAGGTATTGTACTTGGGATGTGCAAGGCCCTAGGTTCCATCCCCAGCATCACAAAAAGTCTGAGGTAGGAGCAAGCATATTGCAAATGTCTTTCCTGGTTGGCAGGTTGTGGGGATTTTTTTGCAGTTTGTTTATGATTTATTTCCTCATATACAAGTTTACATTTTCTGATGTAATAAAATTTACCAAGATTTTTACCTTATCAATTTATATTTTTTGAAAATTTTCCTAAAGGTCATAAAAAATGTTTCATTATGTTATCTTCCAAAGTTTGTAAGTATTTGTCATATTTAGGTAATGAAATCACTTAGGAGCCAGCGAGATAGCTCAGTGGATTAAGGTGCCTGATGCCAAGCCTGGTAACCTTAGTTTGATTCCTGGAACCCACCTGGTGGAAGGAAAGAAGCAACTCCTACAAATTGTTCTCTGACCTCCACATGCGTGTCATAGCATGCATGACCACACAAAAATAAATAAGATGTAATTAGATTTTTTTTTGGCCTTTTCGAGACAGGGTCACCCTGTAGGCCCAGTTGGCCTAGAACTCACTATGTAGACCAGGCTGGCCTTAATCTCATAAAGATCCCCCTGCCTCTGCCTCTGCCTCCCAAATGCTTGGTTAATTTTTTTTAAATCACTTTGAGTTTTTGTAAACAGTTCATGGTTAAGATGTAATTTTGGTTTTCCATGTGGATAACCAGTGATTTCAGGAACATTTATTAAATAATTCCTCATTTTTACACTGTTCATATATCAAGTTTCAACTGATGTTTAGGTTTGTTTCTGGACTCTATATATTATAATTCATTGATCTATTTTTCTCTGCATTGTCTTAATTTCTCAAACTCTGGTAGGGCATATTGTGGCTTTCCTATTTTCTTGGCTATCCTTGGTCCTATTTGGAATGTCAGCTGGGATTTCATTAAAATCTCTAAATGAAGGTAATAAGTTTTGATACCATTACATTAATAAGCCTTCCCTATACATGAACATATTAACTTAGATTTTATTTTATTTTTTTTTTGAGGCAGGGTCTCCCTGTAACCCCAGCTGGCCTGGAGCTCACTATGTAGACCAGGCTGGCCTTGAACTCACAGAGATCCCTGCCTGGCAGATTTCCCTTAGTATTGTGAGAGCTGAACCTATCTGTGGATTTAAGAGTAAGTTTTTAGAATACAATTAGGAATTGTATTGCTTTAGGGAAACAGCAGCAGTAGGTTCTCTTCTAGGGTCTATGATCTCTCCAACCACAGGTATTTTGATATGATTATAGTACCAGGCATGAATTCCCTCATATTGACTGAGCCTTAAGTCCAATTAGATAGATGCTGGTTACCCCCAAGATAAAAGTGCCACTATTACACCATTAAGGATATTTTGCCAGGCCAGTCAACGTTGTAGTTCATAGGCTTTACAGATAGATGGGTTTGATTGCTTTTCTCCCTTGGTAGTTTGAATAGCACCTTATTATACTGTGAGAAATAGTCCTCAGGGAGGAGGCTTCCAGGCAAGTTCCAGCTCAATTCCTCCAAGTTCTGTGTCTGAAGTGTATGGGGTTCTCAGCAATAGGGTCTTACCTTCAAGTTCTGAGAAGCAACCAAGGGCAATAGCAATAGCCTATGGTTTGGGGAATCTCTTTGACTACCCTGACCAATAACTCCAAGGGATTTTTGGCATTGGGGATTTGCTAGACAGTCTATATTTCTTGGGGGAAGCACTACCACCCCGTGTCATAACTCCATGTGAAATATATGTGTGTGTGTGTGCATGCACATGTGTGTGTATTACATATATATTAAGTATGCTTACAAAATAATGTTTCCCTATGTTTTTTCAAACATCCTTGGCATAATTTGTCTCTCCTTCCTCTCCCTCTGTATTACCCTCCTTCCTCTGTCCCAAGTTAAGCTTCCACCCACCCATAAATTTTCTTAACTACATTTATTTATTTGGGGGGTGGCACACATGTGCCATAATGTGTGTGTGGAGATCAGAGGGAAACCTGAGGAATTCAGTCCTCTCCTTGCATCAGGTGTCCTGGGGATGGAACTCAGCTCATCAGGCTTTGTAGCAAGTGCCTTTACCCACTGAGCCATCTCAGCAGCACTTTTGGCTATTTTAACCACAGCTTCGTTTTTATTAATAATCATGTCTGCTTTGTTTTTCAATTTCTTGTTGAGTGAATTTTGCTAAATTGAAGATTTATATTAAATTACTGTGGTGGTTTGAATACTTTGCCCCAGTGGATGAAGCTGATTTTGGAGTTTTAGGAGATGCAGCCTTGTTGAAGGAAGCAAGGCACTGGCAGAGGTGAGGTGGGGGTGGACAGGTCACAGCCTTGCCCCACTTGCAGCTTCACTCTCTCTGGACGTGAGCTCTCGGTTTTCTGCTCTGGATACTGTTAGGGTTCCAAATAGCAGCCCCCCCCTCCCCAACAGGGACCTATAGACTTTGGAGCCTGGAAAAGGGAACTTAGCTGATAAGCACCTTGACCTTTGAGGTCAAGAAGAACAAACTCTGCTGAGAAGCAGCCTGCCTTTCCTCTCACCTCCAAAGATAAGATAAGCAGATTTCCTCTTATCTTAAGAGGAAAAAGTAAACACTTCCAGACCCTAATCCTACCTGCTTTTCCTGCTTCCCCCTCCCTGATTTCTCCCCCAAACATGCCCCCCTTCCACACCCTAAAGCCCCCCATATATAAAGTCCCAGCTCACAACCTGTGAGCTGACATCTTTCCCTTCCCCGAGGGAAAGGTGCCCCGAGTGAAATAAATCTGTATCCCGCTGAGAATTCCATCTGTGCCTCGGTGCCTTCCTCCATCCACCCACTCGCTCCCGCCCGCTCTCTACCTATCAGATGGTGCCAAAACCCAGCTCTTACTTCAAGGGACCTCGCACGTAAAACTTTTGGACTCGCTTGTCATTACTGGCCTCTGCGAACACCACTGATTGGGCATTAAGGTACACTTCTACCCTCTACCTCTCTCCCCTCTCCCACTCCTTTCAGTTCTCTCTCCCTCTCTCTCTCTCTCCCCTTTCCCCTTCACTACTCTCTGCCAGTTTTCTCCAATTGAATTCGGTCACTCCCAGACCTCACTCAAGGCCACTGGACAGCACTGGTTTCTGCGACCGTTTTGTGACCGTTGAACTGCCCGGCACAGTTACTGTGTCTGTCCATGCCCACCTGGGAGTCAGACCTGCCTCCCCGTCGCACTCAAATCCTTTTCCCTACCTCAGCTCCCTTCCCTTCCTCGCTCCTGCCATCTTTTGCCTTCCCCTAACATCTCATCTTCTCTCTCTCTCTCTCTCTCTCTCCTCTCCCTCCTCTCTCTCTCTCTCTCTCTCTCTCTCTCTCTCTCTCTCTCTCTCTCTCTCTCTCTCTCTCTCTCTCTCTCTCTCTCTCTCTCTCTCTCTCTCTCTCTCTCTCTCTCTCTCTCTCTCTCTCTCTCTCTCTCTCTCTCTCTCTCTCTCTCTCTCTCTCTCTCTCTCTCTCTCTCTCTCTCTCTCTCTCTCTCTCTCTCTCTCTCTCTCTCTCTCTCTCTCTCTCTCTCTCTCTCTCTCTCTCTCTCTCTCTCTCTCTCTCTCTCTCTCTCTCCTCTCTCTCTCTCTGTCTCTCTCTCTCTCCAACATAAAAAGAAAGCAGTGCAATGTGAAACATTACCTACGGCTCAACTCAGGTTTGAGAGCTTCAGAGCCTTCAGAAGGTGCTCCAGCAATCAGGTGAGTTGCAAATCTCTGCACTGTGGGGTGGTAATGTCTCTGAAGAGGAAAAGATACAAGCACAATTACTCAGGTCAGTACTTCAGAAAACACAAGCCATAGCATAACTTTTTTTTTAATTACACCATC
>NW_008330298.1:3936086-3951684 GCF_000622305.1 Nannospalax galili
AGACCCTAATCCTACCTGCTTTTCCTGCTTCCCCCTCCCTGATTTCTCCCCCAAACATTCCCCCCTTCCACACCCTAAAGCCCCCATATATAAAGTCCCAGTTCACAACCTGTGAGCTGACATCTTTCCCTTCCCTGAGGGAAAGGAGCCCCATGCGAAATAAATCTGTATCCCGCTGAGAATTCCATCTGTGCCTCAGTGCCTTCCTCCATCCACCCGCTCACTCCTGCCCGCTCTCTACCTATCAGATACCTCCTGCCATTGTGAGCTGACATCTTTCCCTTCCCTGAGGGAAAGGAGCCCCATGCGAAATAAATCTGTATCCCGCTGAGAATTCCATCTGTGCCTCAGTGCCTTCCTCCATCCACCCGCTCACTCCTGCCCGCTCTCTACCTATCAGATACCTCCTGCCATGCCTCCCCAACCATGATGGTCTCCATCCTCCGGAACCATAAGCCCAAATAAACTCTACCTTCTACAAGTTGCTTTGGTCAATGGTGTTTTAGCAGAGCAACAGAAAAGTAATTAATGCAATCACCCACTAAAGTTTCCAGATTTATAGGAATTAACATGTTCATAGTTTTATTATTAATGTTTCAAGATCCTATCTATTGTAGTAATGACACCTATTTTCGCTCTTTCATTTTGTGACTTTTCTCTTTTTTCCTTGATCAATCTACCAGAGTTGTTCTTTTATTCATCTTTGTTTTGTTTTTGTTTTGTCACAGAGGCAGAAGCTTGAGGAAGCTGGTCACATCTAATCTATTATCAAGAACAGAGAGCAAAGGTGAAAAGGTATCACTCACATTCAAGTTGGCTTCCCACTTCAATTACCCAATTAAGACAATCCCTCACAGGCATGCCAACAGACCAACTTAATCTAGAAAATTCCTCTTTAGACTCTCTTCCCAAGTGATTCTAGCTTGTATCAAGTTGACAAAACCAGCCAGCACACAAGTCAAAGGAAGACTATCTTGTTTAACTCAAAGTTGTTTCATCAAGCGTTGTTTGACATTTAAAAAGATAATTGTCTCAGCAAGGGCAAGCCAGTGTTACAGAAGACATTGTAGCTGATGGGAATGCTTCAGAGAAAATTAACAGAATTTTTAAATTTCTAATTCATGCCCCTGGCACAAGGGAAAAAGAAAAAAAGCAAGCAATATAAAAGGACATAAGGAGGGTGTCACTGCAGGGATTGCAGCCAGTGGGTCTTATTACCCCCACCATGTCACGGCTGCCGGTCACTGTCTCCTTCTTTGATGTTTCTGAGGAAAATTCCCTGCCCCACTTCTTGGGTGTCATGGACCTTAATCCCTTGAGGAAAAGGTGTTAAAGTGTGCCCAAGGTGGTCACCATCCAAGTGACCTTATTTAACCGTAACCAGACTGTGGTGAAGATGTTTCTTGTGACCTTTTGACTTCTCAGACATGCCTGCTGCCCACCACATGACCTTCCTGGGCCATAGCCTCTTTGGGGTTCCAGTGGGTGAAGAGGGAAATGCTAGCCCCACCCACCACCTCTCTGCTACTGGCTGTACCTCACGATCTGGAGCTCCAGCTCAGGCCTCTTAATCCTACATGGAGATATCCTCCTGTTTCGCAACTTCTTACACCCGCCGGAGGTTGGAGCTGGACACAGGGCTCCCCTATGAATTGCAGGCTGTGACTGAGGCCCCCCCTATAATCCACATTATTCACCTTTGCCCTGATTGCCACCTCTCCTGTTCCATCCTGGACAGGGTAAACAGTGGAGAAATAAATGGTGAGAGCCCCTTTAGGCTTGAATTCAAGTCGTCGCCATGCTCATACCCAAATCCTTGCATACCCTGTCTACTCTGGGTACTCCATGTGCCTGCACCCTCCCTTTTGGTTTCCCAGACCAGTTTAGGTAGTATCAAGGAACCACAGCTACCCTGAGATTGTCCCATGTTCCCAGGCAAGTCACTGCCAGCATTGCCTCCCTGTCCTGGGCAGGAGCCACTTACTATTTTATTTATTTTTAATTTATATTTATTCAAATTGGATTGCCTTGGGAACCTCCCAAACCTGATAACTGGCATCACCCTACTCTCAGATATTGCTCCAACCTCAGGACTTGAAGAGGCTGATGTTGAGATGAGGGGAGAACTGCTCTCCCTTGTCTGTGGCACAGGGTTTATTGCAGAGGGACTGAGTCACTAGCCAAAGACTAATGACTTCCCCTGTTCTTCCCTTTTCCCTTTACCTCCCCTCTCCTCTGACCCATCTTTGAAAGCCAATTTGTGTGTGTGTGTGTGTGTGTGTGTGTACACAAACTTGTGCTTGTGTGGCATGTTGTGAGAGAATGTACATATATGCATACACACGGGAGTTAAGCACCCCTCAACCTAGGGTTTCAGACTCAGTTGTCCCTCTCCTCCTGCCTGTGTCCTTGCTTTGTGGTCCTGACTGACGAAGGTGGGGTCTTGATTGAGGAAGGTGTCCAGGGTCAGAGTCAGGGTTAAGGACTGGGGTGCCTCCTCTCACCTGGTCAGACCCTGATACACCTACCTTAGCTGGGATGAGGGTCCCCCTTCAAACTCAGTCATGTGCTTCCCAACTATCCCATTCTCCACTCCAGACTGACTCAGCTTCAGCCCTTATCTTGGGGCTTGACAGAGCAGAATAAGCATTTGCTGAAACTTGGAGGAAAAAAAAAAACAACAGGAAAATATCATACCTGGTACATTGTTTTAGAAAAAAAATAAAAAGAATAAATCCTTCCTTGGAAACTTGAAAAAAAAAGGACACAAGTCAAGATTCAATTATTCCCTAAGGTCACAGTTTTCTTCTCCAAAGATAACCTAATTATTGGAGAGGGTTTTTTGTTATCCTTTCAGAGTAATGACTTTATGTCTATTTCAAAGGAAAGGAAGGAGCTGGGCATGGTGCCACATGCCTTTAATCCTAGCACTCAGGAGGCAGAGAAGCAGGCAGATCTCTGTGAGATCAAGGCTAGCCTGGTCAAGTTCCAGGTCACCAGGGAAACCCTTTCTCAAAAAAAAAATCAAAGGAAAGGAAGAGAGGGAGGAAGGTAGAATGGAGGGAGCGAAAGGAAGGAGGGGATAGCCAAGGAAACCCCATAAATGAATGTTTGAGAAAAAAATGCAAGAAAGGACACACACACACACACCTCTTAACTGTGATTACCTCAGAGTATGGGTACTGGAACCTCAAAGCATAGATCAGTGAACTCTACTTTCCTTAATACACATCAGTAGTACCATTTGTCTTGATACAACAGATCTATACTAATTTTGCAATTTACAAAATTCCATAAAAGTAAAAGCTAAACAGTAAATTAGCAGAAATATTAGCCCCTGTAAGCTAGGGTAATGTGCTTATGCAAGGTTTCCTTTAGTGAGAAGGGGAAAGGAAAGGTGAAGCTTAGAACATTAATAAAAAATTAGCATGACCCCAAGGCCAGACTAGAGTGACAGGAGGCTGCCTACTGACATCAGCTGGCCACCTATCTACTTCCTGTCATACTATAACTTGTAAGATTTTAATTTTTTTTACTGACTGCCTCTTTTTTTGGTTATGGTTTTACTTTGCACATAATACCTCAGTTTCACAAATGCTACATTTTCCAAAGCCAGGGGTCTTAATGGTGTGCTTTGCAGATATTTTTAACATGTATGAAAAAGAGATAGTAAGGTTAGAGTCCAAATATTGGATAGCCTCAGGAATTTATGTATGACATCTGCATACTCATTGGCAGAGTATTTGCCTTGCATGTGTGAAACCCTGGGTTTCAGGGCAGGGGAGGGGAAAAGGATGGCCACACATAGTGTGCCTAGTGCTTAACAAATGAGTGAGACTCTAGCTAAGGAAAATATGAGCACATCTCGTTAGCACAGTATCATGAAAACACAGAAACCACCAAATACATTGCTGTTAGTCATTTTACTGTTCAACATATCTGCTGAGAAAAAAAAAACACTAAAATATGCTTTTGAGGTTAAAATAGATCTCATTATCTTTCTTGGCCTATAGCTAGTAAGACTTAAAATGGCTCTCCCTATCACTGGCTCATTTGAATATCTTATTTGTGCTAAAGACAAAAAGAATCACAAAGCTAAAGAACAATGCAGTATACATGGTTCCAAGAAAGGTACATTTCAAGTTTCCATACAAGTTGCCTTGAAACAAAACCAAATCAGGTTCGGGGTGTAGCTTGATGATAGAGCACCTGCCTGGCATGTACAAGGTCATGGGTTCAACTCCACAGCATTATAGGAATTGAAAATATAATCAACACACAGGGGGCTGGAAAGATGGCTCAGCAGTTAACAGCACTGGCTGCTCTGGCAGAGGATCCAGGTTGAGTTCACAGCACTCACATAGCGGCTAACAACTGTCCAAAACTCCAGTTCTAGGGAATCCGATGCCCTCTTCTGATCACCACAGGCATTGTGGTGCATGGTGCACTTACATAAATGCAGGCAAAACACTCATACCCATAAAATTTAAAAGAATAAAGACATACCCATAAAATTTAAAAGAATCAACACAGCTGAGTTGAATGAGACTCTATGCAATGGGGTAGGAATTACCAGCTGCAGTCCCAGGGCAATGCTTCCTGAAAGAGCTTTACAGTTCAGTCTTGTTGGCAAGGGTGCTTAAGATAGACCTGGTGCCTGGAGTTTTCCTTACTACAATCCCAAATTCCAATATAAGCCCTTTTACAATCCTCCATCCTCTGGTCTTCAGAGCTATCACAACTTTCCACAGCCAGGAAATTCACTAGAGCAGGGCACGACAAATCACAAGACATGACAAATAAGCATTCCCCAGTTGCTGAGAGCAGAGCAAGGCTTCCAAAACGAGAGTGCATTCTCCCAGTGGAAACCCCGTGAAGCCTTTTAGAAATGGTTCCTTTGTCTCTTTGTGTTGGAAAAATTCAAAATCCTGTTAGCTATTTTGAAATCTACAATAAATAATTGTAAATGTTTGAGGTGATGGATATGCTAATTACCTTGATTTGATCACTGTATATTGTATCTATGTAACAAGGACCCTAAGGATTAGAATTTCTCCTGGGAAAAATCCATACTAGGGGGAGGATAAGTACCCACAGGAGCACTGGTACCAGAGGATATACTGGTCTCTCAGGAGAAATGACTTATCTACAGCTTCTGCCTTGGGCTCTCAAGCTAAATTTACATAAGCATATTTCCAGTCTTTTGCTTCATCTTTTCTATCAATTGTAACACTGACATGGGCAAAGCAAGGAGGGATTGAAAATTTCTCTCTGCTCAGTTCTGGTCAAAAGTATAAATAAATCCATTTATTTAGATGCATATGTGTGTATGTATGTGTATATGTGTGAGTGTGATTGCGCATGTGTGCTTTTGCATGTGGAGGCCAGATGTCAACATCAGTTGCCTTCCTCCACCACTCTCCTCATTATTTTTAATGTACTTTTGATTTCTTTAAAAATTAAATTTAGCCCGGATGGTGGTGCACGCCTTTAATCCCAGCACATAGGAGGCAGAGGTAGGCGAGTCTCTGTGAAATCAAGGCCAGTCTGGTCTACATATTGAGTTCCAGGCTAGCTGTGGTTACAGGGGGACCCTGTCTCAAAAAGACCAAAAAAAAATTAAATTAGTATACACGGTATTAGGTTTCATTCTGACATTTTCAAACAAATTTTTTTTTGTTGATTCTTCTCCTTCTACCCCATCCTTCTGACCCCATCACCTTATTTTTTGAGACAGGATCTCTCACTGAACCTGCAATTCATCCTTTTGGGAAAGACATGGGCCACTGTGTCCAGCTTTTTCACAGATGCTAGGGATCCTCATGCTTGTCCAACAAGCACTTTATCCACTGAGCAATCTCCTTAGCCCCAATAAACCTGTTTCTTTCCACCAATTTCTGTCTTCCTCAGTAGAGAGATGAGCAATGAACCTAAGATTCCTGAGACTATCATATTCTATCCCATGAATATATACAATTGTACAATTGGTATATGCCATTTTAAATGAATGTAGTTGATTTAAAAGGTTCCATTGTCATCACTAGTAAATATAAAACAAAAGACACAAACCTAAAGGCAATTATGAACCTGGGATGTTGTATACAACACTGTAAGGACTGCCCCTTTCATTGTAATTATTATTGACATGGCCTTTCAAAATGTGACAGAAATAAAACTGCAAAGTTTTTTTGTGGTTGTTTGTTTGTTTATTTGTTTGAGACATGGTCTTCCTGTAGCCCCAGCAGGCCTGGAACTTACTATGTAGGCCAGGCTGGCCCTGCACTCACACCTGCCCCATGTCTCATGTGTGTGTGTGTGTGTGTGTGTGTGTGTGTGTGTGTGTGTGGTGCTGGGACTAGAGGTGAGCGCCACCATGCCTGGGAAAGTTCTTAATTGTACTAAAATCTTTCCTAGATTCTGGCCAAGTCACTTTTGGCACTTTTTTTGGTCTCTCTATTGTCCTCTTCCTTACCTAACAAAACCATTGACAATGTCCCTATTGGAGTTACACTATGCAATCCCACTGCATGTGTGTAACCCTTAGTGGATATGGCAGAAAATCAACCTACATATGAATCCTGACTCTGCCTTGTAGTAGATATGTGGCCTTGAGCAAGTGTCTCTGTGTCTGTTCCCTCTTCTGTAAGGTAATGTCTAACCATAACTTTACAAGTAACACATAGGCTGCTTACCTGCCCCAGCCATTGTTCACTTACTCCTCACGATTCCTAGGACCAAGAAACTACCATCTCCATAGTTCAGGTGAGGCACCTGAGGCACAGAGATCCAGAACCTTCCCTACTGTCACACCATTGGTCTTCTGCAGAGTCAAGGACTGTAAGTCAGGTTCCAGAGCCCCAATCTAATCACACAGCCTCTGTAAATGAGGTCAGATCTGCTAAGGGCTGTTTGAGGACTCAGAAATAACATTATGTAAAGCTGAAAATTTGACAAGTGTCTGCTAGTTAGCAAGGGTTGACTGTTATCCAAGCAAGGTCTGTCCATCCAAGATTGTGTGCAGGAACTTTCAGGCTTCTTTGAACAGAAAAAAAAAGAGGTTGGGGTGGGAGAGCAAACAAAGGAGGTGGGCATGGTAAATGTGAAAAGAGGCAAAGGAGAAGCAAGTGGAAGGCTCTGGGACTACCTAGGAAACAAATGTTGCTGGCTAGTTCTTGAGAACTAGCCACTGTAAATGGAAGTTCCAGCCTCACCCACCTCAGAGCAAACACTTGTGGAGGGTGACTATTCTATCTCCACTGTAAATGGAAGTTCCAGCCTCACCCACCTCAGAGCAAACACTTGTGGACTGTGCAATGCCTCAGACCCTGGGGTCATTTGGCCCTGGATCCCACCCCAGCCTCCTGGCTCAGCTCAACTTCCTTTCCTTCTGGCGGGTCCGCCCCATGCCGGGCGGGGCCTGTCCCAACTGCTCTACGGGTGGCCTGCGAGCCGGGGCACTAGCCACGCGGTGGCCCGCGGGGGGCTGGGGGCTAGATGGCGACGTGGAGGAGAGATGGTCGGCTAACCGGCAGCCAGAGGCTCCTGTGTGCGGGGCTGGCGGGGGCACTCAGCCTCAGCCTCACCGCGCCCCTGGAGCTGGCCACCGTGCTGGCCCAGGTCGGTTTCGCTCGAGGCCACGCCCGGGGACCGTGGGCCATCGTACCCCGAGTGTGGGTGGCCGAGGGACCTCGGGCCCTATGGAAGGGGAATGCTGTGGCCTGCCTGCGTCTCTTACCCTGCAGCACCGTGCAGCTTACCGCCTACCGAAAGTAAGAGTCGGGAGGGCGGGGCGGGGAGGTCGGACTGGGGTGGCAAGACCGTGGCCCCTACTGGGAACCCTGTTGAGGTCTCGTCCCCTTTCCGGATCACGTGGAGGAGTGTTCTCCGAGCCTTAGGCCCCCAAAGCGCAGCACCAGGTTTTTACATGCTCTTGGGATTCCTGCTCTGGCAGCCGCAGTTTTGTGAAATCTTGAGGCTTTCCGTCATGGACAGGGCGAAGCGGGGCGAGGAATGAAGAGGCTTCCTCAGGAGATGAGTTCTGACCGTTCCCAACGTTCAGCAACTTGGAAATGTTTGCTTCCCTGGATTAGAAGGAAAGAAAGCTCTTGAAGATATGTCTAAGTGCTCAATGAAGGGAGAGGGACCAGCCTGAGACGTCAAAAGGGTCCCTGCCCACCATCCCCAGCCCCAAACTCAGCCTAACCAAACTTGGTTTGGGGTTCAAGGGGGCCTGCAGCTTCATTTTTCCCAGCAAGGACCTGTTCCCTCAGCCTAATGTTCCTCCCACTCCTAGCTGCCCACAGGTCTTATCCTTTGGACTACTCCCACATCAATAGATGCTCCTGAGGAAAAGATCTAAAGATGGAAATGTGCAATGAGTGAGTGCCCTTAACTAAGGCTCTGGGATATTTACATCAGAGCTGGAAAGGAAGCCTAAAGAAAAGTGTTTGCAGTGTTGGCGGCTCAGGAGGAGCTGTTTCTCTGTTGGGAAGGATGGTCCCCATGTTCCTCATTCTGTAGGCAGAGTGCTAGCTATGAAGACTGGAGGTGGCTCTGAATTAAACAGCCTACAAGCAGGAGCTGGTCAGTACTTTTTTTATCCAGTGCTAGAGATGGAACCCATTGCCTAGGCAGGTGCTCTACCACTGAGTTATATCCCCAGCCCCAAGAACTGATCAGTCTTAACCACCTAGTTCAACCTTGGTGGCTGACAGTCAAAAGATTTTAGTCTTGATACTGTTGCTTGGAAGGCAGTTCTGTGAGCTTGCCTGGGAGCTGACAAACTGAACGGATTCCACCTTATCACTGAGTGCTCCAAACCAGCACTTCTGTGGCTTCTGCCAGGAAAGTGAACTGCCTTCTCTTTTCCAGGGACTGATTACTGGTGGGGTAGGATCATGAAACATGTCTGTCAAAGCTCTTTTCTCTCCCCAGCAGCCCTTGTCTAGCCACAACTGGCTCACAGTTTTGAGTTTTAAGGATTCAGTCTCTTCCTGCTTCCCTCTTTTCTGCACAAAGTGGGAGGGAAATCTTTCTCTGGGTGAGATAGAATTGCAGGAAGGGGAAGAGACCTGGAGAGTTGGTTCAGTGGTTAAGAGCACTGGCTGCTCTAGAAGAGGACCCGGGCTCAGTTACCAGCTCCCACATGGTGGCTAACAACCACCTGTAACTCCAGTCCCAGGGGATCCAACACCTCTTTTGGTCTCCATAGGCATTATACACACTACACACGAGTGCATTTACATACATGCAGGCTAAACACACATACACATAAATTTTTTTAAAAAAAATTTAAGACAGATTATGTACTAAGGAGCAGAGGGAAAGGACAGATTTTCAAAGGCTGGTTCAACTAGCAAAACTGTATATTTGATTTTTTGCTACTAACAAACTTGTATATTTGATTTTTTGCAACTCCTGCTTCCTGCCTAGAAAGGTCCTAGAAAGTACTTTGTCTATTTTACACATGCAAAACTGAGCTCACACTGGGGTACCTCTATTTGGTGACAGGGCTGAACACCGTCACCTGGCCTTCTGATTCCAAATCTTGTACTGTTTGTATTTCAATGTGCCACCGTTTTCTCTGTATTCATTTGACATTTATTTAGTTAGGATACATGAAGTACCCACCATGTGCATGTTGCTGGAGATGATTCAAGAATGAAAAGGGTATGGTCCCTCTGCCTCGGGAGTTTACAAAGTAGAAAAAACCTAGTAAGTCTTATTCTGCAGCCAAAAAACACGGGGTGGCACATAACTGCTTGTGGATCAAGTGTTATAGAAATGTACACCTCAGGTGAGGGATGAGAGGATGGGAAAGCCTCATAGAGGAGGAAAAAAAATCTGAGCTTGGCCTCGGGAGAATGAGTAGTCTACTGGCAAAGATGAAGAGTTTCAGGTAATGTCAGCACAGGCTCAGAAGAGGCAAGGCATGCAGCATGACTAGAGACAGCTGGAAAAGCAGGTTGGAGTGAGATCTTGAAAACCAGACTTGGTATGTGATGGTAGCTGTGGGAAATTTTTATGCAGGGTGGAGGACAATGCTGTGATTAAAGCAAATTAAGGGGAATGATTGTCACGTGGTGGCAGGAGAGGATTAGAAAGGACAAGATGAAAGAGGAGAAAGACTGGGTGGTGGGAACAGCTGAGAACCCGTCATACCACGTGACAGCTGAGTGTCTGAAATAGGCTGATGACAGAAGTATGAGAGAAGAGTAGAGAGTTACATGGACTAGGTTTGCTAATGTTTTTGTTTCCTGCAGGATTATTTTCTTTCTGAAAATCAAAAGGAAATATTCTGGTCAATGGCAAGGTATAGTTAAAGAGGCCAATTTTCCTTCCAACGAAAAAATGATAGTCATGGTTCCTCATTATACTGACTCATCTCTACTCCCTCCTGACCATAAATTTGTGGAACATATGGCTGTGAATAATGGTACACCTTCTGATCATGGGTTAGACCTCAACATCCAGCATCGTCAAGGAAAAGGAGTTGTTAAATAATTTGTCCACAATCACAATGGCAGAGGTAGAACTTGAAACCAGAGCTTCTGGCTCCTTAGTCCAGGATTCTGTCCACCAATGCACAACTGAAATGTCTGTTTACCTGGACTGACAATGAAATGGGATGAAAAGTTAGAGTTGTTGAGTGCTATGTTTTGTCACAAGCAAATAATAGTCAATACAATAGATTGCTTTCAAATGCATCAAGAAGATTCTCCTCCAGCTTTATCCTACAAGGGCTTGTTTGTCGAATAAGCATTGGTTTGGGTCCCCACAGTTGTGAATTGTTGCGACCCAACACCATTTCCTTATTGAATGACCAGTCATGAGCTTCTCTTGGGGTACATTGGCAGCTAACTTGTGTTAGGCTAAAGCATTACAAGTTCTGATCACGTGTATCTGGGGTGGGTATAGAATCTGTGCTAGCTTAAAAAAAAAAAAAGAATTACTGCAGTTCACCAGCTCATTCAGTCTCACTAGAAAAGCTTCTGTGTCTGTATGTACATAAGGAAATATGAGGTAAAACAAAATGGAAACACCTCTTCCCTGGTCAGACAAGAGTTTTAAGATGTAGGGACCATGATGACATTATTAGTAGCCCATCAGGGTTGCCTACCTTGACTCTGCTATTCTAAGAGATTAGTGATTGGGAGTCTGGGACAAAATGAATTTCCTTCAGTTCTTTTTCATTGTAGACTTTGAGAGTAAAACTACATCTAAAAGCAAACCAATATAAGATAGGGTTCCTCTTCCTAGTTCAAGTCATTCAGTAAACCAAGGAGCTGTTTGCCTCTAGATACTTCTGTCAGTCATTTCCTTGTCAGGACTGTTAAACTCTCCTCCATGACTTATGCTTAGCACTAGCACAGGACCTGGCACATTATGGCTGGTCAACAAATGGGTAGTAAATTAGCCTATGTCCCAGAAGTGACCAAGTGTTGTAGGGAATAAGAGTAAGACAGTGAAAAGGAATGGGGCTGCTTTTTGCATTTAAATTTCAGCTAGGTTTTTCCAGCTTGCTGCAGACAACCAGACAAGCATTTCTACTTCCTGTGTCCCATGTCTCCAACTGGACAGGCTGAAAGAAAGAACTATGTAGGCATTAACATTGAGGCCAATGGTTCATTGGTAGTTTTGAATGGTAGTTTTAATTATCTGTATATTTTCCCCCTTCAATGCTGGGAGAAAAGCCAGGACTCCAACTGAGCTGCACCAAGAACCTTTTCCTGCATCTTTTTGCTGTTAATGTTTTTGTTTGGAGACAGTCTCATTATGTAACCCTGGCTGACCTAGACTGTGCACTGAAGACTAGGCTGGCCTTGAACTTACAGTGATCCTCCTGCCTGTGCTTCCAGAGGGCTGGATTACAGGGATATACTACCACTCTCAGCTCTTACTTGCATCTCTTTTTTTACCTTTTTTGAGACAGGATCTCACTGTGTGGCCCTGACCGGCCTAGAACTCACTATGTAGTCCAGGCTGGCCTTGAACTCACAGAGATCCACCCACTTCTGCCTCCCAAGTGCTGTGATTAAAGGTAAATGCCACCATGCCTGGCACCTGCATCTTTTAAAGTACCTGTTTAACTCCAATGACTCTCAGTTGCATTTAAGGAAACTTGGCAAAATAAATACTTTCCTCTAGCTTCAAGGACATGTTATGAATGAATGAATGTTTACTTGGAAGCAGAAGTACTAGCCCAGAACCCCTTAGATGGTTCACTTGAATGCCCACTCAGCATTCATGGGGCCTGCTGATACCTAAACAATAGGAAACCCACTCCTCCACTGGAAGCTTGAAAATCAAAAAACTGGGGATGCTTTCATTTTAAAAAACATAAAACACTTAGTGCAACTCTGTTCACTTATTTTTATTCCAAACCCTTAATAGCCACTCTATGACAGAAAGTACTATTTTTCCAAGTTTCCAAGTGTGCTGGATAGCTTTAGTGTCAACTTGACACACCTGGGTTGAGGTTGAGGGAGCTTCAATTGGGGAATTGCCTTCACTGGACTGGCCTGTGGCCATGTCCATGGGGCACCTTCTTGATTGTTGAGTGATGTGGGAAGGCCTAGCCCACTGTGGGTGGTGCCAACCCTAGGCAGGTGGGCCTGTGTTGCATAAGAAAGCAGGCAGAGAAAGGGCCAGGGGAGCAAGCCAGTAAGCAGCATTCCTCCATGGCCTGTGCTCCAGCTCCTGCCTCCAGGCTCCTGCCCTGAGTTCCTACCTTGGGCTCCTGGATGAACTATGTCCTGGGATACGTAAACTAAATATACCCTTTCCTCCCCAAGTTGGTATTGGTCAGAGTGTTTTGTCACAGCAATGGAAAAAGAACTAGGACACCAAGCCTCATCACCAAGAAGTTAACTCAGTTTGTTTTTGTGACTGGAAAGGGTGTGCTGTGTAAAAGTCCCCGTATAAAAATTTCTTCTAGGGGAGGTACTCATGGTTGGGGATGCCCTGCCTCCAAAAGGAAGGTTGATCAGAGTGGCTTACTAACTTGCATTTGGAAAGGTCCAGCAAATTTATTTAAAGTAAATTGTAAACCTACAGAGAAATACAATGAATCATCTGGCCAACACTCAAATACCTGCCAGCCACACTTCACATATTATTTTTAGACAGAGTGTTACTATGTATACTAGGTTGGTCTTGAACTTGCTCTGTGGTGGTATAGACTGGTCTCAAACTCAAGATCCTCCTATCTCAATCTCCCAAGTGCTGGAATTATTGGCCTTCAACACCAGGCCCAAATATCTTTGTTATTGTTGAGGAGGTTTTTGGTTGGTTGGTTTGTTTGAGGTTTCTTTTGGGTTTTGTGGGGTTTTGGGTTTGTTTGCTTGTTTTGCATTTCTGAAGATTGAATCCAGAGCCTTGAGCAAACTAGGCAAGCCTGCTACAGAGTTCCAGTCCCAGCCCCTTGTCTTGTTTTTGTATTAAAGTCTTGCTGAGGCTGGCCTCAAACTACTGGGCTCAAGTGTTTCTCCTGCCCTAGCCTCACTGGTAGCCATGGCTACAGGAATGTGCCACAGACCTGGCACCCACATATTTTTTAAAATATTAAAACATGACAGATAAAGCCAACGTCCTCTTCAGTCTTATTCTTAGTCCCAGTCCCTCTCCCCTTTCCCAGGGGACGACTTTTATACTTGTTCATAGATACCTGTTTACCTTTTTTGTTTTTTGTCTTTTTGAAACAGGGTCTTCCTGTAACCCCAGCTGGCCTGGAACTCACTATGTAGACACAGACCAGGCTGGCCTTGAACTCACAGAGACTCTGCCTCCCAAGTGCTGGGACTACAGGAGTGGTCCACCACGCCCAGCGATACCTGTTTACCTTTAAGTAATGTATTTGTGGGTTTTTTTTTTTTTTTTTTTTATGGTTATTATATACTACAGACCACTCAGCAGCTTTTTTATTCATTCAGCATTATGCTTTTATTGCTTATTTCTTGGGTTTTTATGATTTGTCTAAGCTCATTTCTACAAAGATTTTATTATTTTTATTTTATGTGTATGGCCTGCATGTATTAAGTGCACCCATGTTGTGCAATGCCCACGGAGTCAGAAGAAGACGTTGGATTCCCCTGGAAATGGAGTTACAGACAGTTGTTAGCTGCCAAGTGGGTGTTGGGAAACAAACCCGGGTTCTCTGCAAGAGGAGCCAGTACTGTTAACTGCTGAGTCATCTCTCCAGCCCCTTATTCATTTTAACCATATGTTATTCATTGAATGATAGTGCCATCATTTATCCCGTCTCCTACACATGGACATTTCAGTTGTTGGAGCTTTTCATCCTTATCAACAATGGTGTAGTATATCTTCATGTGTATATCTCTAAAGAACTTCTCTAGGGTACGCACTGAGAAATTGCAAGGGCAAAAGTGTGTTTCTCCAATTTTATGAGATACTATAAAGCGGCCCTACAAACATATTTCTCCTTACAAAGGGTGAGGGTGTCTGTTTCACACATTCTTACCATCAGTTGGTATTATCAGACTGCCAGTTGCTGGGTAAGAAGTGAGTATCTTCTCACTAGTTTTGCCATTTTTCTGGTAACTAATAAGACAGCAATTTCACTTATAATTATTATGAAGAAAATTAATTCTTTTAATTTATTTTTATGTTTTAAATTTTATTTATTTGTTTTTGGTCTTTTTGAGACAGAGTCTCCCTGTAGCCCCAGCTGGCCTGAAACTCACTATGTAGCCCAGGCTGGCCTTGAACTCACAGAGATCTGCCTGCCTCTGCCTCCCAAGTACTGGGATTAAAGGCATGTGCCACCACACCCAGCAAGAAAATTATTTCTTTCTTTCTTTTTTCTTTTCTTTCTTTCATCTTTTTGAGGCAGGGTCTTCCTGTAGCTGCAGCTGGCGTGGATTCTCTATGGCAACCAGGCTAGCCTTGAACTTACATATATCTGCCTGCCTCTGGCCCCCGAGTGCTGTGATCAAAGGCGTGGGCCACCATGCCCGGCTTATTTATTATTTTTTTATTTTATGTGTTTAAGTGTATTGCCTGCATGTATGTAAGTGCACCCATGTCATGCAATACTCTCTGAGATCAGAAGAGGGCGTCTGATCCCCTGAAACTGGAGTTACACATGTTTGTTAGCTTCCATGTGAGTGCTGGGAATCAAATCCTTGTCTGCTGCAAGAACATCCAGTGCTCTAAACTGCTAAGCTATGTCTCCAGCCCCCAAGAAAATTAATTCTTTAGACTACATTTAGCAAAGCTAATTTGAGTAAAAAGAAACCAAACACAACTCTCTAATCAGACATCTCCCAGAACCAAAGAGTTCCAGTGAAGTCCAACGAAACACAAGATGATCAGACAGTATTTATAGGAAAACAGAAACAAAGCATAGAAGGAACTTAATTGGTTGCAGCTTAGTCAACTAGTTACAGTTTAGCTAGTTTATCATTATAGCCTAACAGCTAACTGGCAGCAGGGTCTTCTGCAACTAGCCAAAACTCAGAGGCTATGATTAAATTTGATACTGGCTTGGTCTGTTGGGCGCAGTGCAGGTGCTCAGTGCTCAGTTCAAATGCATACCCTCCTACAAAATTTGACTTTGTACTATACATATATATAT
>NW_008330298.1:3951701-3999389 GCF_000622305.1 Nannospalax galili
GCAAACATATGTATTTGAAACATGGTCTCACTATGTAGCTAAAGCCCTGGCTTACCCGAAACTTGATGTGTAGAACAGGCTAGCCTTGAATTCTCAGAGATCCATCTGCCTCTACCTCCCAAATGCTGGGATTAACGGTGTGCACCACCACGCCTGGCTTTACACTAGTATATCTTTAAAACTCAACTTCTAGAATGCTAGACTTGAGGAACAGTTCATTGATATAAGCATATTCCTAGTGTGTGCAAGGCCTTGGGTTCCATTCCCAGTACTGGAGAAGGGTGATATTTCTGGAATTTCCAGTCATTTCAAGAAATTGTATTCCTTTAAGGTCCAACAAGATGGAAAGATTGCATTCCAGTTTAGTACTTGCCAAGTGCTTCTGTGCATTTACAGCCCACAGGCAAGTTGGACAGGTCTGGAGATGAAAGGGGAAAGTGCTGAAAGTGAAGTGGGAAGAATTCAGCAAAGATACAGATCCAAGGTTGGGCAGCTCTTCCTTATAGCTAACTAGCATTATATATGTATAGTGGTATTTAAATTTAGTACTCATTAATCCCAATATGGTACTATGATAATTTTCACATTGAAAAGTACTTCCAAATGTTAGGAAATATCTGAGGTAGTGTACAGCATGCTAGCACAATCCAGAACTCATTTCTTGAACTTTCTGTTTTTTTCCCAGGTTTGTTGTGCTGTTCACAGATGACCTGGGTCATATTTCCCAGTGGAGCTCCATCATGGCTGGAAGTCTCGCAGGCATGGTTTCTACCATTGTGACATACCCTACAGATCTCATCAAGACCCGCCTGATTGTGCAGAACATGCTGGAACCATCTTACAGGGGGCTTATTCATGCTTTTACTACTATTTATCAACAAGAAGGGTTCTTGGCCCTTTATCGAGGGCTGTCCCTCACCATTTTAGGTAAGATGGAATTTTGCACCTAAGAAAAGACTGTTCTTGATACATGTAAAGGTATTATATACCTTCATGACGAGTTAAATCAAGTTTACTGATCTCAAGGTTGTGTGGATTTAATCCATAGAGAGCCAATTACTTCATTCTGTACCATATCCCTATGCTCCACTCCTAAGCTTTGCCCAGTGATACCCCAGGGAGGGGAGTAGTCCTGACAGTGCAAGTGGCTCAGCAAAGCCTGGATGCAAAGCCACCTTCACAACCTGGCAAAGGAAGGAGTCTTCAGTGTGTATGCATATCCATAAGCAGGAGCAACTGGGTCTCCAGTGGTCTTTGTATGTAGCTAGCTTTTGACATAGCTATACACACACAGGGCCCCCATTTGCCAAATCCAGAAGGTTTTCGTCCATCTATGCAGCATTGGATGTGATTAATCACCCTGTCCTCTGGAGACTCGGCTTCTACCGTGCTCTGAGTGTCTTCACATCTCTCTGGCAGATCTTTCTTAGCCAATGCACCTGGCCCATATTAGGTCATCTGACACTGCCAGCTCTCATGTGTTTGTTCCCTGGGCTCCTCCTTCAGTTTTATTTTTGCCCCTCTATATCAGCATTTTTTGAGATGGGGAGGTCTCATTATGTAGCTCTCGATAGCCTAGAACTCATCATGTAGACCAGGCTAGCCTCAAACCAGCAATGCTCCTTCTGCCTCTGCCTCTTGAGTGCTAGGATTCCAGACATGCAACACCACATCCAGCCTTCCACATTGGTTTTCTTATCCTGCATCACTTCCCTAGATAACCCCATCTGAGGCTAGTGGCTTGAACAAGCATGAGCATACTCTGACTTTCAATCTCTTTAGTAATAATGACTAATGTTTGGGGGGGGATGCTCAGTGGGTACAGGGTACTTTGCCAGAAGATTTGCATGCAGTATCTCATTCAAGTTTTATCTTTTTATTTTTAATAAACACATAATTGTACATATTTATGGGATATCATTTGATACTTTGATACATGTATGTACTGCATATGATCAAGTCAGGACAGTTAACATATCCATCACCTCAAACATTTATCATTCCTTTTTGATGAATCTATCAATAACCTCTCTTGTAGCTACTCTGAAAGGCACAGTATAATTGTTAACTATAGTCACCATTGCTGAGCAGTAGAACACCACAATTATTCCTCATATTGAACTTTTTATTGTTTGCTTCACTTGTTTTTTATTTTTTATTTTATGTTTTCTAAAATATTGTATTATTTTTAATTTATTTCATGTATTGCCTGCATGTATGTAAGTGCACTTATGTCATGTAATGCTGGAGGAGGCCAGAAGAGGGCATCAAATCCCCTGGAACTATAGTTACAGATGGTTGTTAGCCACCATGTGGGTATTGGCAATGGCAAGAGCAGCCAGTCCTCTTAACGGCTGAGCCATTTCTCCAGCCCCCTTGTGTTGTTGTGTTGAGACAGGGTTTCACTATGTAGCCCCAGCTGGCCTGGAACTCCTATGTAGACCAGGCTGGCCTTCATCTCACAACTATCTGCCTGCCTCTGCCTCCTGAGTTGCTGGGGTTAAAGGCATGTGCCACCACACCCACCTTGTTTCATTTAAAAAAAAATATTAGTATTGTTATTTTATGTGTATGAGTGTATTGCCTGCATGTATGTAAGTGTGCTTGTGTTGTGCAGTGCCCACAGAGGTCAGAAGAGGACATCTAATCCCCTGGAACTGGAGTTATGGATGGTCGTTAACTGCCACGTGGATGCTGGAAACCAAACCCAGGTCCTCTGCAAAAGCAGCAAGTGCTCTTACATGCTGAGCCATGAGAACTTGCTCCATTATTTTTGAGACAAGTTCTCATGAAGTAACTTGCTGCATAGTCCAGGCTGGCCTTGAACTCTTGATCCTCCTGCCTTATCTTCTTGCATGCTATGATTACAGGTGTGTGCCACCTTGGCAGGGCTATCTAACTTTTACCTTTGAATAACATCTTAAGCCTTGTTTTCCAGGTAAGGAAGTAGATACGGAAACTAAGTGACTGTCCCAAGGTCACACAGACTGGAATAACCTAACACTATGAGTCCAGGGCCCTCTCTCCTAGCCCCTGACTTCTGCCAGTTCCTAATGGCATCATACCTCTCCTAGACACCTTTACCTCCATGCTCCCTAGGTACAAAATCTGATGTCCTCATTAGTCTCAAGTCTTCTCTTCTTCCTGTGTCCCCTAGTGAGTGAGACTGCCTCCTTTCTCATAGTGGCCAAAGACAGAAGAAACTCAGGTGTCACCTCAGCTCCTCCTTACTGTTTCCACTTGGGTCACTAAGCCTTGCCCCTTTGACCTCTTTTGATGCATAAGGCTGTCCCCTCTTTCATACTCATCTCTTCTACCCTAGCTCATGACATCATCATTGTTCTCACTGACTTTCACAATTCAGACTCAGAGTCTCCTGCAGCCTCGTGCCCCTACTTGAGCCCTGTGCCCCAGTCTGCCCTGTGCGCTGCTACCAGATGGGGATGATCTTTCCAAATGTTCTGCAGTCCTTAAATCTTCCAGTAACTTCCTCTTAGCTAAGGAGGAAAGCCAAAATTCGTTCTGGCCTCTGCCAGTCTACCCTACCTCATCGCATCCTGTAACATGCCTCTACCTACACTCATGTTCCAGCCACACAGAAAAACTCGTGCCTTCTGGAGATTCATGCTCCTTGGACCTGATGGCATGCATAGCCTTGGCTTGAACTGCCATTCCACTCTCTCAGTGTCAGATGCTAAGTGTCTCATTGCTCAAGACCCAGTTCTAAAGTTCTTTCTTTTGAGTCTGGTGTGGCAAAATATGCCTATAATCTAATCCTAACACTCTAGAGACTAAGACAGGTGATCATACCTTCTTGGCTACACAGTGTTCCTATCTCAAACAAAAAAAAATCACAGGCAATGCCAGGCCTGTAATCCCAGCTAGTCAGGAGCCTGAGGCAGAAGGAGGGAAAGTTCAAGGCCCATCTGAAATATAGGGATCAAGTCAGCCTAGGTAATTTGCTGAGACCCTGTCTTCAGAAGTTTAAAAAAAAATGAGTGAGAATGGGAATATCGTTCAGTGGTATGCACAGGCCAAATGTTCAATCCCTAATACAACACATAGAGACAGAGAGTGAGTGAGCAAGTGGGTGGGTGGGTGGATGAGTGAGCGAATGAGTTCTCTTTTCTGTTAATTCCTTCCTGGTTCTAATACACAAAATTAATCCCTCTAATCTTTGTGTACATAAAGCATCTTGAGTAACCTACTATATGGCACATATCAGGGATATGTTCCCTACCTATTTCTTGTCTTTGACAGTTAATATCTCCAGAAATTAACCTGTTCTTCTGTATATTCCCAGTACCTAGCTTAGGACCTGACACATGGCAAAAACTCCTTCAATTCTTATTTTTACACAGGATCTCATGTAGCCCAGGCTGGCTTTGAACTTGCTGTGTAGGCAAGGTTGACTTTAAACTTGTGATCTTGCCTCAACCTCTCGAGTGTTGGGATCACAGGCATATGCTACTATGCCTAGCTTTGCCAAATGTTTTTGAATGAAAATAAGTGGAAAGTTAGTGAGGTTTTTGTTCATTTGTTTTTGGAGACAGGGTTTCACTATGTAATCTTGGTTGGTCTGGAACTCACTATGTAGCTGGGACTGGCCTCAAACTCACAGAGATTTTCGGGCTTCTCCAGCCTCCCACGTGCTGAGACTAAAGGTGTGTACCACCACACCAGGCCAAGTCATTTTTAATATATGTTTATTAAATAGTTACTACATTTGTCTAAAGATAAGCAATATCCCACTTGTATTCTACTGGCTTTTTTGCAGTACCGAGGATAGAACCTAGGGCTTTGCATATGCTACCCAAGTGCTCTACCACTGAACTACATTCCTGGCCCTGTCCCCTTTAGTCAACATCTTTTTATAGATTTATTCTATTTTTAGTTGTGTGTGAGTTTGTGTGTATATATACATGAGTGCAGGTGTCCACAGAGGCCAGAGACATTGGATCCCCTAGTCTGAGATTATAGACATTTATGAGTTGCCTGATATGGATGTGGGTGTCAGGAACTGAGCTTGTGTCCTCTGGAAGAGCAATACACACTCTTAACCACTGAGCTATCTCTCCAGCCCTAGATCTCCTTTTTGAAGGAAAATTAGTCTACCTGTAAACTGAAGATGGTTTCTAATGTTTCTGGAAATTTGCAAGAGTACCACCTATGCATTATTTGCTCACCATCTCAGTTACTATGAAGGTGAGGATGCCATACAATGTATAGGACCTGCTAGGCCCTAATACAATCCAAGTGAGCTCAGGTAACCTCCATGGCTACAAATACCATAGAATGCTTCCTTCTTCACTAGAGACCAAGATTTTTATTTAAAATTACATGTATATGTATGGGTATGGGTATAGGTATGTGCATATGGGTGCAGGTGCCTGCAGAGACCCAGAAAGGGTGTTAGATCTCCTGAAGCTGGAGTTACAGGCAGTTGTTACCCGCCCAACATGGATGCTGGTAACCAAACTCCCATTCTTTGTAAGTGAGTACACATTCTTAACTCCTGAGCCATCTATCCAACCCCATAAAAGTGACTTTTTTACCCAATGTTTCTGTTTTGGGGGTTTGGGATTTGGGTTTTTTTAAATTCAAATACACAAAAAAGTTCAAAGAATTTTAAACACCCACATATTCACTGAAGTGCCCCAGTTAATATTTTTGCTTTATCACATATCTGTGCATCCCTTAGAGCCATTCATCAGTCCATCTTTTTCACTGATGAATTCAATGCGTGTTGCAAAACCAGTGCACGGCTACCTCTAAACCCTTCCACAGGTGTACTTTGAATCTAAGTTTAGTATTTGGTGGATGTTACTTTGTTTTGTTTTGTTTTGTTTTGCCTGAGGCAGTGTCTCACATAGCCTAGGCTGGTCTCAAACTTACTGTGTAGCTAAGGATGATCTTGAACTACTCACCGTCCTGCCTCCACCTCCCAACTGCTGGGATTAGTTGTGCACCATCACACCCAGCTCTCAATATTTGTTTATGGTTCTTTTATCTATAATTTATATGCAGTAAACTGCACAAACCTTTAGCCAACCATTTCATGCATTTTGACCATATAGTGTTGTGTGTGCCCCCCCACACACCCCAGGAAAATGCCTTCTTGCTCCATTGTTGAAATGGTTTTAAACAGTCCAGGGACCCGCCTGTTTCCCTTGCGCATCCCCCACTGGCATTCCTTTGCTCCAGCCAATTCCTTCCCCAGACAACAGTCTCTCCCTGTCCTTGGTTCCCAGGTGCTGTCCCATTCTCTGCTGGCTCCCTTCTAGTTTACATGAACCTGGAGAAAATCTGGAATGGACCCCGGGACCACTTGTCTCACCTGCAGAACTTTGCTAATGTCTGTGTGGCTGCTGCTGTGAGCCAGACCCTCTCCTTTCCCTTCGACGCGGTGAAGAGAAAGATGCAGGTGAGGACTGGGGGGGTGGGTACCTTGAAGTGTTTGTGGGTAACAAAGAACACCAACACCCCCATCCCACATCTCCACCCTCACACCCCTCCACTCCACCTCCCCACCCCCAATAATGACAAGTTTCCCCAGAGCTCTGGACTGCTTATGAAAATATTATGCAGACTGGGTCTCAGGCATTTCTTCTGTGGCATTTCCTCTGCTAACCTCAGGGCTACTCACTTAAACTCATGCCTGAGACTCTCAGCTATGTTTTTGGAAGCTTCCAGATGAGTCTCTTTTTTCTCTCCTCTCTCCCTGGATATATCACTTAAGGTTCTCTCTCCTGTAACATCAGAAAGGAGGACACTGCAAAACGCTGCCCACTAACTTGCCCTCTTCTTGCTGCCACCACAGAAAGGACGTAGCATTCTTTCCTTACCTCTGTGAAACTGACTGGCTAGGGCTAAAATAAGCCAGGAACTATAGCCAGCAAGGATCCAATAGTCCCTGGCTCCCTCAGCAAGTAGCTATACTTCGAATGGTTGCTGTCTTAGTGCATCTGGCCATGCACTGTCCTAACTATTACTCAAAGAAATATGTTCTCTATTAACCATAAAGGCAAAAGTAAAATAGTAGAGGCTTTAAAGTGAAGAACAGGTGTGGCCTAAAGTAAGACAATTTCTATTGATGAAGAAAGTTAGCCTAGTTGACAGGGAGTTACAGCCACATCCAGGAAATGGGAAGAGGCTCCAAATCCAAGCAGGATTTGTATCTTCCCTTAACTCTGCTCACTTCCATTGACTTGATTGCCTCCCTCACCTCCCTTATATGAACAATACATTCTTGAAGTGCTGTACTGTGTGGAAATAAATTTGGGGCCATTTGCATACAATTTTAAATAGAAGTCCCAGCTCTCGCTTTCTCCACATGACTCTGACTTGCTCCTCTAGTTTCTGGGTTCCTATTTCCCATCCACAGGACTTTGCCTAGTTAAGGCCATTGCTTATTCAATACCAAAAAGTTTGAAGGAACTTCACTTACCAAAGCTGACTTAAAGCGGCACATGGGGGAGGGGGCACACCTTTCCGTCCCAGCAGAGGCAGAGGCAGAGACAGGCAGATCTCGGTGAGATTAAGACCAGCCTGCTCTATTTAGCAAGTTACTGGGAGACCCTATCTCAAAACAAACAAGACATGCTAACACGCCACTCTGCCACTCCAATTCATTAAATGTTTCATCTGTCTATGTTGCTTCTTTCCTCTCCTTATCCAGATAAATCAGTGCCACATTTGTGTAGCTGCAGTGCAAGCACAAAACTCCGAGCCTGCTTAGTGCTGCTTTTTCAAAAATAACATAACTTCTAATTCAATAATCCACATATTAAAACACGGTTAAAATGATTACTTCCATGTTATGTATGTTTACCCACCAAAAAAAGGAGTGTACATGTGGTTGCAGAAAATTTGGGAAATAAAGTAAAGTACAAAAAGGATTACAATAAATTACCCCTAACCCAACACCGATAGATAATGAGAGTTAATGGTTTTTCTTCTATTTCTGCTCGTGTGTGTGTATATGTGTGTGTGCATATGGAACTGAGAGATGGCTCAGTGGTCAGTGGTTAACAGTACTGGCTGCTCTTGCGGAGGACCTGGATTTTGTTCTCAGCATACACATGACAGTTAACAACTGTCCATAACTCCAGTTCCAGGGGATCCAACACCTTCTGGCCGCCTCAAACATTACATGCACATCATACACTTATATGCATGCATGCATGCATGCAAAACACTCATACACATAAAATTAAAATAAAATTGTTTTTAAGTCCAAACATGTATTATGTATTGGCATATGTTATCTATCTTTATAAAGCTATGTTCAGGCTATAAATACAAACTAGTACCTTGTTTTTTCCATTTATTACATAGCAGATATTGTTCAGGGCCATTAAGAATTTAATTATCAAATGCTATTTCACCATATGAGTGTGCTAGAAATAGTCAAAATGTCTCATTTTAAAAATATTGAAGCCATTTCTAATTCTTAAGTTTAACAACATTATAATGCTTTGTGTTTTTCACATTATATTTCTTTAAATTGGCTTATAGGTCACAAGACCTGATAAGTCTAAGGCAGCTTTTTTTTTTTTTGAGGTACTAGGGACTGAACCCAAGGACTTGAGACAGTCAAATACCACTGAGCTACATCCCCTGCACTTTAAATTGTGTGTGCATGTGTGACAAGATCTCCTAAGTTGCCCAGGCTGGTCTTGATCTTCTGATGTAACTCATGCAGGGTTCAAACTTGAGATCTTCCTGCCTCAGCCTCCAGAACACTGGAGTTTCAAGCAGGAGGTACCATACCCAGCTCTTAATAAATTTTGCACTCTGGGAATTCATAGGCTTACATTTGCACTCCTAACTCTCATGTCAATTGTCACTTTTTTAAATAGCTGAAAATGGTTTGGTATAATTTTTTTTACTGTAATTCATTGGTTACATGGTTTTCACAGCTGTCCCTTGCATTTCTTTATAACTTAAAAAAATTCTTTGTGATGGCCAGGCATGATGGTGCACGCCTTTAATTCCAGCACTTGGGAGGCAGAGGCAGGTGGATCTTTGTGAGTTCCACACCAGCCTGGTCTCCATAGTGTGTTCCAGGACAGCTGGGGCTACAGGGAGATCCTGTCTCAAAAAAGACCAAAAAAAATTTCTTTGTGAACATCATGCATGAGTATAGACTTTACACCATTTCCATCCCTCCCATTCCCCCTCCAACTCCTCCCATGCTGCCTCACTTCCTCTTAATTTCCTTTCTCCTTCCCTGATTAGTATTGTTACATATACATGCACATGTATGTATAGATAAATATATATGTTGCACTGAGTCCATTTAGTGGAGGTCCTGTGTACCTGTGTTTAGGGCTGTCCACTTGGAGTTAGAAACCTCTCAGGGAGCTACTCCCTGGAGAAAACTGATTCTCCCTCCCTCAGCATCCATTGATTTCCTGCAGCTCTTCATCTTAAGGTGAGACCCTTTGAGATCTCCCCCATCCACCTCGTTATGTCAACTGGTTTTGTTATTATAGGCAGATTTTCTTAGATTACCAAACGGTGGAGATTCTATTGGTGTAGCTTCCTTATCATGTCTAGAATGCCTTAAGTAAGAGCAGGTATCCTGTCCCTATGGCTCTTACATTCTTTCTGCTCCCACTTCTGTGATGTTCCCTGAGTCTTAGATGTAGAGTTTGCATTGCAGATGTGTCATTGAGGGCTGAGCATCTCACAGACATTTATTCTCTGCATTTGACGAGTTGGTGGAACTTTATAATAGTCTCCGTCTGCTGCAAAAAGAAGCTTCTTTGATGGGTGAGAGGTACACTTGTCTGTAAATATAGGATATGTATTTAGAATATAGTACAGAATTACGTTAGTCTAGGAATATGAGAAAAGTAGGTTTTTCTCTAGGGTCTATGCCATCTCCAGTCATGTGTACTTGGCTATATTTACCACATGAGTTCCCATTGAGCAGGCCTTAAATCCAATCAGATTACTATTGATTACCCCCAAGACAAAAATGCCACTACTGTACCCAGTAGAGATATTATTTGCTCGCCCAGTCATTGTTGTTTATTAGGCTTTACAGCTAGGTAGGACCATGGATTAGTTTTCTCCCTTGGCAGATTACATAATATCTTCTGACACCATGAGAGCTGGTCTTCAGGGAGGGGGCTTCCAGGTCAGTTCCAGCTCAATTGCTCCAAGCTCTGTATCCAAAGTATGTTTACGTACCTTCAAGTTTTTATATGTCCTTTGCCTATTTTTCTGAGATACATAGACTTTTCTATTGATTGGTAACAAGTTGTTACATATTAAACAAAGCTTGAGAGAAGTGGGATGGGAAGAGAGTATGGAAAGTCTGGCGGTACCATCAGTTTTTCCTCATCTAAGTAACAGACTGGATCTAGAGCTAAGGATGAAGTTCAGTGATAAAAGACTTGATTTGTATGTACAGGGCCCTAGGTTCAGTCTCTAGCAAAACACACACACACACACACACACACACACACACACAAAGAATTTCTCTTACTGTAAGAAGCATGTCTCCAGTATTTTAGTGTACTTTATACAAAGTTTGGTGAGCTCAACTCCCTGCCTCTCTAATGGGCCTCCCTAAAACCAAGGCCTTGAAACCTGTGGATAAGGCTGGTCATCAGAAAGGGCTTCAAATGAAGTTCAGTGATAACTAGATGTAGGGCTGAGGGATTTCAGTCTTCTCCATAAACCTTTAGCTTTCTTTTGTCTTCAATGACTTGTCTAGGAGAATCTAGCCAACACTACATTCTGCCCTAAACTATATCCACACCACAATAATCTGCCGTAGACTAGGGTAAGATATACTAGGAGTGGGAATTTTTTAGTGCAGTTTTGCTCATTTTCCTTTACATGGGAACCTTCTAGATAATGCACACATAGAGCTTTAAATTACAGCTTTCAAAGCTGGCCATGGTGCCACATGCCTGTAATCCCAGTGCTTGGGAGGTGGAGGCAGGAAGATCATAAGTTCAAGGTCATCCTCAGCTACATAGCCAGTTTGTGACCAGCCTGGGCTACATGAGATCCTGTCTCAAAAACACAAAAAAACTGAAAGAAGGAAGGAAGGAAAAGAAAGGAAAATAAAGGAAACAAAAGAAAAAAGAGAAGAAAAAAGAAAAGAGAGAAAACAGCTTCCAAATAAATGCAAAGTCATAGTGGTTGTATAGGATTGGCATCTAATTATGAACAGCTTCATAAATGTCACCAGAAAACATAGGAAGTTCTTAGGGCTTTTAACCAAAGTTTTCATTTTAATATTAATAAATATAATACCTTCTGCATACTATATTTTTTAAAAAGTAACACCCAGGACAGAGCCACAGGCTGCTTTTAAATGCAAATATGGTATGCATTACCTTCTCTGGCCATTAGATGGCACTGCAGTAAATACAGTGTTTCTGAGCCAGGGAAGTGTCTGTGAGCCAGCAGCTCAGTGCTCTATACCAACCTCACAATCCTAGCTCAGAATCCACCTTAAGTTTGGAAGGTAAGGGGCCCAGAGGCAACAGAAAACCCCCAAAGTTTTTTTTTTCTGTGAAGAACACAATGCGAATTCACCAAGAGAGCCATAAGAACCGTCTGCCCCCACTAGATCAGGTAGTATTTGCCAACTGGCTGTCACAAGGGACTTGTACAGGGCAACCAAGCTGCTGTGACCTGAACACTGTTAATCGTAACATTTGCATTCCATAGGCTTTCTCCATGGAACTGCCCAACATGAAGCAAATCAACAGCAGGTGTCTGGTGGATCGCCAAGTGGACAGGGAATTTTTCTCAGCCCCCACACTGGCTGGCGTCTTTGTCTATGTGCCCAGTTGTCCTAATAGGCTTTTATCCAAACACACATGCACACATCAATCTGTCTGTTTAATGCCACATCAGGCTGGAACTCTTTTGAACCTTAATGACAATAATCAGAAGTCTTGCTTAACCACCTGAGCCCTTCCTTCACCAGGCTTACACTCATTTTATTCTGTTTTTCTTTTTCTTGCTCAGCTGCCGGCTGGCATGCTATAGGATGAAGAGGTAAATAAATTATGCATGTGCATGTTTTGAGACACTTTCTGTGGGAAGGGGAGGAGTTAGTTCTGTGTACAAATGGAATGAAGTGCCTCTACCTGGTCTACCCTAACACCACCCTGCCTGAAATCCCCTGCTCCATGCTTCTGTGCATTTTAGCCCAATCTCTTCCAGATACAGCCTGACCCAGCCTTTTCACGGCTAGCTGAGACCATGAGCCACAAGATACCATTAGCACTTATTGTACTGAAAAAACAAGCAGAATTGGGGAAATGATGTCTAAGATTGGTTTGTGTGATTAATTTGTGTGCCAAGAATTAAAGACCTAATAATTCAGGACCAAGGAATCCTGGAAAGAAAAATGGTTCTGGGGCTGGAGAGATTGCTCAGTGGTTAAGAACACTGGTTGTTCTTGCAGAAGACCCGGGTTCGAATCCCAGCACCCACATGGCAGCTAACAACTGTTTGTAACTCCAGTACCAGGGGATCCAACAGCCTCTTCTGTCCTACGTGGGCATTGCACAGCACGGGTGTACTTACCTACGTGCAGGCAATACACGCATACACATAAAATAAAAATAATAAACAATGTATTGTAAATAATAAAAAAAAAAGAAAGAAAAATGGTTCCATGGGCAGGTGCATGTAGAAGAGAGAGAAAGACAGGCTGGGGAACACTGCCCTGGCAAGAGTCAGGAAAAAGGTCCATGTGCCCCTTCTCTCCTTCCCCTCCACTCTGCCTGATACCCTCCCCTGTTGCCCATATTAGGTATCTCCATTTCATCAAATATAAACCCAACCGTCAGACTGTTGCTTTATACCCCAGTGGACTTTGACCCTACCACAGCTCACAAGGTAAGCAGGATTGGGCCAGGTCAGCATTTGAACTGAAAGCACATACGATGAAGGACAAAGGTGGTATCCAAGTGGCATAGCTGACTGAGCAGAACACATATGGTCAGTGAATAAACAGAGGCCCCATCCTGCTTGAACAGATTCCAATCAGATGGAGATGGTCACCACCTTAAGCTGCCTTTGCCGAACCAGGTGTGGTCCTCTGCTCAGAGCTTTTCATGCTCCATTCTGCATCTTCAGCCCCAACAACCCTCCTTAGTCCTGGACCCACGTTTTTCACAGCCTGCTGGACAGTGTCATGGGGCTGTCACATCTTCATTGTCCCCCCCCCCCCAGTTTACTGTATATCAAAGTGACTTCCTTTCTCTAAAACTGACTTCCCAAAGTTCTCCCTTTCAGAACCATCAATGCTTTGGACACCCAGCTAGAGTGCTTTCCCCTCACCCAATCCACCCAAAGCCCAGTTCCTTCTGCATTCCTAACTGTCCCACATTGGTCATTCATTTTCTGACTGCTTCTGCCCAAATCTAGGACCTTATCTGCTTATACTGTAGTTCATACTGGTCCCTAGGATTGGTTCTAAACCTGATCATCAGCACTGAACAGGAATATAAAGCAGGCGCTGTGCCAAGTGCTTTGTGTTCATTGTGTCATTCAATCCTTACAACAGCTGTACAAAGTGCAAAGTGGGCACTGTTGTTATTGAGCCTGCTTTATTACATTTGTATACTTATTTGGGGGGGGACAGGTGAATGTCAGAATACAACTTGCAGGGAATCAGTTCTCTCCTTCCATCATGTGGGTTCTGGGGATCAAACTCAGCTCATCAGGCTTGGCAGTAAGCACCTTGACCCACTGGTCTATCTTGCCAGCTGAGCCTGTTATGCAGATGAGAAAACTGAGGCACTGAAAGGCTCTGTAGCTTACAAGTTTTGTCGTCCAACAAGTGAACTGAGATAAAGGCGAGGCAGCTTGTTTCCAGGGTCAGCTCTCACATCAGTCCTGAGTAATAGAGCACGTGGGTTTCTGGATCAACGAATTTCTTTAGCTCTGCCTGTGTTGCTCCTTCTTTATCACCTTTAGAGAATATAGGATGAGTCCTTGGCCTGGCACATTTCTCTTACCAACCTTGCTGTTCATGTTGCAGAGGCCCTTTGTATCTGTAGATGTAAAATCAAATGTCTGTAGGAATTTAGAAGCAGGATAGACAGGAGAGCTAGGAAAACCCAGAGAACAGGCATGCAGCCCCCAACAATAAGCCCTCAAATGCATTCTGAGCCATCGTGCCTTTTGAAAGCATTCTGGAGAGCTAAACTCTTTGCCCACAGAATGTGATTAGCATTTAAATATGCATAGCCCAAAGAAGTAAAATGAGCCAGTGGAGGCTGCAGCTAAGTTGCAAGTTCCTCTTCTCCAAGGATGACTGTCATTTAGAAATGCAAACCCAGTTTCCTAGGGAGACTTAAATCCAGATTTTGATGTAAAATCTTCCTATTTCTTCAGGGTTGCAAGCAAAAATTAAGTCCCTATTTCTTCAGGGTCGCAACCAAAAATTAAGTACCAACTGGGCAAAACAAAGCATGCCTTTTTATGACCTCTGCTCTGTTCAAGAGTCCAATTCCAGCAGTAAAGAAGACCCCTCCCCCAAGCCCTGCAGACCAACTGTATTTTATATTCCAGTCAACAGGCCTTTGTTCCTGCAGCTACCTCTGTCTCAGCATCACTCCAGTCTCTAAGGGTTAAACTGAGTTTGCTTCTATAGCAGTATCTGTTGCTTTTGTTTGATAAATATATTGGCTTTTCCCACCCCTCAGGCAGCTATCTTCTGGTGATGGGTTTTAAGACAGATGTTTGACTCTTGGAAAAACCACAGCGCAGACAGGTACTCCAGACTACTGGGGAGGGGATTGTAGGGCAGGACAGGATGAGTTACTGGTAGCATGTCCTTTCTGTAATGGCAAAAACTGGGTTTCACTGACCTCCATGGGCGTGGGCATAGTAGTTGCATTCCAAGTTTGTGGGTAATGAACTCCTTTTAAATGATGCTGTTAGCCCATGTGTCTTCTAACCCTGCCAATTTCCTCTCCATAGCATTTTCTCCATGCTGTACCTTTTTTCATTTCAACAACATTGCTCTGCCTCCCCTTCCTTCCCTGTCAACGTTACCTCCTGGTGCCTTCTCTTATTTTCCCAAGCAGAAGTAGTCCCTCCTTCTCAATGTCCTTAGCTTTGAATCTGAAATCCAAAACGCTCTAAAGTCATAAAGTTTTTGAGCACCCACATGACCCAGCAGTAGAAAATTCCACAACTGATCTCATGTAAAGAGAAAGAACTGCCATCAAAATGCAGCCACACTATAAAGATTGCATATCAGGCTAGGGTAAAGCATTTACTACGCAAGCACGAGGACTTGAGTTCAAATCCCCAAAACCCATGTAAATGTGGGCACAGTAGCACACATCTACAATCCCAGGACTCCTATGGTAAGATGGAAGGCAGAAAAAGGAGAGTCCCCAGGAGCTCGTGAGCCAACTAGCCCCAGCATATGCAGCAGCAACCACAAAGAGACCCTGTCTCAAACAAGGTGGAAGACAAGGACTCATACCCAAGATTGTCCACTGATCTCCAAACACAAGCATCAGCACACATGCACCTGCACACACAAACACACACGCACGGGCATGCACACACATAGACAAATATAAAGATAAAAGATAAATTTAATGCATAAAAATATATTTTTAAAAAGATTGCATGCTGGGCATGGTGGCACATGCCTTTAATCCCAGCACTCTGGAGGCAGAGACAGGTGGATCTCTTTAAGAGCCAGGCCAGCCTGGTCTCCATACCAAGTTTCAGGCCAGCTGTGGCTACAGGGAGACCCTGTCTCAAAAACAAAAACAAAACCAAAAAAATAGCAATACAAAAGATTGCATAAGATTACCTTCATGGTATCTTCAAGATATATATGAAACACAAATGAATTTCATATCTAAACTTTGATCCCAACGTAAGATATCTCATTATGTGTATATAAATATTCAAAAATTAAGAAATACCCCCAATTTGAAGCACTTCTAGTTCTAGATAACAGTTCTCTTATAGCCCAGGACACAGGATTCCTTATATTATAAACTTTTATGTCCCTTGTCTCTTTGCCTATGGGAAGTACGTTGTAGGTTTGTTTATCCTCACATCATGCAGTCTCATATAACAGGCACTTCATACTTATTTAAAAATGAAAGCAGTTCAAGCCAGGCGTGGTGGTGCATGCCTTTAATCCCAGCACTCGGGAGGCAGAGGCAGGCATATCTCTGTGAGTTCAAGGCCAGCCTGTTCTACACAGTGAGTTCCAGGACAGCTGGGGGTAAAGGGAGACCCTGTCTCAAAAAAACCAAAAAAAAAAAAAAAAGAAAGAAAGAAAGCAGTTCAAGGCAGGCTTAGGAGATCTCCCTGAGTATAGAATTGAACTTTAGCTGCCACTGAGTGAACCCCAAGTCTCTGTGCTTGTCCCCACCCAAGCTGAAGGTAGGAACACCCAAGCCTGCCTTCTTCCAAACTTGGTGCTCTAAGGAAACCTCTCTCGTCCCCTAACACTACTTATGTGCTGTTCTGAGAATGTACTACCTCCTACCCTTGCAATCAGGTTCTCTCCAGCTCAAGACCAACAGCTGTTAACTGGTCAAAATTGGCAAACATGCTAAAAGGACAAGAAAGACCCAGGCATGGTATCATAGGCCTGTCATCCCAACACTTGGGAGACTGAGGTAGAAGGATAAAAATTTTTGGACCTGCCTGGGCTGTAGAGCAAGTTCAAGGCTAGACTGGGCAATTTAGTGATACCTTGTGTCAGTCAAACAAGAAAAGATAGTAGGAAAAAAATATCTTCACACCATTGCCATGTGCACTTCCTATGCATGCCAGCTTCCCACCACTTTGCATGAGCCCTGGAGGTGCGTGACAAATCACAGCACCATCTCATTGATGTTCCTTAGCTATTGCTTGCAGTAAATGTGAACTTGAACAGCTCTAAAAGAATGTATATGAATCCGTGCTCTTCTTTGGTGACTTTTTCATCAAGGCTAAAAGCATGAAGATTCATCAGAGGAGGTAATGACAGGAAAAACCCTGCCCTGGGATTAAAGAATTGTAATGATATAATAAATACCATTTGTTGATCAATTGATATGAACAAAGCAGGTTCTTAACTCATTTAGTTCTCTTTATCAACCTACTAGCTAAGTACTATCCTGATTCTTACTCTATAGGTGGGGAAATGAGGCACAGAGAAAGGGAAGCTTTCAGCCCAGGAGTCACACAGCTAGTACTTGATGAAGCTGGGACTTGAACCTGGCGCTCTCCTTCCTTAGGTCCTTCTTTTACCCACCAAGAGGTACAAGGACTCTTTCCTAGATGCTATGTAATTAGTTAATTTGGACTTTGACTCCCTGGCCTCCAATGAGGAAGAGGGAAGCCAGACCTTGAGAACTGGCAGCTTGAAACTTCAGTCGGGGGGGGGGGGGGGCAAAAAAATAACAGTGTGCAACACTGAGAAACTGATACACAGGAACCTTGTCTGAATCCATTGAACTGCTCTGGAAGAGTAAGCCAGGTGGCTTATGTACAACAGAAATGGGTTTCTCATAGTTCTGGAGGCTCGGAAGTTCAAGGTCAAGGCAGATTTGGCATTGGGTGAGTTCCACTTTCTCATTCTTAGGTGGCACCTTCTTGCTGTGCCCTCCCATACTGGAGGCAGTTCTCTAGAGTTGCTTTCACTGGTTTCTTTTTTTGAGACAGGATATCACTGTAGCCTCAGCTGGCCTGGAACTCACTATGTAGACCAGGCTGGCCTAGATCTCATGGAGAACCACCTCCCTCTGCTTCCCAAGTGCTGGAATTAAAGGTGTTTGCCACCATGCCCAGCTGGAGTTGTTTTCTTAAGGGCATGAATCTATCCATAAGGGCTCAACCTTACTACTTTCTAGAGGCCTCACCTCCTGATACATCACATGGGGGTCAGGAGTTCAACATAGGAATTTGGAGACAGAAATGTTAGAAGACTGTAAGAAGCCTAGCTTTGGCCAGGGGATGGTTACATCACATTAAAGTGAAAAAAAATCATAGGAAAACTGGGCTATCCTATACCTCGATGTAAGTGGCAGCCTGGCAAAGAAAGGCCCTATTTGCAGCTTTGACTTGAAGCTGCCAGATCATAAGAAGGAACAGCAAGCCACTGGCACAGACCATTCAGCAGCCATAATCCTTTGGCTTGCCACAAAATTACCATGGCTGCTCGGAGGACTCAGAAGAAAGTACCATTGGTTCTTGGGGTCCTATAGAAAGCAGGAGCAAAACCCTAGGATGGGTGAGGAAATTCCTGTCCCAGCCTTTAGTAGATGTTAATCAAATTTCATAGTTCTGCGTACTTCAGCCTCTCCTGGTTGGCTCAGCATCTATTCTTGTTAAGAAGAGAACTTTTTTCTAACAGAGGCACTTACCTGTCTAGAAGTAGAAACAATGTTTAGTGCTGAGCTGTAAGGATGGCGAAGGAGACTGGGATCCTTATCTTCGCATCAGTCTCAATTCCTCACTGTCATCTTTAAGGTCTGGTCCAAGTGAATAGCATTGCCTTGGCACTGAGAAGCAAAGGATGCTTTGTGAAGCCAGGTAGATGTCTCAACATCCGTTAGGCAAGGTACCTTTATTTTGGCCCCAGAAAACACCTGCTGTCAAACAAGAACGGTCAGCAACTACCTGAGAAGCCATGCTATCAGGATATGGAGCCTAGAGTTGGGGCTGACCTGCTCTGCTCACTTGCAGCCAACTTTTGAAATGAAGCACCAGTTTCCACCAACTTTTTTCCCCATATAGTTGTCAATTACTTATGTTCACGGCTGTGTCTCTCTTAGGGCAGAATAACTCAGAGGGGTTATGATATGGGCTGGGATTCCAGCCTGGCCTTTACTCCTGTGTGTGAATTGGGATAAGCCACAGGACCTCTCATCTTCCTCATCTGTATAGCATAGGGCAGAGAACTGCCTACCTCATATACCTGTACAAAAGACTGAATTATGAATTAGGTTATTGAACATCCAAGCCAGGGACACAGCGAATGCTGTTCATATTGTGCTTGGAGCACCTCTTCAGAATCTATGCATAGATTGCCTGGAAGCCCTGATTAGAAGCATATAAAGCCAGCCCAGGTGGGTTTCTGTTTCTGTGCTTACTGTCAATACACAAATGAACCAATATCACAAAACTTTAGTAGACCCTCTATTTTGTCAGCTAATTGTGAGCAGGGGTGGTAGAAGAGTTCATTATTCTTTTGTTGTATTCATTTTGTATTGTTTGAGACAAGGTTTCCCTGTAGGCCCAGCTGCTTGCTCTGTAGATGAGGCTGACATGGAGCTCACAGACATCCTCCTGTCTCTACTTCCCAAGTGCTGGGATTAAAGGCATGCACCACCACACCCAGCTTTTGTTGTGTTAGTTTAATTAGGCATGTGCGGCTGGACCTGGTGGTATAAGCCTGGAGAGGCTAAAACAGGAGAATCATGAATTCAAGGCCTACTTGGCCTATAGACTGATTTCAGAATCACCTTGGGTAACTTAGAATCCTGTCTCAAGAGTTAAAACATTTTCTATGTTTGTGCATGTGTGTATGTGTATGTATGTCTAAAATGGGAGACATTTACCCTGGCATGCATGTGGATGTCAGAGGACAACCCTTGGGAATCAGTTACCTCCTTCCACCAAGTAGGTTCCACATTGTCATGCTTGACAACATGTGGCCTTACCAGCTGAGATACCAGCCCAAATTTTGAAAATTAAATTAAATTAAACAGGCTAAGGATTCAGCTTAGTGGAAGAGAACTTGCCGGGTATGCACAAGGCCCTGGGTCCCATCCCCAGCACAGAAAACAAGCATATACTAAGAAGGCCAGCAAGCATCACTCCTACATATATCTGTAGATCCTCAGCGTGCTGGAAACTGTCGTCTTCCAAATTTGTTTTTCTCACTCACTGACATTCTCTAATCAAGATGTCACTGTCATAGTGGCCTGTTATGAAACTTGGCCATGGCTGCTGTGCTGGGGCTCCCCTGGCTCAAGCACGTCGGCATCTGCAGTCTACTCATATTCCCTCACATTCTTTTCACTTGCATCTCAACATCTCAATTGCTTCCTCCTGGAGGCCTAGCTGTGCTCTGGGCTTCCCCACTTCAAGCCCTCAATGGCTACACTGCCACCAATTCTTCCTCTTCTCTCTGTCCAAGCACAATACTAACCTGCTGTGTTTGCCCCCCCCCAACACACACACACACACACACACACACACACACACACACACACACCAGTCAGGCTTTCAGGGCAGCTCTCTGGCCTGATGCTGAAATGGGAGACGTTTACCCTGGCAGGATCAAGGGTAGCTCATAGGCACGCTGCTTCGGGCCAGCTGTCCATGCCCTCTTGTGTGAATGTCCCTACTTCAGAGCATTGCAGAGAAAGGGCTTCACAGCTATAGGACAGCTATATAGGACCTAACCACACCAAAAGTGACATGGGGTGTGTGGTTCACAATACAGAAAGGTCCTTTTACTGCAATATGATTGGCTTCTTGCTGTCGTTTAATAACCAGGTGTTCTGGTTTCATTTCTGCTGTGGTAATAAAATATCCTGACAAAAAAGTAACTTAGGGGAGGAAGGGTTTTATTTGGCTTACAGTTCCAGCTCACAGTCCATTATTGCAGGGAAACCAAGACAGGAACTTAAAAGCATCATATTCACAGTCAAGGGCAAAGAGAGAGTAAATGCATGGGCCCTGTCCTTCCTTCCCTTCCTTCCCTCCCTCCCTTTCTCCCTTCTTTTCTTCTCTTCCTCCATGTACTTGAGCTCAGCTAACTTCCTTTACTCTAATGCAGTTTAGGACCCAGGCTACAGAATGGTGCCATCCACAGTGGGCTAATTCTTCCTACATCAGTTACCAAAAAAAGACAGTCCCCTATGAACATGCTCACAAGCCAATCTGATCTAGATAATTCTCCATTAAGATTCTTTCCAGGTGATTCTAGGTTTGTCAAATTGACAGTTAAAACAAACCAGCACATTGGGGATTTGCCAAAAGATTCAAACCTCTTACCAGAACTGCCTTCCGAACATATAAGTCTCAGATGGTTTGGGAATTGGACAGCTTTACCTTCAGGTTGAGGCCTACACATCTCCAGAAGGTAAGGGTCATTTGCAAGTGATAAGTTACAAAGTTCTAAGTTCCTGTTTGCTGTACAAACTGTCTTTTCCTTACTTGTTTTTTGTTGTTGTTGTTGTTGTTTCTCGTTCTTTTCTCTCCCTGCCATCTTGAACTCCTGGCCTCGAACAATCTTTCTGCCTCAGGCCCCCAAAGTATCTGGGACTATACCTTTGTCTCTCTGTCTTAAAGCCCCTACAATGAAACATTCTCTTCTCAGTAGGGAATACATGCACACAACACGGTACAATCTAAAAGGTGCCATAAGTGCACACTGAAACTCAAGTCTCCTCACCCTTTGTGCTCTACCCACCCAGTTTTCCCAGTTCTCCCCCAAAGATAACACTGTGGTTACCATGTTCTTACCTGTATCTTTCCAAAGACGGTCTATGCAAAGGTCTACATAAATGTGCATGTTTGTGTTCTTTCTGCTTTTAGGTAGTAAGCAATGTACTGTCCATATTCTTCTACATTCTGTCCTTTTCACTAAAAATAGGTCTTGGAGATAACACCATACCCATCTAGATGGAGTGGCCACATACATTTTAATTGTGCCATGGTATTCCATAGCATGATGTCCTGTTTCTTTAGTCCCCTACTGGTGGACATTTAGACTGTTTCTGATCTTTTGCTGTTACTAGCAATAGGGTAGCAAATACCCTGTAATGTATATCATCATTTCATACATATGCAGATATAGCTATAGAATGAATTCCTTTAAATAGGAATATGTTGATCAAAACCGGATATGTGGTACTGGGAATGTAACTCAGTTCATAGAGTGCTTGCCTAGCATGCAGAAAACCCTGGGTTCAATTTCCCAGCACTGAGTAAACTTGGACGTAGTAGACTATACCCATAATGGAGAATCAGAAGTTCAAGATTCAAGGTCATCCTCAGCTACATAATGAGTTCTGGGCCATCCTGGGTTACATGAGACCTTGTCTCAAAAAAAAGGTTATATATGAGGTACATCTTCATAAATATTGTTTAACTATTTCAGTACTCCTGGAAAGAATGTGTAAGCAAAATGCTACCTCTTTTGGAAGACCCCTGAAGTTTATCACAGAAACTTTCAAATGCTTAGCTTTGAAAGTATCTATTCATCACTTTCATCTTCTGTAAGTTTGTCCCTTCTTTGTCTCAATATACATTAAGTACCTACTGTGTACAAGACATGTTGGTAGACTTTGAGGAAAGATCCATGTCAAGATAGATATGGTCACTGGCCCTGTAGTATTTATAGTTACAGCACAATGGGGACTGGGAAGAGAAGGTAAGAAAGACACAATTACCCAACAGATGATTACAAATGCTTATCAAGTGCCACGGAGGACAAGATGACCAAAAAGTGTTTGATAAGCTTATTCTGGGGATCTGAGATTTCCCTGAGGAAGGCTGGCTCTTCTGATCAATTAGACAAACTGAGCAAAACAGAAGAAACGGCAGGTTTGAAGTCCTAGTGACAGGAAGGAACATGGAGTCTGGGCAGCATCCAGGATTATATAAGCTGGAAAGGGTCTTCAAGGTCATTTCATTCTCCTTGGTAGACATGTCAGGAAAACTAAGGTTCAAGGAGGTAAATTACCTGGCCAAGGTTATACTGATAGTGACAGACGAGGTCTGGTTCCCTTGATTTCTTTGGGGTGATATTATGCTGCAGAATCCAGTGTGTTCCTCCTTCTGGGGCTCTGAAGCAAACAGCTACACTTTATTAGCCTACACAGCTGCCTGGGTTTATGCGGAAGAGGCCTTAAGTTCAGGCCTTTTTGCTCATAGTCTGCCGAGTTCTGTTTCTCTTTGCTAGTAAGATATAATTTGAGCAAGTGGCAATCTGGCATCCCAGTCTAGCAGGTTGGTTTGGTTTTCAGCATACTGGTCTCTTCTCCAAGCTTAGATAATCATAATAATGACCTTAATAATACTAATTACTTATTTAGTGCCTGCTATATGTCAAGTAGAGTTTTAAGATCTTTGCATATGTTAAAGTACATAATATAGACAACAATCCTGTAAAGTACATGTTTTTACTCTATTTGACAGAAGAAAAATTAGGCTTTAGACAGGTCAAGGCATTTGCTGAAGGTCACATGCTAGTGAGTTATTGCAAGCGGTCTAGCTTTAGTGTCTGGTACCTCCTCAAGTGCTCTCATTCCTGGGGGCTGAACCTTGAGCTGCCTGGGACAGAAGGCCCACACTAGCAGAAGTCAACCCTGGCTGCACATCAGAATCATCAGGGGACCTTGGAAAAATGCTGATTCTAGGCTTTGGTCAGGCAAACTGCAAACTCTAGGGGAAGGTCCCAGTCACTGATAGTTTTTAAAAGCTTCCTTCCCATTGTGGATATATCCACATATGTGTGTGTGTGTGTGTGTGTGTGTGTGTGTGTGTGTATCTGTGTGTATCTGTGTGTATCTGTGTGTATGAATATGAATGATGTAAGAGGAAAAGGGAGAATGGAGGAAAAGAAGGAGCCTGGCAGGAGGGAAGAAGAGGGAGAAGAAGAAACAGGAGGGTATGGGGAGTGGATATGGTCAAAGTACATGATATGCCTGAAAGAAGCTGTCTTTAAAAAAACCCATCACTATGTGCAATGAATATACACCAATAAAAACAAATTAATCAATTATAAACAAATATAAATTTCCCTTGTTAGTCTGTTGTACAGCCATGGTTGAGAAGCATGGGTGCTCAGCTTATCCATTCCTTTGTCCTTTTAGGACAACTAGAAATATGCACTTGTCTTTGACCTCTGGATATCTGTTTAATATGACATTTATGGAGGCAATTACATTATGTCACAAGCACCAGGCTTCATATGAAGAATCATTCATGGACTAATGGCTACAACAGCCATGTCTACTAATGGCAACAAGCTTGCAAAGGGCTACGATCCTGTTTCAATCCTGGGCATCAGGAGAACGTGTGGCCTGGTAGGGTAGAGTGTGGTTCTGAGGCAAACAGACCCAGATTGCAATTGCTTTCTCTCATGTTCTGTGATTTGGGAAACTGGTGTGTATCCTTGTACCTACCCATTTTGTCATCAGTAAAATACAACTAATGGAAATACCACTGGTGGTACTACCCACTTCATGAAGGTTTTGTGAGGATTAAATGAAATAGTAGAGAAGCACTCAGTGGAACACCTGACACCTAGCACTGAGTTGACATTGGCCATTTCTTCATTTCATTTTCATGGGGTTTATTTAGGCCTCACAGAGGGAGGGTGTGTGTGTGTGTGTGTGTGTGTGTGTGTGTGTGTGTGTGTGTGTGTGTGACAGTAAAAACAAGCTCAGAATAAAGTGCTCTAGGTGGGAAAGTTACTAGTGACAATGATATTGAGGGAGCAAGAAACGACCTGATGGTTAAGGAGTGCTTGAGATGTGAGAAGTGCATGTTAAACTCCAAAAAGCTAGGCTTCCAAGGAAGGCCCCATGCTCGCATCTATGAGATTGCTGCACAGAGGGGCACATGAAGACTCGTACTCAGATAACTCATGCAAGGTACACTGTGCCACAGCAGAGGCCTAGACCAGAGGCTAAGGGAATGCAAGACAGTGGAGAAATTGGACTCAAGCGAAGAAAATAGGACACAAGTGTAAGCAGCTAATGGTGTAGGCCAGTGGTAGAGTGCTTGCCTAGCATGCATGAGGCCCTGGGTTCCATACCCAGCACTGAAGGGGAAGGAGAGAAGTAGGAGGGAGAAGAGAGGGAAGGAGGAAAAATTAAAGTATGACAACTGAAGAAATGTGAACACAGGCTAGATATGATATTATAAGGAATTATAAATTTTCAAGTGTAAGCATAGCTATAGACAGACATATATGTCCCTACATAGAACCACTGTTTTATAGAAATACTGAATATTCAGAGATTAACTGAAATAATATCTTGTGAGAGTAGAGATGAAAACAAATTGGCCATGCTAATTGTTGAAGCTAAGTGCTGGAATTCTGTGTTCTTTTTATTAGCCTCTCTACTTCTGCATAAGTTCAAATTTTCTGCAATAAAAACTTTTAAAAGAGAAAGACAAAGTTTAAGAAAAGAAAGGAAGAGAGGGAGGGGCAGAAAGAAAGAGGGACAGAACAATTTCAAGTGAAAATTCAGGAAAAATTTCTGGATAAGGTAGCATCAATCCAGGCCCGGGTGACAATACTCACAGTGTTCAGGGATGTGCATGAGAAATGTGATTTGATTTAGGGTTCCTGGTTCTGCAGAAAAACAGTTACGTTATGTGGTGTGTATGCAAAAGAGAGACAGAGAGAGGTGAGTAAAAGAGAAGTGAGGAGTGCTTGTGAGAGCAGTAAAGAGGCGTGTGAGAGTGAGAGGTGTGAGAGAGATGTGTAGAGAGGTGTATTGCCTTTAATGCCAGCACTCAAGAGGCAGAGGCGGTGGTTCACTATGACATTGAGGCCAGGATGGTCTACACAGTAAGTTTCAGGCCAGCTGGGGCTACAGGGAGACCAGACCCTGTCTAGAGAAAAGAGAGATGGGAGGGGACAGAGGGGGGTGAGAGAGAGAGAGAGAGAGAGAGAGAGAGAGAGAGAGAGAGAGAGAGAGAGTTGTGTAAGAGAAAGGTGAGAGCTGACAGAAATGTGTGGGAGGAGTATAAGTGAGAGGTGTGGGTGAGAGGTGTGTATAAGGCAGGGAAAGATTGAGATTTTTTTATGATTTATTTTTATTTTATATGTATGAGTGTTATGCCTGCATGTATGTAAGTGCACCTGTGTCATGCAATGCCTATGGAAGAAAGAAGGTATCAAATCCCCTGGAACTGAAGTTATGGACAGTTGTTAGTCGCCATGTGTGTACTGTAATTCGAATCTGGGTCCTCCGCAAGACCTTAACTGCTGAGCCATCTCTCCAGTCCCGAGATAGAGATTTTTAGGAGACTGGCACGTAGGGTGGATGGTTAGGCTATAGACCCAAGGAAGACCTGATACAACAGCTCAAGTCCAAACACAATCTGTGGGCAGAATTCCCTTATCTAGGAACTTTATGTATGTATTTTTTCTTTTACTTTTTAGAAACAATTTTTGCTTATTCAGCAACAATGACACATTTTAGAATTATATAGTAAAGAAAAAACAAATTTCTCAGTGTTTTCAAATTCCTGGAATGTTACTCTTTTAGGATTCAAGGAACAGTAAATCAGCATTCCAAGGAATTCTCAGAAACTTCAAAACCATGATTATTTTAAACATACTTCTAACAATCTTCACACTGTATTATTTGAGTAGCTAAAAATTCTTGTTTAAAGAACGAAATACACTGTTTAGTAGTATTTACAAAGAGAAACATCATACAAAAATATCTAAACAATTTTTTAAAATCATTTAAAATTCAGATCTTCCCAGTAAGGTAACTCCCCACATGAACTCACTTCAGACTTTTATTTTTTTAAGGCCTTCAATTGATTGGATGAGGACTACACACATTATTAAAGGACACTGGTTTTATTCAAAATATACTCACTTAAATGTGAAACTCACTAGGTGTGGTGTTGCACACCTGTAAGCCTAGCCACTCAGGAGGCTGAAAGCAGGAGGATCGTGAGTTTGAGGCCAGACTGGGATACATAGCAAGTTCAAGTCCAGCCTAGGATACATAGCAAGAGCCAATCTCAAAGTACCAAGGGCTAAAGATGTAGCTCAGTGAGAAAGTGTTTGCCTAGCATGTGTGGGACCCTGAGTTCCATCCCCAGCCAAACAAACATGTTAATCTTTAAAAATACCTTCCTAATTTTTTTCACTATATATTTTTATTGAATTTTTGTGCATTTCATATATCTTAATCTATTTACATAGACCATACACACACCACCAACAAAAATAAATAAATAATACCTTCCTAGCAATATCTACACTGGTGTTTGACCTAAAATCTGTGTACTGTGGCCTAACAGGTTGACACATGAAGTTCATCATCACAGGGTAGTAGTGGGAAATGATGCTAGGAAAACAGGAGGGAGCCATATTGTTTTGGGTTTTGAATTCTGTTGACTCTTTCTTTTGAAAAACCTTACTTTTTGAAGATTTTTTGTAGAGAACTGGGAATCGTTGAGGGAATCTGAGCAAACAAATAGTGGAGGACAGACTAGAGGTGAGATGATGAAAGAAATTAGCCTCATTCTAGAGATGATACAAGGTACCATCACTGGGCCTAAAAAGCAGCCAAAGCACTAGATGTAATGCAGGAAGTGGCAAAAGACCACACAGAGAAATAAGCAGAGGCCAAGTCAATGAGGGCTTGGTAATACAAATTAAAGAGACCAAACTTTAGTCTGAGAGCAGTGGGGACCCGTTGAGAAGTTGAGATCAAGGGAGTAAAAGTGAACGGATTACTCTAGTGGGAAGTAAAGACTGGCAGACCAGCTAGAAATAGCCACAGTGGCAGAGATAAAGACAATGGTGGTTTGAACTAAGAGGGTGATGGTAGAAAGAAAAGTAAGACAAATTTGGGAAATGTTTGGAGTCTCTGGAACTTGGCTCATGACAGAAGAAGCATGAAAGAGAAAAATTATGGGAAACTTGGGTTTGGGGTCCAAGCAAGATCACTAGTGGAGCCATATACTGATATGAATACACTAAAGGACAGTCAAGATTGGAGTGGCGTAGGGGCTGGAGAGATGGCTCAGCAGTTAAGAACACTGGTTGTTCTTGCAGAAGACCGAGGTTCAAATCCCAGCACCCATATGGCAGCTAACAGCGGTCCATAACTCCAGTCCCAGGGGATCCGACAGCCTCTTCTGACCTCTGTGGGCACTGCACGACACGGGTGCACTTACCTACATGCAGGCAATACACACATGCACATAAAATAAAAAATGATAAAAATTTTTTTTAAAAAAGATTGGAGTGGTGTAAAATAAAGGGTTGTTATTGGGATTAAGATTGTTTAATACATGTATTAGAGTTCTGTGTGGAGATGTTAGGTAGATAGTCCCATGATCCTATGGCTCAGAGAGACCGAAGCTGGGGATAGGAATCTGGAAATCAACAGCAGAGGAGAACAAGGTAGGCCAGTGCAGTGAAGTATAGTACAGGAGCAAAAGAGTGACGTTGATCCAGTTGCAAAGGTGGACAGGGAACATCATGTAGGGCCTTTATAGCCTTAAGGGAGTCTACAGGAGCTTGAAAATTAGAGAGCTGGTTGATCTCACATTTAGTAACCCAACATCTACCATGGCAGAATGTTTACGGCAGTGAAATTGGCAAATGCAGACCAGTGGTAGAGTGCTTGTCTAGCATGTGGAAGGCCAGGTTCAATCATCAGCACTGAAAAAAACTCTTAGCAGGTACAGTGGCAGATACCTGTAAACTCAGCAGCTGTGAGGCTAAGGCAGGAAGATTGCTGTGAGTTAGAGGCCAGTCTGGGCTACACAGGTCAGTCGGAGCTACATAGCAAGATCTTGTCTCAGAAAACTCATAGATGGATGGACAGATAGATGGATGGTGTTCTAGTTTGCTTTCTGTTGCTGTGATAAAACACTGACTAAAACCAACTTGGAGAGGAAAGGGTTGTTTCAGCTTACAACTCCCAGGTCACAGTCTATCATTGAGAGAAACCAGGGCTGGAGCTCAAGCAAAAACCTGGAAGCAGTGATGGAAGTAAAGATCATGGAGGAATACGATGCTGGCTTGCTTCCCCTGGCCTGCCCAGCTACCCTTTCTTTTTACAGCCCAGGCAGGGAACCACCCACAATGGGCGGGATCCTCCTACATCAATTAGCAATTAAGAAAATGCCTCACAGACATGGCCACAGGCAAGTCCAGTGGAGATTATTCAACTGAGGTTCTCTCTATAGAGGTGACTCTTAATTTGTGTCAATTTGACAAAACTAAAAACACAGGTGGATAGGTGGGTGGGTAGATGAAAGGAAGGGAGGAACTGGCAAATGCTATACAAACTCAGAGCTTTAATTTCTCCCCAAAGAAGCAGTTGTTAAATATTTACCACCATATTCCACTATAGCTTGTAGGCTCCAGTAAGAAATTTAGATTTCATTGAAATCTGGATGTAAACCATTAAAATATTTTAGGCAGATGAGCCAGATGATTCCATTGTGGGGGGGGACTGAATGTCGAGAGTGTTTTAGAGATGTGAAAGGTAAGGAAGCCGCTGAAGAAGCAGCTGCCTCAGTACCAACATTATAAGGAATGGTGCCTTGGCAGGGGAGGGAGACTGAGATTAAGACATTTGGAAAATTGTTAAACGCCTATGCTAAGTATACAGGGCCCAAGTTTATCACAAACTGATTGTAGGGCTGGAGATGTGGCCCAGTTTACGGAGTGCCTACTTAGCATGCATGAAGCCCTGGGTTCATTCCCAGCACCACATAAAATCAGGCATGATAGTGCATACCTATAATTCCAGCGCAAGGGAGATGGAGGCAGGAAAGTCAGAAGTTGAAAGTTATCCTTGGCTACCTAACAGGTTTGAGGATGGCCTAGAATACATAAGACCCCATCTTAAAAAACAAAAAACAAACATTATTGAAATTAGCCTGTTTTATAACTGACATGCTTTAGCATCTTTTTGTTGTAGTTGAGGAAGCACCAGATGACAGTGATGACCTTGCTTCACGGCGTAGAGCTTTTTGAAGTTCTTATAGAAACTAACAGAAGATAAAAACATTGCTTCCTAGTAGAATAAGGTTACTTTGCTACACATACATCATTTCCTCTTTTCGATAATTCAGTTGTACAGTAGCAGGAGGAACTTAGTCCTGTGATTAGGCATATTCTTTCTAAGGGGAAAAGAAACTTGATGTCTCATTGACATGTTTTTTTCTTCCCTTGAAGTCCAGAACAGGCTGGACTACACAGTGAGTTCTAGAGCAGTTTGAGCTACACAGTGAGTTCCAGGCCATCCTGGGCTATACACAAGAAACTATCTCCAAAACCAACCAACCAACGAACCAACCAACCAACTTAGAGATAACTGATCCTTCACACTACGTTAAAGAGAAAATATGACAGTGATTAATAGAAGATAAAACTGTGAAACCTCATTAATTTGCATATCACTAATTTAAAACTTGAATATTCTAGGGTTTAGGAAACAAATGAATCATATAAACATTATGATTGTGGAGATATTTAAACTCCACAAAAAGAAGCTACTTTTACAACCTATTTAGCTGAGCATGGTAGCACATTCCTTTAATCCTAACACCTAGGAGATAGAGGCAGGCAGACTTCTGTAAATTTGAGACCAGCCTGGTCTACATAGAGAGTTGTAGGCCAGCCAGGGAGACAGACAGAGATGGCTCAGAAGTTAAGAGTGCTTGCTCCTCTTGCACAGGAGCTCAGTTCCCAGCACCCACATTGGGCAGCTCACAACCACCTGTAACTTCAGCTCCAGGATAAACTATACCCTCTTCTGCTCTGTGGGCATTTGAATACACGTGTGTGCATGCACATGTGCACACACACACACACACACGAATAAATAAATCTTTTTAAATAGAGAAAGAAATATCTATTTACTACGAATAACAGCTAACATCACTGAGGTCTTATCAAGTTCCTGGAACTCATTTAATGTGCACAGCCAACTGTAAGAGATAGAGAGACAAGTATTAGTGGCCTCATGTTTGAAACGAGGAAAATGAAAACGTAGGGACATTGAAGAACTTAATATCCAATAGCTATTGCATAGAAGAGACAGTGGTTCGAATTCAGATGTGAGGGGATGCTAACACTGATGATTAGGACATTGCTGCTCTGTTTGAGTTTCCAAAAGCCACTCAACTGTATGTGAAAGTAGAGCCTGAAAACTTCCTTTTGCCAGGATGCCCATCACTAATCTAGCCCCAGTCATGTGTAATGACATGGAACATCTTTACAAAATTCCATCATTCTGAGTCTCCCCCTACATAGAGCCACAGGTTGGAATTAAAAATATATATCTGCTGGGTGTGGTGGCACACGCCTTTAATCCCAGCACTTGGGAGGCAGAGGCAGGAGGATCTTTGTGAGTTCGAGGCCAGCCTGATCTACATAGTGAGTTCCAGGACAGCTGGGACTACAAGGAGACCCTGTCTCAAAAAGACAAAAATAAATAAATAAATTTTATTTATTATGGCCAGGTGTGGTGTCATACACCTTTAATCCCAGCACTCAGGAGGCAAAGGAAGGTAGATCTCTGAGAGTTCCAGGCCAGCCTGGTCTAAAAAGCAAGTTCTAGGCCAGCTGGGGCTACAGGAAGACCCTGTCTCAAAAAGACAAAAAAAATGTCATTTTTATTTTATGTACATGAGTGTTATACCTGCATGTGTGTAAGTGCACCTGTGTTGTGCACTGCCCAGGGAGCTCAGAAGAGGGTGTCAGATCCCCTGGAAGTGGAATTATGGAAGACTGTTAGCTGCCATGTGGGTGCTGGGATTCGAACCTGGGTCCTCTACAAGAACAGCCAGTGCTCTTAAATACTGAGCCATCTCCCCAGCCCCTTTAATTGAATTTTTGTGTATTTCATACTCAACATCTTAATCATCTTTATACCCCTTTCCCCATCGACACCATCCCATAGCACCCCCCACACACACTGGATTTCATGCATTCTGCCATTTATGTTAAGGCCTATGGAGTCAAGTTCTGTTGTTTGCGGAATGTCCTTCTGGTGGGTCTAACTTGAGGAAGAAGTCTTTACTACAGTCAGGCAATAACAGGTAGTAGGGTGGGGTGTCCTGCCAGAACACAAGTGAGGTAGCTGTTAGGTACAGTACAAGGTGTGGTTTTTGAGCCTTAGACTCTAGAAGCCAAGGCCAGGGAGCCACTGGAGACAAGAGTCTGGAGTGCATACTGCACTGGACCAGGAAGCAAAATACGTACCTTCTAGTCCTGCCCCTGCCACATACTAGCTGGAGCTTTAGTTAACTCACTCTTTCCCTTGAGGAACTGCTTTTTTCATCAGCAAAATGAAGTAATTAAGCTGGATGTAGTGGCACATACCTTTAACCTCAGCACTCGGGAGGCAGAGGCAGTCAGATCTCTGAGTTGCAGGCCAGCCCGATCTACATAGTGAATTCCAGGTGAGTCAGTGCTACATAGGGAGACCCTATCTCAAAAAAGGAGAAAGCGTTGGAGAGATAACACAATAAGATGTTTGAGATACAAGCATGAAGACCTGAGTTCAGTCTCCAGTACCTATATAAAAAGTTGGACATGGTGGTGCATGCTTGCAATTCCAGTGCTGGGGAGGCAGAGACAGGAAGATCCCTGGGTTTGGTGACCAGGCATCATAACCCAATTGCTGAGCTTCGGGTCCCAGTGAAAGAGCCTGTCTCAAAAAAAAAAAAAAAAACCAAGGTGGATGACTGTTCTAGTTTGTTTCTTCATTGCTGTGACAAAATACCAGTACCAACTTGGGGAGGAAAGGGTTTATTTGGTTGACATCTCCCAGGTCACAGTTCATCAGGGAGCCCAAGGTAGGAACTCAGGGCAGGAACCTGGAGGCAGGAGCTGAAGTACGGGTCATGCATGAAGGAATGCAGGTTACTGGCTAGCTCCCCTGACCCCTGCTCAACCTGCTTTCTTATACAACACATCCCTGCCCAGGGATGGCACCACCCATAGTGGGCTAGGCCCTCCCACATCACTCAGTTATCAAGAAGATGCCCCACAGACATGGTCACAGGCCAATCCAATGGAGACAATTCACCAATTGAGGCTCCCTCTACCGAGGTGTGTTAACAACTAAAGCTATCCAGCACAATGGCTTCTGAGGAACACCACCAGTTGACCTCTGGCCTCCACATGCATTGCACACACACATGTATATGCAGCAGCACACAAAGGAACATATACAAGTACACACCAAAAAATGGAAAAGAAGAAACACAAGGCCAGCAGGGCATTAGTGGCCTAGACATAGGAACAAACAGGTGACCAGAGGCACTAATGACCTGAGGGACTATGATGAAAGGAACACAAAATAAGAGTGCTGGATGGATGAGGACACCAGTCAGAACAACGCCTATGCGTGAGATTTAGAAGTGGACATGAGGATGAGTACGTTAATAGTGACTGAGTGATTGGTTGACAGAATATTTTGTAATAGTAATTAACAAGAATGCCAACTAGATCCTATTTATTGACCCTTACTTGTTCCTAACTCTAGGTTTATGCTCTTCATGCTATAATGATAAACTATGTCTACAGAAAACTGTAAACCCCAACCAGACATTTCAGAATCAAATCAAACTGGGCACAGCATAATGTAAACTCCTTGCTATTTCTGAAAGCCAGCTATGAGGACATAAGTGATGTTGATTTTATAAACAGGTGACACATTGAGGGATGGAGAGATGGCTCAGCAGTTAAGACCACTGGCTGTTCTTGCAGAAGATCTGGGTTTGAACTCCAGAACCCACGTTGCAGTTAACAACTGTCCATAACTCCAGTTCCAGGGGATCTGTAACTCTAGTTCCAGAAGATCCAATGCCCTTAAAAACTTAATTTAAAAAAGAGATGACACATTGAAAAGTATCATCTAATCCTAAAATACTTTTTGGTTGTTGTTTGCTTGGGGGTTTTGTGTTTCTTTGGTTGGTTGATTTTTGTGGTTGTTTTTGTTTTTTGTTTTTTGTTTTTTTGAGACAAGGTCCTACTCTATAGGCCAGGCTGGCCTTGTACTTTCTATGTCCCACATATTGGCCTCAAATCACAACAGCCCTCCTGCCTCAACCTCATAAGTAGTGGGATTATAGGCATGTACTACTATGACTGGCTTTCATTTAGCTTTATTTGCATTTTGGGTTTTTGAGGCAAGGTCTGACGATATAGCTCAGGTTGGCCTGGGACTCATGTTCCTCCTGCCTCAGCCTCCTGGGTGCTGGATTTACAAGTATGTGCCACCAGACTCTTCAAACAAACAAGAGATGAAGCACTTTGATGAGGACAGGGTTTTATCAGGATAGTTCCAAGGTGATCATGAGGGCTACTGAGTAGCTGAAGTTGGGGTGGGCAAGGATTACTGAGTTTGTGGGCCAGAAACTGGGATTGGCATAAACGGTCTTTTAAAAAATATATTTTATTTAAGTTCCAGGACAGCTGGGGCTACAGAGAGACCCTGTCTCAAAAAGACAATATATATACATTATTATTTGGAAAGTTCATACTTGCAAACAGTGCATACTTGTAAACAGTGCACCCATACACCCCTACTCCTTCAACTCTCCTGCTCCCTGCCTCCCCAAGACATGGGCCTCCCAACTTTATGTACTCTTTTTTCCTTTCTTTTTTTCCCATTACCTAAGATGGTGATGAGGCTGGCCTAAATTTTGTGAGCCACCAGGTGTCAGTGTCCAGTTCATGTGGAAGGGTGGCCAGGAGCTCCTTAGATGACAGTAGGACAAGGACTGTAGAGTAATTGAGCCCCTGGTGAGGGCTTTTGTCTTGAGAGTGAAGGAGACAGGGTCTGGGAACAGCAACAGAGGAATGCCACCATCACCCTGCTCCCCACCCTGTAACATCTGTGCTGTAGGAAGATAACCAGCCCCCATGTGGTGGCTTCCCAGGAGAAGGGATAGTTAAGACAAGGAGGCTAGAGGGCACTACAAGAAAGTTAAAGGCATAGGAGCCTATAAGCATGCCCATCTGGCATAGGCTGGGATAAATAGAAGTACAAATCGAGCCTGTCTCAAATGCCTACTTTCGTTAAAGCAAAATATACCATAAGTATTTGAACAGGGAATCATGGTTTTAATGCAAATTAATATTTATTCTAAGCTAGGCCATGGTGGCTCATATCTGTAATCTCAGCATTTAAGAGGCTGAAGGAGGGGGATGCTGAGTTCCCAGCCAATCTGGGCTATATAAGCAAGACCCTGTCTAAAAAAAAAATCATTCTAAGATTGTGGAACAGGATGAACTCTGTAGCCACCGTTTTTTTGCCACCATGTTGGTACACAGAATCCAGAGTCCAGACCTGATAACCTGCCTACTTTGACTAGGACATTTCCTTCTTGGTGCTTAAATCACATCCTCGTGACTTCTATTTCCTGCCAGGCTCAGAGTCCCTATCTTCCCCACCATGGAGGAGTAGATGTCCATTTCTCGGGAGCAGTGGACTGCTTCCGGCAGATAGTCAAGGCCCAAGGGATACTTGGACTCTGGAATGGACTGACAGCTAACCTACTAAAGGTGAGAGGGGTGGCCAGTCTCCTGCTTCCCTGACTCTTTCAATTTTATCCCCTTTGTCACCCCAGTACAATTTGTATGGAAATACCCCATCTAGCACTGATGGTAGCACAAGGTCTATGGATACAAGTTATCTGTCAACCTTGAAGAGGTAGGGACCCTGACAATGGTGGAGAATCTTATACCCCATCCGAGAGGAGCTGAGTCTAGTCTAAAGGTTGCCAACACTAGGGACACGTGAACCCCTAAGGAGAACACAGCCCCCATCCAAAATTTCTCCAGAGATATGTAGGCATATAATGTATGTATGAATCATAATCCTCATAGATATCTATCACCAGAATTAAAGTAAAGAACTCTGGACTAGTCTTACCCTAGCTCACATATAAATATCCAGTCAAGGTTAGCACACAGTGATGGGCAGTGTCAGACTGACTGTATGCCCATGGCATGCCTTTCAGTGGCTCTGACATCCCTCTTCCCCCCCCACACACACACACTATGCCAACCTTCCTTTTCCCATCTTCTCTGTTTCTAAAAAAATTTACCATGTAGTACTGCTCACAGCTATCATCTTAGCTTACCCTAGTGCAACTTGATTGCCAAAGCATTCTTTTCTTCCTAAAAGTTTAGCATAGGGGCTAAAGAGGTAGCTCAGTGGTTAAGAGTACTTGCCGCTCTTGCAGAGGACCCACCCAGCACCCATGCTGGATGGCTCACAACTGCCTGGAATTTCAGCTCTAGAGTATCTGAGGCTTTCTTCTAGCCTTCACAGGCATCTGCATACACATGGCATACACTCACACAGACACACACATACATGGAAATAAAAATAAATCTTAAGAAAGGAATTTAACACAACTTTCGTTTTCTGTTTTAACAGGTAGTTCCATATTTTGGAGTTATGTTTAGCATGTTTGAGTTCTGCAAGAGAATTTGTCTTTACCAAAATGGTTACATCCTGTCTCCACTGACCTATAAACTGACCCCAGGGGTAGACCAGAGTTTGAAGCCCCAGGAATTACGGGAGTTAGAGTTCTTCAAAACTAGAAAACTAAATTCTAAAAAACCAACTCTGTAAAACTGAATGGAACTAGAATGACTGAAGACAAGCAGCAATCACAGGTGAATGCAGCCTCTCAATTGTGCACAGGAAGAGTATTGCACCGGTACTCCTGCCTCCTGCTCTGGAAATGAGATCACCAGGCCATACATCACCTCAAAACCCCAACTTGTCCCTGTTTACACCCATGCCATGAAAACCTTTTCCAGTTCTGCTCTATCACAATGGCATCCCACCAGATTTTATAAGCAAAGCCTAACAGTAATAAAATGTACAATCCACCCTCTGAAGAGAAACATACCCCCCAAAAAGCATACTTCCACAACACTTAAAAATATCATGTAGTTGATGAGGCACAGCAGAGACCATGCCATGGAGCTCAGCCACAGGATCACTCAGTCTCTACAGAGTAGGCCATGTTCCACTCACTTTGACCTGCGGTCTCCCCACACAGACTTTTTAAACTCATAGCCGATGCTGACTTCTGAGAGCACAAACCACAGCATAGGTTTAGCCTTATCAAAAACCAAATGAAAAGCAGAGTGTGTTGGTGCATGCCTTTAATCCCAGCACTCGGGAGGCAAAGCCAGGCAAACTTTGTGAGATTGAGACCAGCCTAGTCTATATTGTGAGTTCCAGGCCAGCTGGGGCTGCAGGGAGATGCTGTCTCAAATAATAAAAAAAGAAAGAAAAAGAAAACTTTTTTTCCCAAATTATCTTGCTATGAAGCCCAGGCTGCCCTCAAAGTCATGATCTTCCTGCCTCTGATTCCTGATAGCTTGGATTACAAATGTTTAGCACCATGTCCATCCCTAGAACCATCATTCTTTATTAAAGTATCCGACTCTTAGAAGCTTGTGTTGCAAGAAGGCAGTTTTCACTATGATTTCTTAGCTGTATACTGAAATTCCTGACTGAAGTCATGTATAACTCAAGTGGCCTTAATTCTTGGCCTTTTTAACTTACTTTGCAAGCCTACCTTGAAAAAAAATTATTTAATCATCTTACATTCTCATTAGTAGTTCTAATTGCCCAGAAAGGATCAAATGGAACATTTGATACACACTCCCCCAAAATATCATGAAATAAAAATATTTTAGGCTAACTGGGGCTGGGAAGATGGCTCACTGGTTACAAGAACTGGGCATTATTGCAGAGGATTCAATTCCCAACACCCACATGGCGGCTAACAACTGTCCATAACTCCAAGGGAATCCGACACCCTCTTCTGACCTCCACCAGCATTGCATGACAGGGGTGCACTTACATGCAAGCAATACACTGATACACATAAAAAATTAAAAAAAAAATACTTTAGGCTAATCATCTGTAGTAAAATTGGGGGGGGATCTTTTTGAGACAGGGTTTCCCTGTAGCCCGAGCTGGCCTGGATTCACTATGGAGACCAGGCTGGCCTCAAACTCACAGAGATCCACCTGCCTCTGCCTCCCAAGTGCTGGGATTAAAGGTGTGCACCACCATGCCGGCCCCTTGTAATAATTTTTTTTTAAAGAATCAAATTTTAGGATTGTTGCATCTTGGGAATTCCATGTAGATTTTATATAATCATACCTTTCAAATAGTGCCAATCCATGCATTTTAAAATGCATTAGTATCTACTAATACAGGTATGGTGGTGCATGCCTATAATTCCAGCTCTTGGGAGGCTAAGGCAGGAAGATCATGAATTCAAGGCCAGCCTAGGCTACATAAAGAAGTTCAAGTACTGCTTTTACACACAAGACCCTATCTCAGAACACAATAATAAATAAGTGTATTAATATCTCGCATTATTAACTCATGCATATTCTCTCTTCCTTCTGTCATACATATGAACATTTTCAGAATGTTAAAAGTATTTTTTCGAATTAAACTTATTTACCAAAGAAAAAAAATGTGTTATTACTAGTCATAGAGTCCATGTTTAGCAGTCTTTATTTCATTTGAAGCAAAAACAAAAACTTCAAAAGTGCTGAATACAAGCCTGGGGCTTTAGCTCAGTGATAGGGTACTTGCTTATCATGTGTGAGGTCCTGGGTTCAATCCCCAGTACAGGCAAAAAAAAAAGGACTAAATGCTATATATGTTTGTTTTGTTCTGTTTTAAGATAGTCTTACTATGTAGCACTGCCTGGCCTGGAACTTACTGTGTAGACTAGGCTGGCCTGGAACTCGAAAAGATCTGCCTGCCTCTGCCTCCTGAGCACTGGGATTAAAGGCATGTACCACCATACCCAACCCACAAAAATATTTTTTGACAAAATCTAAAACCCTAACCTGAGGTCTTATGCACCACAGTATTTCTTCTATGCATTCTTCCATGTGTAAAAATTAGATAGCTACTAGACAGAGATTTTTCTGAGCTGCAGACTTTTTTTAAAAAAAGATTAATTTTATTTTTTATTATGTATATGTGTATGGGGGAATATATGCACATGAGTGCAGGTGCCTTTGAAGGCCAGAGGTGTCAGATCCCCTGGAGCTGGAGTTACAGATGATTGTGACCAGCCCAGCATAGGTGCTGGGAACGAAACTCAGGTTATCTGCAAGAGCAGTGCATACTCTTAATCACTGAGCCATCTCTCTAGCCCCTCCGGGCTGCAGTTTTTATTTTTATTTTTTGGCCAGTAAAATAAAGAATATGACTCATTTTTCTGTAGTTTCAGAACAACTCATTAGAAGTCTAGTTCTGAGCCTGGAGTAATGGTGCACACCTTTAATCCTAGCACTTGGGAGGCAGAGGCAGGCAGATCTCTGTGAGTCCGAGGCCAGCCTGGTCTACATAGTGAGTTCCAGGTCAGCTGGGGCTACAGGGAGACCTTGTCTCAAAAAAACAAAAAAAAGTCTAGTTCTGGGGGCTAGAGAGATGGATTGGTGATTAAGAGCATTCACTGCTCTTTCAGAAGACCCAGATTCAATTCCCAGCACCCACATGGCAGCTCACAACCACCTGTATGTAACTCCAGTTGTAGGTGCTCTGCATCTTCTTCTGGTCTCCATAGGCACCAGGCACATACATCGTGCACATACAGAAGTGCAGGCAAAACATTCATATAAAAATTAAGAAAATTCTATGGGCTGGAAAGACAAGTCAGTGGTTAAGAGCACTGGCTGCTGTTGCAGAAAACCTGGGTTCAAATCCCTGCACCTACATGGTGGCTAACAACCCATCTACCCATCTGTAACTACAGTTCCAGGGAATCCAACACCGTCTTCTGACTCCCTTGGACACTGCACAACACGGCACACTTACATACATGCAGGCAATACACTCATATATGTAAAATAAAAATACTAAATATTTTTTTAAAAATTAACTTAGAGCTATTTTTATTCCTTGGAGTTGTGAGGGAGTGTTCTGCCATCCTAATTTATGGTTACCAGTGTGCACCACATACAACTAAGTACTTCGGAAGAATTATAAAGAAATGTGATGTGGTATTTACCCAGGAGTAACTTAAGAAATAAAACATGCCTATATCCATGAAATGACTAGGATTACAAAGCAAACACAAGCAAAGCATGACAGTGTAATGCCCAATCTGTGATTATTAAATTCAGTGGCACGAAAGACAAATATGATTATTGCCCTAATGGAGCTCACATTCTAGTGAGGCTAGAAGTCCATAAACAAGCAAACTCATCAAGTTAGGTAATTTTACACTTGTAATGTTGGAAGGAGAATAAACAGAATGCTTTCTTAAAGGATTATGTGGAGAAAAGGAAAACTATTTCAATCAGGGAACTAGAGAAGGCCACTCTGAGAAGTGATATTTGAGATGAGACCTAAAAGATGAGAATGTGCCAACCGTGGAAAGAAGTAGGAAGAACATTCTCAGCAGTGGGAAGAACAGGGAAAGTCTGGATATAGGAAACAGCTTAGTGAACTGAAAGGAGGGGAGTGTAGCCAGAGTGATCACTGAGAGGAAGAGTGGTATGAGAAGAGGCTGAAGAGAGAGGCAGATCCATTTAATTTGGGTTTCGTTTTTATTCCTGCAGTGCTGGGGATAGAACTCAGGGCCTTGCACATGTTAGGCAAGCCATCTATCACTGAGCTACATCCTTGGCATCTAAATGCTGATCTCATATGATCACATAGGCCACATTAATAACTTCAAATTTTATTCTAAGTACAATGAGAAGTATTGAAGTTTTTGAAAAGAAAACCAATTTTCAATATCAAGATACAAGCCTGCTGTCATGTAGAGAAGAGAGTGGAGGAAAGTATTGCTGGGAATGAGAAGACCAAGTAAGCACTGACTTCAGAATTCCAGCAAGAACCGAGAGTTTAAGCTAGAATGGTGGCAATACAAAATGAGTTCAAGACATATATTGGAGTTAGATTCAGCAAGATTTGCTAAACAGCTGAATGCAGAAATAAAGTGGAGGAGTGGAGGGTGGCACCTAAGTTTCTGACTTTTAATTTAACAAGTCAGATGATGTTGCCACTTGCTGATGTGGGAACAATAGGGGAGGGCTAGATTTTTGGTGGAGAAGGAAATCAAAGTCCTACTGGGGACATGTTAAATTCAAAATGCCCAGAAGAGCCAGGCATGGTGAGAGGCAGAGGCAGGTGAATTTTTGTAAGATTAAGGCCAGCCTGGTATAAGTTCCAGGCCACCTGGGGCTACAGAGAGACCCTGTTCTAGCTTGTTTCTCCATGGCTGTGACAAAACACTCTGGCCACTACCAACTTGGGGAGGAAAGGGTTTATTTGACTTACATCTCCCAGGTCACAGTTCATCAGGGAGCCCAAGGTAGGAACTCAGGGCAGGAACCTGGAGGCAGGAGCTAGAGCACAGGCCATGGAGGAACGCTGCTTACTGGCTTGCTCCCCTGACCCCTGCTCAGCCTGCTTTCTTATGCAACACAGGCCCACCTGCCCAGGGGGGCACCACCCACAGTGGGCTGGGCCCTCCTACATCACTCATCAAGAAGATGCCCCTCAGACATGGCCACAGGCCAGTCCTATGGAGGCAATTCCCCAACTGAAGCTCCCTCAACTCAGGTGTGTCAAGTTGACACTAGCTATCCAGCACAGACCCTATCTCAAAGAACCAAAATGCGTAGAAGATAGCCACATAAAGAAATCAAGTAGACAGTTGGCTAGCACCTAAACTGTCCCTGTAGTTGCCCAATTTATAGCAAAGCCCCCCAAGCATGAGCACACCCTAGTCCCCAGAATCTTTGAATATATTCCTTTGCACATGAAAGAAAACTTGCTCTTGTTTTGAATCAGGTCTTGCTATGTAGCCCAGGGCAATTCTCCTGCCCCATCCTCTCAAATACTGTGGCTACAGGCATATACCACCATGCCCAGTGACAAACAGCATCATTGAGATGGAAAGTTCATTCTGCCTTATCTGACTAGACCCAATCTAGTCACAGGAGTCCTTAATAATTGGAGAGATAGGCACAGAGAGTGGGAAATAGGTTAGAAATGCAAGGACAGAAGAAAAGTCATGACAAGGATTCAATTAATCATTGCTAGCTCTTAACCCAAAGGTACCCAGGAGCCAAAGAATGGGATGAGCTCAAAAATCTGAGGATGACCCTCAGCTGACAGCCAACAAGGAAACAAGGGGAAGTGACAAGAAATGACACTGAGGAGGTGGCAGCTAAAGAAAGACCTGAAGATGTGGAGGAAATGGAATGCTCGTTCGCTGGTGTTCAGAATGTAAAATGGTGCAGTAACTCTAAGGAAAAGAGAAAACAAGTTAGCAGTTCCTTGGATGGCTTAAAGTGGAGTTGCCATATGACCCAGCAGTACCACTCTGAGGTATCTACCCTAGAAATGAAAACTCATGCCCACACAAAACAAGCCAACTGAGGAAATGACCCAAATATACACCAATTGATAAATATATAAAGCATAACACTATACAGTAAACTACTACTTAGCAACAGGACAGAACTACTGATGCATATAACAATATCAATTGAGTCTCAAAAAGATAATATGCCAACAGAAGTCAGGTCAAAAGAAAGCATACATGCCAGGTGTGGTGGTGCACACCTGTAGTCCCAGCACTTGGCAGGCAGAGGCAGGCGGATCTCTGTGAGTGCAAGGCCAGCCTGGTCTACATAGTGAGTTCCAGAACAGCTGGGGCTTAAAGGGAGACCCTGCTTCAAAAAGACAAAAAAAAAAGAAAGAAAGAAAGCATACATACTGTATGATTCCATTTATACAAAGTTCTAGGAAATGCAAATTAATCTAAAGCATGCTGAAAATGTTTGCTTGGGAATAGGGGCTACTAAGGGCCATGTGAAAAATTGGGGTGGTGATGGATAGGCTATGTTAACTGGCACAGTTTCATAGATGTGCGCATATATAAAAATAGTATCAAACTGTACCCTTCAAATTTGTAGTTTTAATGGATGTAATGGCACAAACCTGTAATCTCAGCACTTGGAAGGCTGAGGCAGTAGAATCAGGAGTTCAGGGCCAACCTGTTCTATATAGTGGGACCCTACCTCAATGACAAACAAGGGTTAGGAAGATGTAGCTTAGGCAGCTCAGTGGCCTAGTGCTTGTCATGCCTAGGCCCCAGGTTTGAGCCCTAGCACCAAAAGAAAAAATGTACAATTTCATCATATGACAATAATATCTCAGAAAGACTTGTTCAATTTTGTTTTGAGCAGTCATCTATGGCTTAAATCCATCAAATGTTTTCTAAACCTGCCAGAAAAAAATACTTCCAAGCACTGGGGTAGGAGGAGAAAAAGAAAACAGGGCTTCAAATGCTAAGCTTTCAGGTTAGATCCAGTAAGCAAGGGGGAGTCAACATGTTCTTAAGTACCATATGTGACATCCAAAAAAAAAAAAACTATACAGGAATCCAGGCATAGTAGCACATGCTTGTAATCCCAGCACTGGAGAGGTAGAGGCAGGAGGACCAGGAGTTCAAGGCCAACTTCAGCTATATAGAAAGTTTGTGGCCAGCCTGGGCTACATGAGCTCCTGTCTTAAAAATAATAAACAAGCTAAATGGGTACAAGAATATTCCAGAATGTGAAGTACCAAGAAACTAGGCAGAAGAAGATTCTTCCTCTGTAACTATACTGCCAACACAATTCTAACAGTCCACACTAGAAATGTGAACCAGGTCTGAAAATTAAGAGTACTTTTTCTGAGTGCCTCTTAGAAATCCAAATCCTGCTTAGGTGGTGTCTCACGTGATTACTAAATTGGGATAACTATCTTACCACCTTGCTTAAGCAAAGGCAGAATGAATTGTTTTCTAAAATTCTGTTTGGGAGGGCTGAGCGTATAACTCTGTGGTAGAGTGCTTACCTATGATACTTAAGACTGGGTTCATCCTTAGCATTGCACAAAGAAAAGACGGAGGGAGGGAGGGAAGAAAAAAGGGAAGGGGTAAGGAAAAGAGGGAGGGAGATTGATTCAGAGCCAGTCAACCTGTATTTTTCTTAAATACTTCCTATGTACCAGGCTCTATTCTATCTCTTCCCCAGAGTCCCTAAGTAACTGGCTATTCAACTTTTTGCATTTCCAGTAACAAGAAGTTCACCATATCTAGCAACCCATTTTCACCTTGAAATCATTCGTAGTTTAGAAAGCAATTTCTTTTTATATATCTTCCTTTTAGTTTTTTGTTCTTTTTGAAACAGGATCTACCTGTAGCTCTGGCTGGCTTGGAACTCACTATGTAGATCAGGCTGGCCTCAATCTCAGAGATCCACCTGCCTCTGCTTCTGCTGGGACTAAAGGCATGTGCCACCATTCCCGGCTCATTTTAACTAATTTTCATTAGTGTACAAAATAGGTTTCTCCCCTCCCCACCTCAGCTCACTATGTAGCTTAGAATAACCTTGAACATTTGATCCACCTGCCTCTACCTCCTGAGTGGTGGGATTACAAGCATGCACCACCACATCCAGTTCATGCAGTGTTGGGGATCAAACCCAGGGTTTCATGCATGCTAGACAAGCACTCTTCCAACTGAGCTGCATCCCCCAGCTCATAAAATAATGGGCTTCATTATGATACTCTATACATATATATCATTGTACTGTGCTTATATTCAGCCCCTCCCCAGAAAGTAATTTCTTGTTGAACTGAAGTCTGTCTTCATGAAGCTTCTATCAGCTGGTGTTAATTCCATGTAGAACCTTCTATCCAGCAGTCCTTTTACTATGAGGAAAATTATGTTGCCTCTTCCTTTACCCAGAGTGCTTTTCCAACTCTCTCTCATTCCGTCATTTCGAATAGGACATGATTTAAAGACACTTCACTTTCTTGATGGCCTTGTTTGAATATGCTCTAACGTCCCTTTCAATGTGGCATCCAGAACTGAACATAAAAATGCTATGGGTTGGCCAGCAAAGACCAAGTGGGGCTGAAAGTTTCCCTGATCTGTGCTCTACTATTCTCTTAGCCCAACTCAAGCAAGACTCATTAGCACTTTTTGGCACTGGCAACTAACTCCCAATTAACTAAGACCTCCCAGTTCCCTCTTGCACACATCCTATCATTAAATCCTACCTCTGCATCCTTAAATGTCTTGCTCTAAACAGAGCCTTAGGACTGTTTATTGTGGCCCTTCCCATTTTACAAGCCTAGGCCTATTCTGGACTTTGTCTTTTGTGATTCAAGTCCCAGAAGTCTGTGGTGTGTTGGTCTTTGTCCTGGGAAGACCAGCCCTCCTTCTGTCATCTTTAAATGCACTTTTAAAAATCTGAGCTCATCAGAAAATAACCTATTTGGGCACCATAGTTTATTAGGTATATATTCCTTTTAAGTTTCTCATTTGAATTTTTCAAAATTGTACAGATCTGAATATTTTGTATTCCTCTTCCTTTTGAATTTTCTTTCTCTTTCGGTATCTGATCAGGATATCAAACTTATCTTTTCTCTGAAGTCTATCTTACACATAGACACAGATATGTTATCCAGCCTATGTGACCACACTCATCCATTTGTTTAGATCTAGATGGCACGTTCACTTTCTCCAAGATTGTTGTCACTTACACTTTGCTAACCAGATCTTCTTTCTTTATTGTATGATATGCCCAGCTTAGCAATGAACCTCATTGTTTCTCATTATTATGAGAACTATAATTATCAGGAAGAGGGTCTTATCAGATGTGGACCTGAGAGATGGCTCAGCAGGTAAAGATGCTGCTGCCAAGCCTAACAACCTGAATTCAATCCCAGGGACTCACATGGTGGGAGGAGGGCATCAACTGCTACAAGTTGTCCTCTGACCTCCATCCACGTGGGCATCATGGAACACCCATGTACATGCACACATACATACACACACACACACACACACACACACACACAATGTAATTGAATTTTAAAGGAACTTATCAGATGTGTTGCCAAAATAATGAAACTTCCAGCAAATATTCAGATAGTCTATATCTACTATCAAAATTTCTTGCCTTTGATACCTTTATTAAGCACTATTCATATCCTTTATCTAGCTGAGCAATGTCTTATATATGTCCACAATTCTAACTACTATCATTTCTACCTTTCATTCTTTTGTTCTATTTTCATTTTGGGGAAAGAGAGGGTCTCCCTATGTAGCCTGAAACTTGCTATGTAGCCAGGGCTAGCCTCAAACTTGAAATCTCCTTGCCTTGGTCTTCTGAATGCTGAGATTATAGGATATGCCACCACACCCAGGTTGACTCCTAACAACTTTTTCTTTTTTCTTCTTTGTTTAAAAGAATTTATTTTGTGTGTGTGTAGGTCAAAGGACAACTTTTGGACTTTTCAGTTCTCTCCTACCTTTATGTGGGTTCCAGGATTGAATTCAGATCTTCAGGTTTCCACGTTAACCCTTTGACCCATCTCAATTGTCCTTATCTGTTTGCTTTTTTGTATCTCCCCCCACCCCCAGACAGGGTCTCACTATGTAACCTAGGCCTTGACCTCCAGAGTGCTGGAACTCCAGGTATGTGTCACCATGCCCAGCTTCTTCTTGATGAATGCTTTTCACATTCTAGCCAATGATTACTGCAGCTACCCTCTTGATAGAGCACTATTTGCCTCCCCTTCCCTATGGTATCTCTCTCAACCAGGTTTACCTTTCCTTGCCCAGATGTCAGCCAGAAGTCTCATTCCACTGAGTTTGAACAGCGCCTATAAAATTGTTTTATTGCTGTATTAAAATTTCACATTCACTTTATTACCCACATTCTAGGCATTGGTATGTAGATATCCAAACCCCTTGGTTGCTTCTGAGCTCTTTATTATTCCCAATCATTAGGCAGTGCCTTAGAATTAGTTCCTATTTCTTTATTATACTTTTTTGTTTTTATTTTTGTTTTTTGAGACAGGGTCTCCCTGTAGCCACAGTTGGCCTGGATCTCACTATGTAGACCAGGCTGGCCTTGAACTCACAGATCCACCTGCCTCTGCCTCTCGAGCGCTGGGATTAAAGGTGTTCACCACCATGCCTGGCTATTGTATTTTATATAGCCCCAGAAACATAATACTTACTAACACAGACCCCCCACTATGTCTCACTGGAGGAGTGAGTTTTTAATGAATTGCCCAACCATATGCTATCAATATAATCATTATCATTAATATTCTCTATTCTCCTGACTTCTGGTTCATGCTTTTTGTGTCATAGTTTGTTTCTTCATTGCTGTGACAAAACACTCTGACCAATACCAACTTGGAGGGGAAAGGGTTTATTTGTCTTACATCTCCCAGGTCACAGTTCATCAAGGAGCTCAAGGTAGGAACACAGGGCAGGAACCTGGAGGCAGGAGCTGGAGCACAGGCCATGGACGAATGCTGCTTACTGGCTTACTCCCCTGGCCCCTGCTCATCCTGCTTTCTTATGCAACACAGGCCCACCTGCCCAGGGGTGGCACCACCCACAGTGGGCTGGGCCCTCCCAAAAGCTATCCAACACAATTGACCCCTTTTCAACTTGACACACAAGCACATCACTATTAAACCATAACCTTCCCAATTCTTTTTCCCAAGACATGATGTTAACATTACTATCACAATATAAGACAGTACAACCTTAAAAACCCCACAGTCCTTAAAAAACCACTTAAAAGTCCATAGTCTCTTTTAATAGTCTCTTAACTGTGGGTGGGCTTCTATAAAATCCAAAACAGGTACTGTCTTATTTCAAAGGGAAGAATCAAGCACACCTAAGCAAAACTGAAGTCCAGCAACGTAGCTCAAGGCCTGGCAACTGGGAGTTTCTCATGATCTTCTGGACCCCAAAGGGTTCCGGCTACTCCACTTCTCTGACTCTGCTGTCCTCAGCACACATAGCTCATCTCACAGACCCAGGCCAGCTCCATTCCACACCTGCTGCTGCCCTTGGTGGTCGTCCCATGGTCCTCGCATCTCCAAAAAG
>NW_008330298.1:3999832-4035730 GCF_000622305.1 Nannospalax galili
AGCAAAGTTTTTGCTTCAGGTTCTGGTCTCTTCTTAATGACAGCTGATTCTTCCGCCCCAGCCAACCAGAACCCACAGATTCTCAATCCATGAACAGCCCTGATAGTCTCTGCTTCCCTTTGAAGCTTCACAAGCCAGGCCTCCATTGTCCACAACTCTTTCAACATAACTGTTCCAAGCTCCAAAGCAACAAACTCTGAGCACTCAATGGCTTTTCCAGCCCAAAGTTCAGAAAGCTTCCACAATCCTCCTAAAAATACCAAGGTCAGGTCTTTCACAGCAATACCTCACTCTCTGGTACCAATTTCTGTTCTAGTTTGCTTCTTCATTGCTGTGACAAAACACTCCGACCAATACCAACTTTGGGAGGAAAAGGTTTATTTAGCTTATATCTCCTGGATCACATTTCATCAGGGAGCCCAAGGTAGGAACTCAGGGTCGGAACCTGGAGGCAGGAGCTGGAGCACAGGCCATGGAGGAATGCTGCTTACTGGCTTGCTCCCCTGGCCCCTGCTCAGCCTGCTTTCTTATGCAACACAGGCCCACCTGCCCAGGGGTGGCACCACCCACAGTGGGCTGGGCCCTCCCACATCACTCAAAAATCAAGAAGGTGGCCCATGGACATGGCCACGGGCCAGTCCAATGAAGGCAATTCCCCAATTGAGGCTCCCTCAACCCAGGTGTGTCAAGTTGACACTAAAGCTATCCAGTACACTTTGTTAAATGTTTTAACTTCTAGACTTATAAAAATGTCCAAAAACAGTACAAAAAGGCTAGCAATGAGGCTGGGAATATAGCTCAGTGATACAGCATATGCCTAACATGCATGAAACCCTGTGTTCAATTCCCAGCATTGTAGGAAAAAAACACAAGGCTGTATCTGAAAAGGGGTTGATATCCACAATATAAGGAACTCCAAGAACTCACTAGAAACAATAACAATAATGATAATAACCCAACTAAAAGGTAAGCAACAAGGGCTGAAGAGATGGCTCAGTGGTTAAGAGCACTTGCTGCTCTTGCAGGATACTGAGGTTCACTTCCCAGCACCCACATGACAACTCACAAGCACGTCTAACTCTAGTTTCAGGGTATCTGATGCCCTCCTCTGACCTCTGTGGGCAGGAGGCATGCACGCAGTGCACTTATGTACATGCAGCAAAACATTCATACACATCAAATAAATAAATAAATAGCAATAAACCTAAAAAGACATTTCCTTTAAAAGAAGACATGTAAATTGGTCAAAGGTCATGAAAAAAAAGATGCTCAGCATCATTACTCATTAAAGGAGTACAAACCAAAACCATCTCATGGCAATAAGATACGTTCTTAACAGAAATACAGAAGAGATCAAGTGCTGGTGAGAAGATGGAGAAGGGGGAACCCTTGCACATCTTAGTAAGAATGTAAATTTGTAATGTCACTCTAGAAAACTATGGAGAGTCCTCAAAAAATTGATGAATTATATAATTCAGCAATATCTTACTAGTAGCTATATATCCAAAGAAAATGGAATCATGTTAAAGAGACATCTTCACTCCCATGTTCATTGTAGCACTGTTCACAACAGCCCCCAAATAAACATGAACTGACAAACTATGGTCCATATACGCAAGGGAATGCTATTCGACTATAAAAATGATGAACTCCTGTCATGTGCCATAACCAAAAAGAAAAAGAAAAAGCTGAAGATGGAGCTCAGTGGTAGAATGCTTGTGTAGTGATGCTTGTGTAGTATCCACAGGGTCCTGAGTTCCATCCCCAGCACTACAAAAACGGCAAAAAAACTGGAGCTGGAGAGATGGCTCAGTGATTTAAGAACACTTGCTGCTCTTGCAGAAAATCTGGGTTCAGTTCCCCAGCACCCACATCAGGCAGCTCACAAGCACCTGGAACTCCAATTCCAGGGGATCTAACATCCTTTTCTATCCTACGCAGGTGCCTGCGTGCACATAATGCACATAAACACACAGGTACACATACACATTAAATAAGTAAATATTTTTTTTAAGTCTACAAAAAACTGCTGGGTGTGGTGGTGCACGTCTTTGATCCCAGCACTTGGGAGGCAGAAGCAGGCAGATCTTCGTGAGTTCAAGACCACCCTGGTCTACATAGTGAGTTCCAGGCCAGCTGGGGCTACAGGGAGACCCTGTCTCAAAAAGACCAAAAAAAAAAGTTGATGCAGGAAATACACGCATACACAAAGACACACAAAAAAATTTACCAAAAAATAAAAAAACAAAACCCACCACTCTCCAAATAAAATTCTCTATAGTTTTTAGTGTATGTGAGGCCCAAGGTTTGTGCCCCAGCACTGAAATAAAAAAAATTTTAATTAACTCCATACATTTTTCTTTAGCTGTTGTTTGACCAGAAGGAGAGAAGTGACTGTCATTTGCAAAGGATATGCTCTACCATTCTTTGAGATTGTGTAGGATTGCCCTTTCTACATTCAGCTGAATCACAGTTACAATCACCCCCCACCCCCCACCTCCTCTCTCTCTCTCTCTCTCTCTCTCTCTCTCTCTCTCTCTCTCATAAAAATAAATAAAACACCTAAGAAGAAATGTAATCAAGGAAGTTAAAGACCTCTACAACAAAACTTTAAAATGCTGAAGAAAATTTTTTAAAGGCATCAAATGAGAAGCCAGGTGTGGTGGCATGCTCCCATAATCTCAGCACCTGGGAGGCAGAGGCAGGTGAATCTCTGTGAGCTCCAGGCCAGCCTGGTCTACCCAGCAAGTTCCAGAGCAGCCAGAGCTGCATTTTAAAAAGCCATTAGAAGACAGAAAGACTTAGATTGTGGGCTGGAGAGAAGGCTCGGCGTTTAAGAGCACTGGCTGTTCTTGCAGAGAACCTGGGTTTAATTTCCGGCACTCACATAGCAGCTAACAACCATAGGTAACTCCAGTTCTAGGGGATCCAACTCCCTCTTCTGTCATTCCATGGGCACTGCATGACATGGGTGCACTTACATACATGCAGGCATAGCACTCATATACATAAAATAAAAATAGCCCGGCGTGGTGGCGCACACCTTTAAACCCAGCACTTGGGAAGCAGAAGCAGGTGGATCTTTGTGAGTTCAAGGCCAGCCTGGTCTACATAGTAAGTTCCAGGACAGCTGGGGCTACAGGGAGACCCTTTCTCAAAAACACCAAAAAATAATAAATAAATAAATAAATAAATAAATAAATAAATAAATAAATAAATAAAATAAATCAGGGGCTGGAGAGATGGCTCAGCGGTTAAGAACACTGATTCTTCTTGCAGAAGACCTGGGTTCGAATCCCAGCACCCACATGGCAGCTAACAACTGTCCATAACTCCAGTTCCAGGGGATCTAACAGCCTCTTCTGACCTCCTCAGGCATTGCACAACACAGGTACACTTACCTACATGCAGGCAATCCACACACACACATAAATTTTTTTTAATTTTTTTTTAATTTAAAAATAAATCAAAAAAATTTAAAGACAGATTGGCAGAGTTAACATGGTGAAAATAGCTATATTATAAAATCACTCAATACATGCATTGCAATCCCTATGAGGATTCAAGTGATGTTCTTTCCAGAAGTAGAAAAATGTTCTAAAATTCATATGAGAGCCCAAAAGATTCCAAATACCAAAGCAATCCTGAGCAGAAAAAGCAATGCTGGAGGTATCACAGTACCTGATTTCAAATTATACTGCAGAGCCAGAGTAACAAAATCACCATGGTACTGGTACAAAAACAGGTGCATAGACAAATGGAATAGAAGACCCAAAGAATAAATTCACACAGCTACAGCCAAGTGACTTTTTTAAACAAAGGCACCAAAAACACACTGGAGAAAAGACAGTCTCTTTGACATATGGTGCCAACAGAACTATCCACATGTGAAAGAATGGAACTAGATTCATATCACTCTCCTGTACAAAGAGCAACTCAAAATGAATCAAAGACATTATGTAAGACCTGAAATTCTAAAAGTGTTAGGTAAAAACACTTAAAAATATAGACAGCCAGCTGCAGTGGACCATGTCTTTAATTCCAGCACTTGGGAGGCAGAGGCAGGCAGATCTCTGAAACTGAGACCAGCCTGTTTCAGAAGAGTCTTACATGTGTAAGGCCCTAGGTTCAATCCCCAGTATTGCCAAAAATAAAATAAAAAAGGAAACCTTTACTTGAGTTTTCATTGACAGTATTTAAAATAAAATTTGAACTAAAGAGATGGCTCAGAAGTAAAGAGCACTGGCTGCTCTTGAAGAGGACCTGGATTCAGATCCCAGCACCCACATGGTGGCTAACAATCATCCTTAACTCCAGTTCCAGGGGATCTGACACTCTCTTCTGGCCTCTGCAGGTATTGCGCACATGTGGTGCAGGCAAAAAAATATACACATCCACATACACAGAGTAAATTTTTTACTTTAAATATTGTAAAGAATGGCCGGGTATGGTGGCACATGCCTTTAATCCCAGCACTCGGGAGGCAGAGGCAGGTGGATCTCTGTGAGTTCAAAGCCAGCCTGGTCTACATAGTGAGTTCCAGGACCAGCTGGGGCTACAGGGAGACCCTGTCTCAAAAAAAAAAAAAAAGAAGAAGAAGAAAGACCAAAAAAAATTGTAAAGAAAAAAAAGAGACCAGTACAAGAAAAAGGATGTAAAAAAATGTGAAGAAGTCACCATTTTAGATATAAATCACACACTGAAATGATTATACGGTAGCTATATTGGGTCAAATAAGATAGATCAGCCAGGCATAGTAGCCTACACCTTTGATTTCAGCACTCGAGGGACAGAGGTAGATAGATCTCTGTGAGATAGAGGCCAATATGGTTTACATAGCAAGTTCCAGGCCAGCTGAGGCTACAGGGAGATACTTGTCTTGGAACTAACAAGTTGCAAACTATACTCATAAAAGGGCCTGAAAATCCTGAAGGATCCTGTAGTGAGCAGATGGAGACAGATGGAGAGGTGAGAGAGGGCAGGAAAGGAAAATAAGTGGCATATATACTATGTCTTCAGTGTGTACAAGCCAGGTGGCATTTTGCCTTTGAGAGTTCTGAAGCCTGGACTCCTAAGATTCAAATGCGGTGAGTTTTCCATAGTTATCTTTATTTCTATAGAAACTGCAATGATTATTTAGACAGAGGATTTGTTATCACACTCTGCTGCTGTTCTGAACCTGAGGAAGTATACCTGAGCGTTTAAAGACACTTGTGACAAATGTTTACCTAGCACAGAGATAATGGGGCTCAGTGAGCACTGGCCATTGGCAAGATGGCTGTGTATCTAAGTCTACCAATTCCTCTAAATGTTTCTGGAGTTCAGAAATCTATTCACTCTAAGAGTACTTTGCTTGGAGTCCAGTCAAATATCAACTGCATTCTTAACCTTCTTAACCTTCTGGATGCAACCCATTTGGCTTCCTGTTAAAATAATTTCCTCACCTCCCAAGCAGTCCTTTAGAATAACTCAATAATCACGATAAATTATTTCAGTGTACTAGTTTTTAAAAATCGAAAACAATGCAAAAATCCTCGATGATCAGTACTTTATACAGAGAGAGTCCACCCAGTACTAGCATGACCTTGATTCACGTGCCTCACAGTCTTTGCAGTCCTAGGTATCCAATTAAACTTTCTTTTACAAAAATAATTGACTGGGCTACAAACCACCGTAGTGTGCCTAAATGAAATCTTTTCAATATTGCATTAACTATTATTTATCATGACTTCGGGGGGGGTCTTTGTTTAGGGCTCTTTCACCCTAGGCCTGGCCCTGCTCCCAGGCTTTTTCTCTGGGCACACTTCCTCCCCATCCCCAGATCCCTCTCAAGGTTCTGCGCCCAGGTTCGACGCAATGCCGGCCGCCGCCCCGTACTTTCGCCAGATCAGGTGCCCCGAGCAGGCGGGCCGGGAAGGCGACGCGTGGTCCGACCTCCCCGGCTCCTCCCGCGGACATGAACCATTCAGCAGCGCTGCCATTCTGCGCGCGCCGAAGTCGGCGCCCGCCTCCGCCCGCCCCTTACGCCCGCAGCTCAGCGCCGGCTGCCACTATATAAATCGGCCATTTGCTTTGCTCCGCCCTAGAGTCCGGGAGTCAAAGCCGGTTGTCAGCCCAGTCCTGTCCCGCACTTGCCTGCCTTTTCCTTTTCTTTCAACATGACAGATGCCGCTGTGTCCTTCGCCAAGGACTTCCTGGCAGGTGGAGTGGCGGCGGCCATCTCCAAGACCGCAGTAGCGCCCATCGAGCGGGTCAAGCTGCTGCTGCAGGTACGTCCTGGGATCCAAGGGAGGAAGTGGGGAGTGGGGTCCACAGAGAAAGGGGATGCCCCAGGGGACGAAGAGAGCGGCACTCAGTCTTCAAACTTTGGCAGAGTGAGGGCAAGGCTCGGCCACAGAGTCGGATCGAAAGGCAGACTCGAAGGAGGCGACTTTAGGGACCTGGAGTTATAGTGTGTGGCCGGCGAGGACAGAGGGAGCCGAGACGCTCCGGGCCTCCGCATCCCCGGCGGGAGATCTTAACCAAGCAGTCACCGAGATGCTGCCTCCCCCGGCCTTGGGTCAAGGGCGAAGGCCTGAAAGCAGGGGCTGGAAAGCGGAACACCCGGCCTTACCGAAAACCTCAAGGTCATGGCAAGGAGAGAACAGCTTTGGGGAGGCCAGACGAACCGGCCCCGCAGCCACTGGGCTGGCCGGCCATGAGCTCTCACTTCGACGCGGGCCGGAAGCCAACCCCGGGAAGCGCATGTGCCGGCTACGTCCGCCCCCGCGCAGCCGCCGCTGCAGCCCCTCGCCTGCCTTCCTGCTGCGCGTCTGTCGGCTCTGCCTCTAGAGGGCGCTCGCGGGCGAACGTACGGCAGGTGGCACACCAGTCACCCCCCAGAGGACATGAGTGGGGGTGGAGCGAGAAGGAAGCAACTCAAGAGACCTGAGACTAGACTGTGGTCACCAAGGTGACCTTGTCCTATGCACGGTTTTCGCCCTAATGCCTCTGAACCTGAGAGTGAGGGAATGACCTTTCTTCCAGGTGTAAAGGTCATGGGTTCATTTGAAGGTGTCCCCACCCACAGGGATGGAGGCTTACGGCCTCTGATGGTGCACCTCACTAATCCTGTGACAGTGTCAGCCATAGAATAGGAGGGTCCAGCCCATGGGATAGATTTGGAGAAAGAGGAACCAACTTTGAATGTGGGGGTGGTGATCAAGATGATATATGAATGCTCTTCCCTTTTGCCTTCTCCACGGTTATAACTGTCCCTGTCGGTCTTTTTCCTGTCCATCAGGTGCAGCATGCCAGCAAGCAAATCACAGCAGATAAGCAATACAAGGGCATTATAGACTGCGTGGTTCGTATCCCCAAGGAACAGGGAGTCCTGTCCTTCTGGCGTGGTAACCTGGCCAATGTCATCAGATACTTCCCCACCCAGGCTCTCAACTTTGCCTTCAAAGATAAATACAAGCAGATCTTCCTGGGTGGTGTGGACAAGAGGACCCAGTTTTGGCGCTACTTTGCAGGGAACCTGGCATCGGGTGGTGCCGCTGGGGCCACATCCTTGTGCTTTGTGTACCCTCTTGATTTTGCCCGTACCCGTCTAGCAGCTGATGTTGGCAAAGCTGGAGCCGAAAGGGAATTCAAAGGCCTTGGTGACTGCCTGGTTAAGATCTACAAATCTGATGGGATTAAGGGCCTGTACCAAGGCTTTAATGTATCTGTGCAGGGTATTATCATCTACCGAGCTGCCTACTTTGGTATCTATGATACTGCAAAGGGTAAGTTTGCTGTGTGCTATGAAAGTATGGGGGGGTGTTTGTAGTGCTGGGAATTCAACCTAAGACCTCATGCATACTAGTCCACCATTTTACTGTTGAGCTGTATCCCTAGGCCTTGATTTTGGTTTGGTTTGGGTTAACTGCCTGTCTCTGCCTCCCAATTGCTGGGATTAAAGCTATGCACCACACCAGGCTGATTTTGTTTCTTAAGGTCCAAGACTGGCCTCAAACTCACCATTCTCCTGCCTCAGCTTCCTGAGTGTTGAAGTTACAGACTTGCATTGCCACACCCACTCTGAAGCTGTATTTTTATGAGATGATTTAAAAGATCGTTATGCCAACCTAACATTCCAGGAGCCAGAGATTTATTTTAGTTTTAATTGCTGAAAGAATCAAACCCAATATAAAACTCATGACAGATAAAATGTTTGGTGGGTGTGGAAAATAAGTCAGAAAATTGAAAGCAATCTTTTTTCTGTTCTCAGGAATGCTTCCAGATCCCAAGAATACTCACATCTTCATCAGCTGGATGATTGCACAGTCTGTCACCGCCGTTGCTGGCTTGACTTCCTATCCCTTTGATACGGTTCGTCGTCGCATGATGATGCAGTCAGGACGCAAAGGAAGTAAGTTCCACTTGAGCAGAAGATAAAAGCCATGGACATAGAGCACATTTGGCTACAAATGAATGATGTCTGTCTTTAAAGATTACAGCCTGGGGCTGGGGATATAGCTCAGTGGTAGAACACTTTCCCACCAGACCCTGGGTAAAATCCCCAATCACATAAAAAAACTACGGAAGGTGAAGGGGTGGTGAGGTTGATAGCCTCTGTGTTAGCTATGCAGCTGCTTTTTCACAAGCAGCCCTTTAGATGCCTATGAATGAGGGTGCTTTAATGATATTAAGAGGTTAGCCCTGTTGTTCTTAATCACAGCATCAATATTTAAGCATTACCTATGCTAATGTGTAAATATTAGGTTTAAAATTGATATTAGGGGCCTGGAGAGATGATGGCTCAGCAGTTAAGAACATTGACTGTTCTTGCAGAAGAACCGGGTTCGAATCCCGACACCCACATGACAGCTAACAACTGTTCGTAACTCTGGTTCCAGGTGATCCAACAGCCTCTTCTGTCCTCCGCGGGCATTGCACGACAGGGGCGCATTTATCTACATGCAGGCAATACACTCATATACATAAAATAAAAATAACAAATAAAATATTTAAAAATAAATAAATAAAATTGATATTAGGCTGGGCGTGGTGGCACATGCCTTTAAACCTGGGAGGCAGAGGCCTGGTAGAGCTTTGTGAGATCACAGCCAACCTGGGGCTACATAGTGAGACTCTTGACTCAAAAAACAACAACAAAAACAAAAAACAAATGGCATTTGGTGCTGGGAATAGCTCAGTAGTAGAGCATTTCCCTGACATGCACAAGGCTCAGTCTTCCATCCTCATCATGGACAAAAAGAAAAGTGACTTTTCTTTAGTGCTGTGAATTTAGGGGCTTTCATTGACCTCCGGTCACCAACTCTGTCTTTTTTTCTTTGCAGCTGACATCATGTACACAGGCACACTTGACTGCTGGAGGAAGATTGCTCGTGATGAAGGAAGCAAAGCTTTTTTCAAGGGTGCATGGTCCAATGTTCTCAGAGGCATGGGTGGTGCTTTTGTGCTTGTCTTGTATGATGAAATCAAGAAGTTCACATAATTGTTTCCTAGGTGTATCCCTTGTGAACAGGCATGTTGCATTATAGAACATATCTTGAACATTCTGGACAGATTCTCTGGGCTTGTCTGTTTTCTTAATGGCAACTATTTACTGGTTGAACATGGGAAGCAATAATCAATCACCTGACCAGTTTTCTCTTAAAGCCATTTCCATGGTGATGATAATGATGGGACTCAATTATATTTTTTATTCCATTCGCGCCTGCAAAAAAAATTGAAGAAATAAAAATATCTAAAAACAATCTTGTTTGTTTTCATTTAAAAATTTGTATTTGGGTAAGCACTACATTTGAATAATAACTGCAGTGTCTTCTGAGATGAAGAACTTTGAAAAGCAATTGTCAGCAGACCATTTCTCAAACAATAACTTGGATGTGTACCTGTCAGCATTCCCAATTCATTAGCAAAATGAAATTTGGGCTCAGTGTATCCAAAAATGGTTGGTCTGATGCCTGTCATAGCTGCACGAGCTTTCTCCCAAAAATTATCATGGACCTGCATTTCCTAGTACTGTGGTCATTAAAAACTATCAGCTAAGTTGTTCACTTTTGAATGACTGTTAAATGAGTATCCCTTCATTGAAATATTTGTTAAAAAATATAAGGTAATCACAGTTCCCAGTTTTTGACCGATTGCCTTCTTTCATCTTCACCTGGCTCAAGCCATTTGTATTTAATCTCATTCAAAGCGGAGGACTAAGGCTGGCGTGGTTATGTGTTCCTGAGAGTGCAGTGCTGTTAAAGATTATGGAGCATGCTGGATGACAGTCATGACCTCAGAACTCATTTGACAAAGCAGAAGCAGCACCTGCATCTTGTCTAACACAGCCCTGTTGGTGGAGAGCATGTTTCTATTGGGTAAGCTTATTTGGGGTCCACAGGAGAGTATGCAATTTTGAAGCTCTTGAGTAAGCCCCAGAAATCCAGTGAATTTTGCCGGTAACATGAGATTTACATGAATAAAGTCCCCCAACACACAAGGTACAACGTGTACAGAAAATAAGATAGGTAGTCACCCGCACAGATAAAACTCAAGAACACATCCCACACAGTGGTATGTATTAAGGGCTATTCATAGACAAATAATGGGGCATAATAATGTCCAAGAGATGTTAGGGCTTTTGCTGTCCATCTACCGGCCGAGTACCTGAATCATAGGATAGTGTAGTTAAGAGCTCTGTGCTGACTATAAAAAGGAGGCTGCAAGAATATTCTCTCCCGAGTGTGAAGCTGGAGTCTGCTGTTGATTTTCTGCAATTTATTTGTCTTCAGTGGTCATTCTTAGTTCAGGAGGACAAAAAGACCATCATCTGAGTTGTTCCTGGAGAAAGTATTTTAAAAACAACACTCTTCTGAGATCACAGAGGCCTGGATTGAAAGTCTGGAATCTGCCACTTAATTGTGTTGTTAGACAGGTTTCTTAATTTCTCTAAGCCTCAGTTTTCCTTATCATAAAATGAAGATAACACTACCTGTTTCAGAGGGTTGTTGCAAAGGTTAAACCATTTATGCAAACCACCTACATTAGAATATATGCAATAAACACCCCATAAATGGTAGCTATGATCATTGGGAGGCAGTTGAGATTTAGGGAGTGCTACAATCAGAAGTACCTGGATTTTAATACTGCCTCTGCTACTTACCTAGCTGTATGACCTTGGGAAAGTCAATCTCCAGGAACCTCAGTTACCTTATTGGTGAAATGAAAACATAATAATGCTAGCCATATTTTGTAGGGGTGTGCGAGTGAAGGTGAAGACAGATAAAGCCTGCTGAGTAGTAGGTATGGTGTGTGCTAGCTAATCAACACTCCAATGTGAGGTTTTAGTTTTCATTTAGCACCCATTTCTATGGGAAAAAGATTTGCTGAAATAGAGCAATATTTACGAATGAATTCAAGCCCACTTTTTCTTTAAATCTAGACATTGTATAACACGGATATGAAATAAACTTCAGGTTAGGTCTTTCAGTTACAGATTTTGTTCCTAAAAGGGAGTAAGAGGCTCTCCACTCAGGGCTGCACACAATACAAGAGGACGCAAGCCCCCTTTATGGTTATTACAATAGATGTGTGCTCACTGAGCTGCCAGCTATTAAAATCAACGTAGGACCATGCATTAATGATCAGAAAGCAAGAAGTGGTGCCTCCTGTCATTGGGTGCCTGACACAGATGAGGTGGGGGTTTCTGTTGTTGTTGTTCTTGCTATTCTTGTTGTTCAATGATTTTTGAAATTTAATTTAAAGACAAAGTGATTTTAATCTCTCCAAGCTGTGCTGGATAGTGCTATAGAATTCATTATGTCCATTATGCCCATGCAAACGTAGATGATACACAATCTCAGCAACACCCTAATTTATGCTGTTGTTTTGTTACTATTCAATGCAGAACAGGATCTGGGGAGTCTGATTCCAGGTGAGAGAGCCAGAATACAGGTCAGCTTGTGCACAGCGCGCTTCCTATTCCAGGGGGCCTCTTCACTCAGTCACTGGAGGCAGTGTGCTGCCGGTGCTTCAGACAGCCGGGGAAAGAAACAAGGGGTGTCTTCTCAGAGGGACAGGTTTCGTGGAAGGTAAGTCATTTAAGCCATTATTTGTGTATTAAAAGAGATGCAGATGTACTAGACTAAAGGTCTATTAATTTGAAGGTGTTTTAAAAACCTAAACTGCAAAGTGTGAGTTCTTGTAAACAAGGACCATTTCTGGCACTGCCCCCAGGCTCCTGTGGGAACCCATTCATTTTCTTCTGCTGATGCGTATACTTGGGGAGAAAAAAAAATGTTTTCAAAGTACTGCTGTACTTGTGGTGGATTTTTCAGGGATCGGTGTTAGGAGGGGACATTCTATCTCTCCTTTGAGATTTGTGGTCATAGGATCTTTAAGTTGCCTTTTAGTTTTTTGATATAATTAATGTCTGTGCATAGTATCCAAAGCCAAATAGTAAAGAAAAGGTATAAAATGCAAAGTAAACATCTCTCCGTCTGCCTCTTCCATCCCTAGCCTCCCTCCTCAAAAGTCACCATTATTGGCAGTTTCTTGTCTATCCATCCTCTCCAAATTGACTCTTATCATTCTAACAGTAGCTGATTTATCCAAATCATATTCTTGCCAGCTGGATTCTAAATGTCGTGATTTTTCTTTTTGAGAAGAGTGTCATACAGTCGGGGCTAGGACTCATGAATGTTGTCAGAGGCAGGAGTTCAGGGAAGGGGTATGGTCCTTTAGTGACACCCCAAACCAGTACTTTCTTTTGGGGTTTTAACCATGATAACTGAGTGACCTGGGGGCAAACTGCTTCTAACATCAGTGCTTTAATTTATCATCTGTGAATGAAAGAATTTGGGGAGAAGACAAACTCTAAAGTCCCTTCCAGTATAAACATTCTCTGCCCCAACCTTTTTACATAAAATGCAGAATTAGTGAAAGGACTGGGATTAGGTAATTTAATCCTTCCAGATAACATTTTAAAGTATTTAACACAATCATATCTGGATAGTTTCTGACTCACTGCAGTCATTTAAAGACTATGTGGGTGGGTTGGTGTCAGCAAGTAAAATCACAAATATAAAGATTTACATTCATTTAAGACCAAGATGCAGAGCAACAAAATTCCAGCTCAGGCTTTTAGGTCAAAGGTGATCTGATTCACCTCAAAATAATTAACATCTGTGTTTTCAAAGTCTTTTCTTATTATTTGTAATGTACACTTCAGTATGCAGGTTGAAATTTATTTGAACAACAAATATTGGATGTTACAATTTTGGGCTGCAAAAAAGCCTTTCATTTCACTCCCAATGTTTGGAGGAGCTTTTCTATCATTTTGGTCATTATTAGCTCTATGTGCAGGTGAACAGGGTCAGAGGCATGATGCTCTTCTTAGCAAAGGCTCAAAAGAGCCTTCAGTATCCCAGCAACAAATATAAACACTGTTCAAGTGACAGATTGGGCAGTTGCTTTCACTGGACCCTCTTTGGAGACAAAACTGAGAGTTAAAGAGCCTATTAATCTGTGGTTTCCCCATGACTGCCAATGGAGAGGGCAGTGGAAGCAGGTCTTATTTTGATGGTGAACATCTATCCCGGAGTGGAGGAGGAGGGGTCCCTTAGACCGTTCTTCCAACCCAGGGAGGAAATTTAGTACTGTGATATTTAAAATCTGATCACATTAATGGCATTTCAAGACCTCTAATGTTCTTACTCTCAGAATGGACACAACCAGAACAAAGTTTCTGCTCAATAGCCCTTGAGAGATCAACTTCTGAGGGCTCCGTGTTTGGGAATGAAAAGAAGGAACTCTTCTGTCTGAGTGAGTGTCAGTCAGTGGCTGTTGGGGAGAAAGGAGATGTGTCAGTGGCAAGGGGTGATGAGCTGTGTTGCTAAGGATGCTTCTTTCTCACAGGCATCCCTTGCAATGGACCCCTTCCAAGCCTTAGAAGAGGCCCTACAGTGCATTCATTTGCTCAGATGGTTTGGTAAATTTTTCAAAAGGTTTTTTTTTAAAAAAGAGAGTGTTAGATTCTACAAGCTGACACCTCCATAAAACCTGGATCCATCGTGCTGTGGAGCTGGAGTAGATGGAGGAACTTAGAGCCAGCTCTGTATATCAAGGCAGAGGTAGACCAAAGCTTGGGACTAAGCCTGATCTCTCCCAGAATGGAGCACACTGCTCCTCAGCTTCCTGCTCAGGACTCACTCCTGACAAGCTTTGGGGCTTTCCCAATGCCTAAGCGGTTCACTCAAAACTCGACTTTTATCTAACTGTTTTATTGCCTCAGTTTCTCCAGCTGGAATATAAGGGTAACAACAGAACCTACCTCAGAGAAATCATGTGAAGATTAAGCAGATTAATAACTATAAAATTCTAGAACAATGTTAAAGACCTGTTTGGAACAACTTTTTGTTGTTTAATTTTATTCTTGTTTTTTGGTTGCTTGTTTTATTTGTTTTATTGATTAATTGATTAATTTTATTGGTACTGGGGATCAGAAGCCAGGGCCTCACTTACTCTAAGTGCATGCTATATGACTGGGCTATACCTCCTAGCCCCTATACAATTTTGATAGTATCATAACTGTTCATTGCTTTATCAAATATTTTATTTTAATTTTCATTGATGAGAGGCTGGCATAATTGATCTGACCTTGATCTGCATTTTTTGTAATACTGAAGATTGAGCTTAGGGCCTTGTGTATGCTAGGCAAGAACTCTGCTACTGAGCTGGATGCTCAGCCCAATCTGCATATTTTTAACAGTTTCAAGAAAACACCACATGTATTAGATAGAAAGTAAATCAGACATGTGCACACTCATACACACACCCAGAGAAAGAGAGGTTGTAAAGATAGAAAATTGACACTCCCGGAATGAACTGAAGAGGCACATGTGGCATTATTTTACAACACTGATTATGAAAGGGAGCAAAGGTCATAACTATATCCGGCCTGCCTCACAAGCAGACTGCACCACTCAGCCAGCCAACCCTATCTCCAGGGCCCTTATAGCTCTGTTTGCTCTTGCAGTATTTCAAGGAATCCATGAGGCCCTAGCCTGATTGCCCAACCCTGTGACTTCATTCCCCAGGGAAAGAAACTTCTGGGAAGAGATAATCTACTGAGATGTTTAAAGGCAAAGATCTCCTTTCACTTTTGCAAGTAAACTCAGAGTTCAGAAATCCATTCATTGTAAAAATTGAGCTGTAAAGATGGGGATGTAGTGATGTCGCTCAGTTGGTACAGTGGTTGCCCAGCCTGCCCAAGGCCAAGGTTCAATTCTCAGCACTGGGAAAATAAAAGAAAAAAAAGAAAGAAAGAGCCTTGCATTAGTTTCACTCTAGAAATGAAGGTCAGGGGGAAAACCACTTTGGACTTATGGGTAAAAGCATCCTGTTTGCCAATTAGGGTGAAAAGGCCACTGAGATTATAATCCCACTTTAGCTCCTTGTCTTGAGTCACAATCATATGCCATTACTGGTTGGTGCCTCAGTCTTTCCACCGGGGAAATTGGAAACCAACTTTTTTGTTTTTCTTTTTTTTTTAATCCAGGAAGGTGATTTTTATATTGATTGACCAATTGACTGGTTGGTTGGTTGATTGACACAGGGGCTTGCTATGTACCCCAGGCTGGCTTGGGACTCACAATCTTTATGATTACCTACCTCAGTCTTCAGAGTTCTGGGAATATAGGCATGTACCAGCATACTTAGCTCATTTCTTCAACTTTCTATTGGGGCTGTAGTCCATTCTGGAGTTGCTAGAGCTAGACAGATTGAATTAAATTAAACCCAATTCTGCTGGGAAAAAAACCAAAAAACAACTGGTGCTCCTGGGTACCAAGGATTGCTCTAAAACCACAGATTTGAGATCATATCTCATTCATTCTTTTGACCTCTTCTATGCTAGGTGTTGCATTAAACACTTTACATGAATTCAATTCACCAATCCTTAGATGTAGGTATTATTATGTGCTCCATTCCACAGCTAACAAAACTGAGGTTTAGCAAGGCGAAGTAATGTGCTCTGCACTATCTGACTTCAAGAAGACTTCTGATTTCAAGGAGAATGTCAAAGTGATCGTCACTGTCAGTGATGGGTCATAAAATGTATCGAAATGTGAAAGCTAGCAAAGTCTGGTAATACATTCCTATACTCTCTGAACTCAAGAGTACTGAGGATCTGAAGTTCAAGGCCAGCCTAGGCTACATATGGAGAATCTGTCAAAATCAAATATAAATGAAAGCCAGATAATTTTAGTAACAACCAACAAAAATCCTCTTGACAAATACTAAACAGAAATTTTAAGCACAAACTGCTTCCAGAGTGCATTCTTAGAGTATAGGTGGTTTTCTACTTTAGCCAATTTAGGAATTATTGTTGTACAAAATACTCAAACCTAAAGCTCTAGATTTAAGTTTTATTAAAACTTATTAAAACTATTACAGGTCTCCCTGTAGCCCCAGCTGTCCTGGAACTCACTATGTAGACGAGGCTGGTCTTGAACTCACAGAGATCCACCTGCCTCTGCCTCCCGAGTGCTGGGACTAAAGGCATGTACCACCACACCCAGCTTGTTTCTTTAGCTTCTCCAGGACAGGCTTTCCTTTAAAAACTGGAGGAGGTGGGGCTGGAGCTGATGGCTCAGTGGTTAAGAGCACTGGCTGCTCTTGCAGAGGACCCAGGTTAGATTCCTGCACATTGTACGACATGGGTGCACTTACACTTATACACATAAGAAAACAAGTAAAATATATTTTTAAAGCTGTGTATGTGTGTGTTTGCACACATGCGTGGAGGTCAGAGGAGTTGGTTCTCTCCTTCCACTATGCAGGTCCCAAGGATCAAACTCAGGTCTTCAGGCTTGCTGGCAAGTACCTTTATTCACTGAACCCCAGGCTTTCCTTTTTTAAATGGGGTGTCTTAGCAGGGAGCCCTAAGCACCGCCAGTGAGGTCAGAAGCCCCGAGGCTGGAGTGATTTAGACCATTGGGTAAAGGTCCAATTTACATCACAAGCACAGGGTCAAGTGACATTGGGCATGCTTCACTTCTAGCCAGGGTGGCCCTCAGAAAAATTCTGAAGCCTGGGCTTTGGGCTATTTTCTCTGATTGCGCCTTTTATTTATTTATTTATGTGTATGAATGTTTTGTGTGCATGTATTTAAGTGCACCCCTGTTGTGCAATACCTGTGGAGGCCAGAAGAGGGCGGTAGATTCCCTGGCCTGAAGTTAAAGACAGTTGTTTGTCACCATGTGGGTGCTGGGAACCAAACCCGTCTTCTGGAAGAGCCAGCTGGTACTCTGAGTCATATCCCCAGCCTTACACCTCTTTTTAAAATAGTTATTTGTTTAGGGAGAGGGGCACATGCACGCCATGGTGCACATGTGGAAGACAGAATAACTTCCAGGAGTCAGTTCTTTCCTTCAACCATGTGTTTCCCTGGGCTCAAACTCAGGTCATCTGGCTTGGCAGCAAGTGCCTTTACCCACTGAGTCATCTCGCCAGCCCAATTGCACCTCTTATAAAGAGACAGTAACACACACCTGCTCCGTTGTGACTTGTGCACATGTTCATGGTCCCACTTGCCATTCTCTGACCACATCACTCATTCTTACTTGTACAAGCTTTCCCTCAGGGTTAATGTCCCCCAGCATATCATTCCCTGCCTCTTCACTTTCTGGCTTAGACCACACATGCTCTACAGCTTTCCTACAGTCTCCCAACCAGTAATCTTTGTTCTTTCCTCTGAACTTCCAAAGCACTTGGTTTTGATCAGTATAAAGCATTGTGATTTGGAGTTTCTTTGTGTTTGTCAGAATCACCGGTAGACGTTGGTTGAGAACAATCCCTCCCTTGCACTTGTGAGAACACTTTGATCACTTTAAAGAAATTAGACTGAGAAAAAATTAAATATCTTTTCTCTCGATCATGGGGAAATCTGAGGGCAAGGATTTTGTCTGTTTCACTCATTTATATCCTCAGTGACCAGGAAGGACAGTACCTGGCACATAATAGATGCTTTAAGAAACATTTGTTTGGGGCTAGAGAGATGACTCCGAGATTAAGAACACTGGTTGTTCTTGCAGAAAACCTGGGTTTGAATCCCAGCACCCACATGGCAACTAACAACTGTTCATAACTCCAGTCCCAGGGGACCCGACAGCCTCTTCTGTCTTCCGCAGGCATTGCACAACATAGGTACACTTACCTACATGCAGGCAATACATGCATACACATAAAATAAAAATAATAAAAATTTTTTAAAAAGTTAAAAAAAGAAACATTTATTCAATGACTGAATTCTAATGATTATTTCATGGTCTGGTAACTGAGTGTGTACTTATCTTTCTCTGTTGGGGCCCACATTTTGCTCTCCCTTACATTCCTAACACTAAGTATAGAATCAAACACATAGTACATGTATGGCCAATGAATTAATGAATGAATGAATGAGTGAAAAGCGATAGGATTTATCCCTTTGTTTGTAGATTCGCATCAATGAATTTGGGTTGGACCCAGCCCCTTGATACCAGGGAACAATTCTGCAGCAATGAAATGCTCAGAGCCGTTCTGACTTGTATCATTTTTTCTTTTTAAGACAAGGTATCACTATGCAGTCCTGGGTACAGTGGAACTCATTATGTATACCAGGCTTGCCTTGAACTCACAGAGATCCACCTGCCTCTAGTATCTATTGTTTATATCCAGAGTGCATAGAGGAAAAGTTCTGGATCCAGCAGGAGTTTGGAAATGGCTTAATTTCTGTACTGTTGTTACATTGCCCAAACTAGAGAATCTGACAGCCAGGAGCATGGGATCATCCCCTCCCCGAATCTTGTGGAAACCACAGATGACTCCACTTCAAATGCTCTTACCTCCCTCTCAACATATGCCGGCCATTCCATTGTGAACTTCTAACACAGAGCCCTCCACGCAGTACCTGATGGGCATCTGGTTGTGATGGTTACAATAATGAACACTGGCTGTCACACAAGATGACTCAAGCTACTCCAAGGGGAGAGGAGCAATCATATTATTGGGGCACCTGAGGACATTGCCATTAGAGCTGTACCAACTGCACACCCATGTGACTGATGAGGGCTGATTAGACCTGGCATGCTCCTAAGTCTGAGCCTAATGTGCACAGCTCTTAAACCTAGCCAGAGAAAGCAAATAAGAACACTAGAGTGGATAGGAGACTCTGACCTGCTTAGAAACCAATGGAGTTTGTTCCTTTTCATATGCTATTCCCTCTCACAATAACACTTATCATTTCTCGAGCTTTTACTGTGAGGCCCTCCTCTGACTGTGTGTGGATTCTCTCATTTAATCCTTTTAGCAGCCTTACAGTGGTCACTATTTCCCAGATGGGGAAACGGAGGCACATGGTAGGTTATTGATAACACCCATAGCTGAAAACCCCTAACCTCCACTTCTAGGGGACCAGGAAGCGGCACAGGATGACGTAGTGTCTGGTAAATGACCGGAGAAGATCTAGAAGGGGAGTGGCTCAGACTGGGTTGTATGGACTGGTTTGGTGACTGACCTAACATCAGGATTGCATAAGAAGAAGCGCTTGGGCAGTGCTTAAGAGCATGGTTCTGTCCATTTCCAGATGTGAGACGCTGGGCAAGACACTAAGCTCTCAATTCTTAATATTTACGTTTGCTCGGCTAAAGAATACCAGCTGTCTCCCACTGGACTGAGGATTAAATGAGTTAGTATTTATCAGAAGCACGGTTTTAAAAAGTAATTGCTTAAGTGTTTGTTTAGTAACTACGAGGCTGACTTTCTGAGGCCCGTCTGGTCTCTTTAGGTACCAGGACTTTCCAATAGGAAACTGTTCCAGGCACTCTCAGTGAGGTGATTGAAAGGATCCTTGCTGGGAAAGTGGCGGCGAGCGGAAGGAATCACCCCCTATTTCCACCCCTAGAACCTAGTAAGGACTGGAGGGCTGGGAACGCCCAGCGAGGAAATCACAAGTCCCTTAGGCCTAAGGGTAACCGAAAGCGGCTTGGTGCCAAGCCGCTTGTAAGACAAGGATGTGAAAGCTGTGGCACGGCTCAGTGCAACTAGAGGAGCCTCTGCAGCAGAAGGCCAGCCCCTTCCACCTTCAGAGGGCCGCTTTCAGGCGGGTTTCTAACCACCATTCCCAAAGTTACCTGCAGAGGGAGCGCTTCTCCACTCTGCCTGCCACACAGGCAAGTCAGACCCACCTTCTCCAAGAAGCCTTCCCAACCCCATTCCAGCCATGCACTTGGGCCTGGGCCCTGCAAGTATCAACACTGCATTATTTAGAACTTGGACATGTGCTGACTGGTCTGCTAAGTGTGGAGGGTGTATTAGACAAGTCTTGGCTCCTCAACAGCATCATACCTAGTATCCCCCCATACCACACGTCCAACAAATGCACTATGTGTGTCAACTTGCAATAGAGAGGCTCCCAAAGGAGACTTTCAGGGTCCCTAATGACACAGAGACTTGTGGTAAAAAGAGATACCTACAAGGATGCCTAAGTGGCCTCGGTTGCCACATTGAGTCTGCACTGACCAGATGGGGTCAGTATAGCTCACCTCAAAAGGCAATGGCTTTGGACAAAGCAAACCCATATGCTTGGGAGTCCATTGATAAACATTTGCTGAGTCCTGGCTTTTATACAGAACTCCTTATAAACAGGATTCTTGCCTTCTGGGAGGCAACCTGGGGGAAATGAAAACAGCAAGAGATTGAGTTTGAAAACTCTCTCATGCACTGTAAGCTGTGTGACTTTGGGCACACCATGTCCCTTCTCTCTGCCTTGCTTTCCTTCTCTGTAGCCAAGGGAGTCTGAAATAGGGTAGAATGGGGCTGATTGGAGAATATAGTAGTCAGATCTGACATTCTTTTTCTTCCTGATGAGACTATATTTGTGAAGTCATTTAAATTATAGCCTTCAAGTTGAAAGATAAAATGAAAGTAGTGTTTTGTGACAATCATGTGATCAAAGAGCTATGATGGCGCTTTGTTAACTTAAAGAGCCTCTGCAAAGGTTTGCCATTTTCTCCACTGCTGAGCTACATAATAAACACTCAGTAAATGTTTCTTGGGTCAAGTGAAGATGATAAGCTTCCTAAATAGATGTGAGAGTTAAGGATGGAGAACAACAGATGTGTGCCAAACACATTGTCCTGACATTTGAGTTGCCCAGAAGGTGTTCAGTGAATTCAGGGAGGAGGAAGAAGATTGTAGCCCTGGGGGCATCAGTGGAGGCTCCACCACAAGGCAAGATTTAAGATGGGCCCTGAGATTGGCTTGAATTTTGGTAAGGAAGCTTGGAGAAGACAATGGAGAATCAAGGAAAACAGGGGTAATGGTGCAGGGGCAGGTGGCATGAAGGGCTGGGAATCACAAGTGCCACTGGGTACAGTTTCTACTGTAGCTCTGTCCTGTGGGTAGTACCATCCCTAGCTCTTGGTATGTGCTTTTTTAAACTTATTTTTATTTTATGTGTATGAGTGTATTGCCTGCATGTAGGTAAGTGCACCTGTGTCATGCAACGCCCACGGAAGTCAGAAGAGAGTGTCAGATTCCCTGGAAATAGAGTTACGGACAGTTGTTAGCTGCCATGTGGGTGCTGGGAATCAAACCCAGGTCCTCTGCAAGAGCAATCAGTGCTCTGAACCACTGAGCCATCTCTCCAGCCCCTGGTATGTGCTTTTAAAAATATTTATTTTTTATTTCTATGTGTATGTGTGTTTTGCCTACATGTATATAAATGTACCATATCCATGCAGTGCACACAGAGACCAGAAAGGGGTGTCAGATCTCCAGGAACTGGAGTTATGGAGGGCTGTCAGCTGTCATGTGGGTGCTGGGAACTGAACTCAGATCCTCTGCAAGAGCAGCCAGTGCTTTTAACTGCTGAACCATTTTCTCCAACCCTTGGTATGTGTTTTTGGAGGAAAGAAAAGGGAAGGAAGGGAGAAAGGGGTGGTAGGAAAGAGGGAATGGAATCAATTTGGCTAGTTGAGATCAAAACTTCCTACAAATTGTGAGAGTTGGGATGAGCAGACCAAACAGAAATTAGAATACAGCTGCTTGAAGCAAAATACAGCCTCTCTTCCATGAGATTAGAAGCTCCAAAAGGGGGGAGAGCAGAGACATGGTTGGTTGGTTCACCCCTATATCCTTTGCATCAAGGAGAGCAAGCAGCAACAAAAAAGACATGAAAGCAGAAGGGGGCTGGTTGATAAGAGGAACTTACCAAGTGGGAGTCAGAGGGGAACAGGAGAGGGTAATGGTGGTGAATATTATTGAAACCCATTATGCCCATGTATGAAAATGACACAATGAAACCCATTATTATATATAATTAATATATGCTAATAAAAACATTTAAAAAAATAACAGTAAGCTGAGGATGGGGACACAATCCTTTAATTCCAGCACTCAGGAGGCACAGGCAAGTGGATCTCTGTGAGATTGAGGCCAGCCTGGTCTACATAGCTAGCTGGGGTTACAGGGAGACCCTGTCTCAAAACAAAATAAAACAAAACAAAAAAACCAAAAGAACAAACAAAAAGAACTCACCAAAATCCCCAAACAAGCCGGATATGATGGCAAATGTCTTTAATTCCAGTCCTCAGGACGCAGAGGCAGTCATATCTCTGTGAGATCAAGGCTAGCCTGGTCTGCATAGTAAGTTCTAGGCCAGTTGGGGCTACAGGGAAACCATGTCTTAAAAAGACCAAAAAAAAAAAAAACCCAAACAAAAACAAACAAAACTCAGGTAGTCAGCACTTAGAAATATTCTAGAAAAATTCTGTGATGGAAAAGGCAAGGACTGTGGAGTCAGAGGGCCTGAGCTTGAGTCCTGCCTGGCTCCATCACTTATTGCCTGGGTGCTCTCAGGCAAGTTCCTTAATGTCGCTAAGATTCGTTTTCTTTTCCAAAAAATAATATCCACCCCAGAGTTGTCCTGAACATTAAGTGACATATGTATGCCATGGATATGGCAACCCCTGAAAACAGCTGGTAGCGTTGTGATCACACCCTTTTCACTGGAACAGATTTCTGAGAAGTGCTTTGTATACAGTAGGCATTCAGCCGATATTTCTTGGCTGACAGGTAGGTTACATGCTTTAACCATTTTTCCTTGTAGACATCAGGAGCCTGGCATGCAAAGCAGAGAGTTGGATGACTAATGTGAAGGTGGCATAGCATGTGGCATGGGTTGAAGTGGAGGGGCAGGAGACCCAGGGATGAGGCTGTTGCAACAGTCACAAGATTTGGTCCAGGTTGGGATGGTGGCAATGGGGTTGGAAGGAAAGGGGAAATCAATAGGGCATACTGCTTTATTTATTTATTTATTTATTTATTCATTCATTCATTCATTCATTTATTGGTCTTTTTGAGACAGGGTCTCCCTGTAGCCCCAGCTGGCCTGGAACTCTCTATGTAAACCAGGCTGGCCTCTGCCTCCCAAGTGCTGGGATTAAAGGTGTGTCCCAGCTGGAAATTTTGCTTTTTATTTTTATTTTATTTATTATTTTTATTTTATGTATGTGAGTGTATTGCCTGAATGTATGTGAGTGCACCCATGTCGTGCAATGCCGCAGAGGTCAGAAGAGGGCTTCGGAGTCCCCTGGAACTGGAGTTAAGGACAGTTCATAGCCACCACGTGGGTGCTGGGAATCAAACCCGAGTCCTCTGCAAGAGCAGTTAGTGCTCTTAACCGCTGAGCCATCTCTCCAGCCCTGACATACTGCTTTTTAAAGGAGACAACTGAAAGATTTGAAAAGGGAGCTAGAACTGAGCTTAGAACACTGCCAACACCTGCCAAGTATAACTTATTACTAGAGCTGAGTGTTGCATGCCAGCTACAACACCCTTGTCACAGAATAAAGGCACCCAAACCACTCACAAGGGTCCCTGGTCAGTGGAAGTCACAGTGGCTAATCCCCAGACTATGCAAGATTTTCAGCAATAATATCTCCTGTATGCATTTCTTTTCCTTTCCCTCAAAGTGCCAGGAAAGCACTGTCCACAAGGGGGCAGATGATATCTGGTCAAGACCAGTTTCAACTGCAATTTAGTAATTAGAAGGCTGCATACAACTGGGGAAAAGGGGCGGGAGGCCCCAACCTGCTGGGTGATAGAGTTCATCTTTAAGGGAGTGATGCTAGATGCTGAAAAGGCTCTAGTGGATGAACTCACACTGAGAAACATCTGGGTACACAAACTTGACTCAATAGACCTTAACATATGTGACAGAATACATGAAATCCTGTGGGTGGGCTATGGGGAGGGTACAGACAGGGGAGGAGATCTAAATATGATTAAATGTATTGTTTGAAATCCATAAAAAATATACATTAAAGGGCGGGCGTGGTGGCACAGGCCTTTAATCCCAGCACTCGGGAGGCAGAGGCAGGCAGATCTCTGTGAGTTTGAGGCCAGCCTCGTCCACATAGTGAGTTCCAGGACAGCTGGGACTACAGGGAGACCCTATCTCAGAAAATTAAAAAAAGAAGACCATCTTCCTTCAGATGGTTTAGCTCTCTGGACAAGTACAAAATGGATACTGAATGCATTCCTTTTCCCTGCCCTAATTAACAGGAATCTCCATACCAGAGACATGCGAATTGAGATGTGATGATAAGCTGAGCCCCAGCTAGAATATGGGGCATGTGCGTTATTTCTTAGAATTAGCACTCCTCTGTCCCCTAGCTCATGGCTGTCCTGCTCTCTGCATCTCCCTAGCAGGGACAGAAAGGGCCAGAATGATGTCCAGTGGGCCTAAGGTTGGTGCCGGCAAGACTGCTGCAAACAGATCAATCCAGCACATGCCCTTTGTAAGCAGAACCTGGCATGGGCTGTTGTGGAAATCCAGAAGAAATGGAAGAATCCTTTAGGGAACTGAATCAACAGAAAGAAAAGAGCAAGCTGCAGAGTTCAGAGAATGGCTCCAGGACAAGAGAGAACTGGGTTCAGATCTCGCTTCACCATCCCAATTTTGTGGCCCGGGGCAAGCTGCTTAACTTTCTGAGCCACAGTTTCTCATTGGTGAAATGGAGAGAGTAATACCAGCACCCATCTCACAGGGTGATTGTGAAATTGCCGATGAGATCATGCATAAATGAGATCACACCTTCCACACATTGTTGGTAGTTGTAATAAGGCAACATGGAGTACTGGACAATTAGAACATACAAACGGCAGACGAGTAGGGGGTTACCCAGAGCTGTTCCAGGTGGAGTAGGAGTGGGGAGAGCAGAGAAGAGGAGCATGCCAGGTGGAAGGAAAGAGGAGATGTTCGGGATTGACAAGTGACTATTGGACTGGCCCTGATGGACATACACTGGCAAGAAGAGAGACTGCTGTGATGGGGATGAGCAGTTGCCTGACTGGCCCAGCACAGCACAGGCCCAGCCAGGATCAGCCAGGACTGGCCAGGAGCAGCACGGGTCCAGTCAGGACCAGTCAGGACCAACACAGGACCAGCCAGACCTGGCACAGGAGGTTGCTTTGATCTTCATCTCAATAGTAAGAAGTCACAGGAGTGATACATAAAAAAGAATGGCCCCTTGGGGGCTGGAGAGATGGCTCAGCGGTTAAGAACACTGATTGTTCTTGCAGAAGACCTGGGTTCGAATCCCAGCACCCACATCGCATCTAACAACTGTCTGTAACTCCAGTTCCAGGGGATCTGACAGCCTCTTCTGTCCTCCATGGGCATTGCACAACACAGGTGCACTTACCTACATGCAGGCAATACACGCATACACATAAAAATAATAAATTTTTTTTAAATGGCCCCAGTGATTATTAGAGAAGTCTTCCCCTCTCCAGCGTTATTCTAGAAGAGCAAGGCAAATCCATGAGAGCAAGCTAAGAAAGAGGAATACTAAAGCTCCCTCAAAGTGCAGTCCCCCAGAGGAAGAAGGAATGTGGAATAAGGCACTCTGGAAGTTTCTTTAGTCTGGACCGTGAGCATATACAGTTGCTCCACAGTTTCCATGGAAGATGAGATCCAGGACCTTTTTCCTTTACTTGGATACTAAAATGCATGAATGCTTAAGTCCCTTGTGTTGGGGCACAGCTGAATGGTAGAATGCTTGCGTAGCATGCCCCGGCACCACACAGAAAAACGGGCACAGCAAATGTTGGGGCACAGCTGAATGGTAGAATGCTTGCGTAGCATGCCCCGGCACCACATATATCTTTTTACCAGTATACTTTAAATGATCTCTAGATTTCTTTTTATAATTTTCTATTACATTTTACATTTTATTTGTGCGGTATGGATACTATGGTATATGTATGGAAATCTAAGACAACTTGGGAGAGTCAGTTCTCGCCTTCCATTTAGTGGGTCCTTGGGATGGAACTCAGGTCCTCAAGCCTGGCAACAAGCACCTTTACTCGCTGAGCCATCTCCCAGGTCCAAGTTCCTATACTTTTTTTTAAAAAATGATTTATTATTTTTATTTTATGTGTATGAATGTATTGCTTGCATGTGTGAAAGTACGCCCATGTCACGCAATGCCCACAGAGGTCAGAAGAGGGAGTCAGATCCCCTGGAACTGGAGTTATGAACAGTGGATACTGCCATGTGGGTGCTGAGAATTGAACCTAGGCGTTCTGGAAAGAGCAGCCAGTGCTCTGAACTGCTGAGCCATCTTCCAGGCCCAAGTTTCTGTACTTTTGAAGTGACTGCAGGATTTCTGCTCTGGAAAAGGGCAGGCTACATTCTTGGCTAAGACCCCAAAAGGCCCCCAGGAGTCACGATCTGATCTAAATTTCTTATGATACCTAATACAATGCAAACACTATTTAGGTGATCATTAAACTATATTATTTAAGGAAAATGACAAGAAAAAAAATCCACTGGTTCAGTACAGATGCAATTTGATGGAGGGGTGGATTTTTTTTTTTTTTTTTTTTTTTTTTTTTTTTGAGACAGCGTTTCACATTCTAACTTAGGCTGGCCTCTCAAACTCACTCTCTAGCTCTGGGTGGTCTTGAACTACAAGAAATCCTTTTGCCTCAGGTTCCCTAAGCATTGGGATCACAAACCTGAGCCACCACACCCATTTTATATGAAATATTTATTTACTCTTTCTTTTTCTTTCTTTCTCTTTCCCTTTCTTTCTTTCTTTCTTTCTTTCTTTCTTTCTTTCTTTCTTTCTTTCTTTCTTTCTTTCTTTCTTTCTTTTATTTTTGAGACAGAGTCTTACTGTGTAATCCTGGCTGGCCTACAACTCAACTGCACAGACCAGGCTGGCCTCAAACTCAACAAAGATTCACCTGCCTCTGCTTCCATCATACACAACTTTTTTTTTGTCTTTTTGAGACAGGGTCTCTCCCTGTAACTCCAGCTGTCCTGGAACTCACTATGTAGACCAGGCTGGCCTTAAACTCACAAAGATCCATATGCCCGTGCCTCCCGAGTGCTGGGATTAAAGGCGTGTGCCACCACACTCGGCGATACACAACTTTTTAAAAAACTATTCTCACATGTGATCAGTGGTTAAGAGCACTTGCTACTCTTGCAGACAACCCAGGTTTAGTTCCCAGCACCCATATGGCAACTCACAACGACCTGAAACTCCAGTTCCAGGGGATCCAACACTTTCTTCTGGCCTCCATGGGCACAAGGTACATATGAGGTACATATACATACATGCAGGCAAAAAACTCAAACACATAAAATAAAAACAAATAAATCTTAGCTAGGCATGGTGGCACATGCCTTTAATCCCAGCACTTGGGAGACAGAGGCAGAAGATCTCTGTGTGATAGAGACCAGGTGGTGAGTTCCACACCAGCTGGGGCTACATAGTAAGAGCCTTTGTCAATAAAATAAATCTTTTTTAAAAGCTGTTCTCAGTCTACAGTGGGTGAATAAGAACCCCCAGACACAGACGGCAAACTTTCCTCTAGAGTTCTAAGAAGATAATCCAGTAGGACCCAGAGGCCATTGCATAAACATCACAGCTGCAAAATGAATCGCCAGGCCTGTTTGCAACTTCCCCTTCCCAGGAGTAGAAAGCTAGAAGATTCTTTTTGTTTTGTTTTGTTTGTGTGTTTGTAAGTTTGTTTGTTTCATGTATGTGGTGAATGTGTGGGTGCCCACATGTGTGTGCAGGTGCACTAGCCTGTGTGTACACATGTGGAGATCAGAGGTCAACATCAGGCATCTCCCTCTATCACTCTCCTCCTTATTTTTTGAGATAAGTTCCCTCACTGAACCTGGAACTCACCATTTCAAAAAGCCTCTGGGATCATTCCATCTCTAACCCACCCAGGGCTTGGATTACAGACACACCAGACACACACCACTTTTATGTGATGCTCAGGAATCCAAACTTGGGCCCAAATGCTTGCACAGCCAGCACTGAGCCATTTACCCACTGAGCCATTTCCCTCACCCCCCTTTTTTTTTTCAGACAGGGTCTCACTCTGTGACCAGGCTGACCTGCAACTCACTATGTAGCATAGGCTGGCTTCAAACTTGCAGCAATCCTCCTGTCTCTGCTTCCTCAGTGCTGTGGCCACTATACCTGACTGGAAGGAGATTCTTAATTTTTTTAAGGTGCAGCGCCTGCTCTAAGTTGTTCGTTCCCATGCTGATTTTATTTTAAGATTTATGTTATTGGGGTTGGAGAGATGGCTCAGTAGTTAAGAGCACTGGGTGCTCTTGCAGAGGACCTGGGTTCTGTTCCCAGCATCTATGTGATGGCTTATAACTATCCATAACTCCAGTTCCAGGGGATCCGACACCCTCTTCTGGCCTCTGTGGGCACTACACAACTGCACTTAGGTACATGCAGACAAAACACTCATACACAAAATAAAAATAAAATATTTTTAAAGATTAAAAAGAACTAACTGGGCCTGGAGCGATGGCTCAGTGGTTAAAAGTGCTGACGGCTCTTGCAGAGGACCCGGGTTCAATTCCCAGCACAAAGATTTATTTTATTATTATTATTATTTTGTGTGTGTCTGTGTATGTGTGTGTCTCTGTGTGTGTGTCCATGCCATGTGCATGAGGATCCCCTGGAGCTAGATTTTCAGGTAGTTGTGAGCCACCTGAAGTGGGTGCTGGAAATTGAACCCAGGCCCTCTGCAAGAGCGAGTGTTCTTAACTGCTGAGCCATCTCTCCATCCCCCTCTACACTGATTTTACACATTTACTGTTCCCTTTTTTTACAGATCATTTTAGAGCCCTGATTTGAGGCCCACAGAGCTGTGCTCTTTCTTCTCTGCCCAAATGTTGTGCTTCCATGTAACCCTTGGTTACAGGCTTTGGAGGGAAGCTTTGGCCTAAATAGCCCCAACCAAAGAGGTAATAGCAAAAGCCTTTTCTGTTTAGCTTTGGGATATCATAAGTGAGTTTTTGGCAGCACATTTTCCTTCCTAAATAAGGTTGGCTTAGGATAATATTAAAATTCACTTTATGGGAGCCAATATAATAGGGTGAGTAAATGCCTCTACAGCCCAGCGGTTATGGGCTTGTAACCACAGTTCCATTTCCACTCCACTCACCACCACTGACTAGCTCTTTATTTTTCTGAGATTCAGTTTCTTCTGAATAACACAGCCAAGCATACTTACTCCACTGGGTATTTTCAAAGCCTACACGATATCTAATGTACTTAATGTTCTTAGCCTAGCACTACCTTTGGAAGCACTGAATAAGGTAAACTTCAGCAAGGGTATGTGAGGCCAGGATTAAAAACCTTTAGTTCAGAAAGAACAAGTTGGTACCCTGAAGCCCACTAGAAGTTTCTCTTTTTTTTCCTTTTTAAAAAATATTTTATTATTTTATTTTATGTGTATGAATGTATTGCCTACGTGTGTGTAAGTACACCCGTGTCGTGCAATGCCCACAGAGGTCAGAAAAGGGCATTAGGTTCCCTGGAACTGGAGTTACCAATGGTTGTTAGCCACCATGTGGGTGCTGGGAATCAAACCCGAGTCCTCCGCAAGAGCAGTGCTCTTAAGCACTGAGCCATCTCTCCAGCCCTCTTTTGCTTTCTTCTTTTCTTTTCTTTTCTTTTTCTCTTTTGAGACAGGGTTTCCCTGTAGCCCTAGCTGGCCTGGAACTCACGATGTAGACCAGGCTGGCCTCGATTTCATAGAGATCGCCTGTCTCTGCCTCCTAAGTGCTGGGATTAAAGGAGTGCGATCATGCAGGGCTCAGAAGCTGATGTCTTGACTATTTTCTCAGGGCTGTGTTAGTTCCTCAGCAGGTTTAGACAAAAGCAAGCTCATGATATTGGCTTGAGACCAGCTGACCAGATCCTGTTGGGAAACACTTCTGTGTGCCAAGGGCAGGGCCAGGGATACCGTGTGTTTGCTATTACCTGTGTCAAAATGAAAACATAGCTCTCACCACAAGAGAAGTAAGAGAGTTTATTCTGCAGCCAAATATGAATGACTATAGACTGGGAACACAGATTCAGGTTGTTGCAAATACAAATGAGGTGACAGTTTCATGGTTTGTATAGCAGCAGAACAAAAGTCATAAATCAAGGCACTTTTCAAACACAATGTTGGAAACAGGTAGGTGGTTACAGTGAATTGGGGGCTATAGGACTCATGTTATCTGATGGTATTCTTAGCCTTTGGTTTTGCTGAAAGCTAGTGGTCTGTTAGTACACTCCAAAGTTTTCACAGAATAGCCATATGGTCGTTAGCTCAGATAGAGAAGTGGGCAGTGAATGGCTCTTAAGAAGGCTAAAGATAGCCCAAGTTAACCTGGCTATCAATCTGTAGCATTCCAACTCCACAATTGCAAAGTTCTAATTAGTCAGTCTTGTAGAATCTTTCACATAGGTGTGGCTTTCTTCTGGACACCTAGTAGTATCCTTTGTGAGGAGGAGGGGCAGGGGAAGAAGCCCAACTTTTGTGCCTGTGGATGACTCAATGGTTAAGGGTACTTGCTTCTAAGCCTAACAATGTGACTTTGATCCTATAGACCAACCACCTTCTGAAAGTTGTCCTCTGGCTTCCACACACATGTTATGGCACATGTACACTCACACAAGAGGCACACAAAATACAAATGAAAGAAAAAGAAAGAAAGAAAGAAAGAAAGAAAGAAAGAAAGAAAGAAAGAAAGAAAGAAAGAAGGAAGGAAAGAGGGAGGGAGAGAGAGAAGGAAGGAAAGAAGGAAGGAAGGAAGGAAGGAAGGAAGGAAGGAAGGAAGGAAGGAAGGAAGGAAGGAAGGAAGGGAAGGAAGGAATAAAAAAGCCCAAGCCTGTGGAAGGACATCTCATTTGCCTCAGGCAAGTCTCACCAGCCTGGGCAACCCTATCAGGTTAGAAAACAAACCTTTTCTTTCTTTCTTTTCCTTCATACAGCATTGGTGTTTTGTTCTTTAAAAAATACTTAGAAATAACTTCTGTGACTAAAACCTGCACCCTGGCCCAAGCAGAAAGGGAAAATAGTGAATTCAATCTATATCTTGGCTCCTCCATTGTCAACAACCCAGTACCTTCGCCTGCCTTTTTAGAGGTTGAGGCATGTGGATTGCCACAAGTTCCGGGTCAGATTGGGCTACATAATGAGTTTTAGACCAGCCTAGGCTACAAAGTGAGACCCTGTCTCAAAAAGGAAGAAAGAATGAAAAAAGAAGAAAGAAAGGGAAACAGAGAGAGAGAGAAACACACTACTCAACTTCCTGAGCTCTTTTGCTAGTCTTCACTTAGCCTCTCCACTTACACATTTCCATAACCATCTCTCCCTCTTTCCTCATTTATCTTTTTGTGTGTGAAGCTGGGGATCATTTATCCTTGAAACAGATGATATATGAATAATACGAGTAATATGTATGTGCCTGTGGTACAAAATTCCCAGGGTATAAACGGCTTGCAGTCTCCCTCCCACTCGGGTGCCCTACCTACACACAGGTCATCTCTGTTTCCACATTCTGGCATCCCCTTCCATGGGTTGTCTATGCATATGCAAGCATGTAGTATTTTAGCCCCCACAGAATCATTCTTACTCATATTTACATTCCTGATGCATAGCAGAGTGCCAAACATAAGTGCCTTCAAAACACAATGGATTGGGGAGGCTGGAGCTTCAGCCCTTAAGAGCACTTACTGGTTTTACAGACCAAATCTGGAAACAACTTCCTGATGGTGACACCTCAGGTCACAGTCACCTTGTTCAGTAGCATATGCCTTATGTCCTTGATGTCACTGTACTCGTGGGGCAGAGAGAGGTGGTCCTCTAGTTTGTGCACACTGTAGTCCTCAGATATGAATTGGGAGATCTTGTCTAGCATGTCCTGCTCATCACTGACCCCATCAGGCTGTTCAGACTCAAGAGATGGCCACCGAGATTGGAAGGCCCCACAGCAACTTCGGTTCAGTCTTGGCTCTGTCCTTCTGAGCCCTGGGTTTTGAGATTCCTGAGCTGGGGTCATCTATGGTGCAAGAAGGTCCAGGACTAGAGCTGGACAGATGTCTCAGCTCAGTTAGGTAACTATAAACCTGTGTTCGAGACCATTCTAAAATTCTTAATATGAGGGTTGGGGTGTAGTTCAGTGACACAGGACTTGCCTAACATGTATGGGGCCCTGGGTTCCATGCCCAGCACTAGGAAGAAACAAATAACACTGATGCTTCCTTCCTTACTTGTTTATGCCAGAGCTAGTATTAAGATGAGGCAGAGGGGGATGCCTCCAAACCACTTGGTAATTCACATGAATAATCAACAAATCATCTTGTAATGCAAATTTTCTGAAATCAAAACATTTCAAAATATTTTATTATTTTATTTTATGTGTTTGACTATATTGCCTGCATATAGGTAGATGCATCCATGTTATTCAATGCCCAGAGAGGTCAGAAGAGGGCATCGGATCCCCTGGAATTGGAGTTACCAACTGTTGTTAGCCACCATTGTGGGTGCTGGGAACTGAACCTGGGTTCTCTGAAAGAGCAATCATTACTCTTAACCACTGAGCCATCTCTCCAGCCCCCCAAAATTTTAAATTAAATTAAAAATCAATGCATACACTCGGGAGCCTGAGGCAAGAGGACTGTGAGTTTGAAGGAAACCTGGGCTATATAGTAAATTCAAAACCAGCCTTGGCCACACAGTGACTCTGTCTCAAAAAAACATTGATGAGGTTGGACATGCATGACGGTGCATGCCTCTAATATCAGCACTCAAGAGGCAAAAGAGGGTGGATCCCTATGAGTTCAAGGCCAACCTGATCTACATAGTGAGTTCCGGGTCAGATGGGGCCACCACTCTATCTCAAAAAGATGATGCATAAAAATCCATTTTTTATAAAAGGGGCTCAGTTGTAAAATACTTGTGAGTCCCTAGGTTCCATCTTAACCCTGGAAAAAGCAAAGTAAAACAAACAAAACAGTAAAGTTCTCACTGTGCTGGCATTTTCCTGGGAACTGTTCTTACAATCTGACTACACCTCTGGAGGGCTGAGAAGAATCCTTGGAGAGCTTTTCCAGCAGTGCCTTCTGGGAAGGGTTGTTCTGGCTGCTGAGCTGGGCTAAGATCTCAGCCTCCCCAAAGATGTGTGTGCTGCTATGGCAACAGACCTGAGGAGCTATTGGAGGAGGGAGAGGCCACAGAGCTGCCCAGCAAGACAGCAATCTGGCATCTAGCAGAATTCTTTCAGCAAGAATGGCACTGTGCAACCAGGACCACAGTGATGCTTTGTGCTCTTCAAAGGCTGCACTGCTTCTGCGACCCCCGCCTAAGCCTCTCCTTTCTGCATTTGCCTGTCTCAAATAGCACACTTCCCAAGTGACACAACTCCCAGAAAGATTTCTACAGTCAGCTCACCTAGCTCAAAATGTTAATAGGACAGAGAACTATAGTCTTCAAGAATTCTTTTGATATAAAAGACAAAAAGTGAAGACTATTGAAACGTTCCACTTTAAAGAAAGCTAAAAACAGGCTGGAGAGATGGCTCAGCGGTTAAGCGCACTGGCTGCTCTTGCAGAGGACACGGGTTCAATTCCTAGCACCCACATGGTGGCTGACAACTGTCCTTAACTCCAGTTCCAGGGGAACTGATGCCCTCTTCTGTCCTCCATGGGTATTGCATGACATGGGTGCACTTACATACATGCAGGCAATACACTCATACACACAAAAATAAAAATAATAAAATAAAAAGCTAAAAACATCTTAATGCAAAAATCTGACCCAAGCATAGCTCCTGTAACTGGAGGGGAAAATGTTTTAAAGGATGTGCTTGCCTCAACTGAAGAAATTGCAATAGGGACAGTAGGTTAAAGTATGTGTTAGACTTATGAAATCGATGCTTACATAATACTGGCTATGGAAGAAGAAAGACACATACAAAGCTGGAGAGATGGCTCAGTGTATAAAAGCACTTGCTGCTTTTGCAGAGGACGCAGGTTTGGTTTCCAGCACCCACACATCAGCTCACAATCACACGAAACTCCAATTCCAGGAAATCTGATGACCTCTTCTGGGCCTCCAGGGGCATTGTATGCACTTGGTGCATACATGCAAGTGAAAGACTCATACATAAAATAAAAATAAATATATAAATACAGAATGTATATGCATTGCATATGTCTGTATATACACATGTGTATGTAGTACACACATCAATGTTATACATACATACATGCTTATATAAGTGTATATATTTGTGGACTTCTTTATATATATTTTAAAATATATTATTTATCTTTATTTTGTGTGTATGAGTGTTTTGCTTGCATGTATGTAAGTGTACCCATGTAGTTCAGTGCCTATGGAAGCCAGAAGGGGGCGTCAGATCCCCTGGAACTGGAGTTAAGGACAGTTATTAGCCACCATGTGGATGGTAGGAATTGAACCCAGGTCTTCTGCAAGAGCAGTCAGTGCTCTTATCCGCTGAGCCATCTCTCTAGCCCCAGCTTCTTTATATTTTTATCTCCCTGTTTGTAAAAATGTGCAGAATCTGTAAACCTAAATGGAAAAGGTGTCCTTGTACTATTTTAAGTCTTGCAATGTTTTATAAATTTGAATTTATTTCTAAATAAAGGACTTTTCAAATACAGCCAGACATCGGCTACAAAAAATCAGGGCATGGTGGGGGTGATGATGAGCAATGAACACAGCAGGGAGATCCTGAGAAGATATAATAGTCAGAATCTAGATTTGAGGTGCATTCTCCAGTGCAGGGAAAGGGGCTGCCCTCAGGGGGCAAGCAAGGACAGAGAAAAGCAGGTTCATTGCTGCCCAGGCAGAGGATGCATAGTGATCATTTTCTGAGTACCTGCTATGTTTGGGGGATTACCACACTAGAGCTACAAAGAGAAATAAGACACAGTAGTCCCTTTCCAGGAAGTCTGGAGGGGCAAGCATCCCAGAGAACTAGTTAGAGTAAGGTTCTGGAGATGTCAGGAGCAGTCATGACAGGGCTGATGCACTAAGACAGGTGGGGACTATAACTGCAGCGAGTTCTCCCAGAGGATGGGAAGAAAGGGCTTTCCTGTTGTTGTTTACCAAAAAGAGGGAAAAGCTTTCTTGGGGTTCTGAGAAGGAGCAGGACCCACCCAGAGAGGAAGCATAGCTGTTACCTATTCAGACTAGAGGTCTCAAGTGAAAACTCTTTACACTTTTTTTAATTTTTTTTTTTTTGGTCTTTTTGAGACAGGGTCTCCCTGTAGCCCCAGCTGTCCGGGAACTCACTATGTAGACCAGGCTGGCCTTGAACTCACAGAGATCCGCCTGCCTCTGCCTCCCGAGTGCTGGGATTAAAGGCATGCGCCACCACACCTGGCTAAATGTATTTTTTATATGGCTGGTTAGCTCAGTTGGTTAGAGTGTGGTGCTAATAAAATGTATTATTTATTTTTAACTTTTACGAAAACGTAATTGAGAATTTCATACATGCATATAAGGTGTTTTGATCAAATC
>NW_008330298.1:4036133-4036866 GCF_000622305.1 Nannospalax galili
ATTACAAGTTCTAGACAGGGAACTAGAAAAAAAGTCAGAACAGGGCAATTTTCAAATGCTCATGTGAGAGTCCATTGAAATTTGTTGACAAGGGCTTCCAAAAACATCCCTCTATTAGATTCTTCCTCACTTTTCTTTTGTCTTCCAAGGCTGGACTAGTTGGCTGGGAAGAGTGGCTGGATACTCAGTTGAGGGTCCAGTGACCCTGCTTGGGACTCCATTAATGAATGAGCACAACCATCAACAAGCCCAATTGTGACTATGTTTAGCGATCAGGCTCTAGAAACTGTTATACTAAGTGAAGTAACACAGACTAAGAAAAACAAACGACATATGTTCTCCCACGTATGTGGCTCCTAGCACCAAATCCTTTTAAATTTCAGGTCCTTTTAATAAGACGATGCTATACAGAAGTCCCTTCTGCATGAAATAACTACCATCATCACAACTTTGGCTGAGCCTGATCGCTAAACATATTTTTTTAATGTGTTATGCCTGCATGTATGTAAGTGTACCTGTGTCGTGCAATGCCCACAGCAGACAGAAGAGGGCATCAGATCCCCTCAAACTGGAGTTATGGACAGTTGTTAGCCACCACATGGGTGCTAGAATTTGAACCCAGGTCTTCTGCAAGAACAGCCAGTGCTCTTAAACATTGAGCCATCTATCTCTCCAGCCCCTAATTGCTTTTGTTTTTAAATTATTTTTTATTTTAGTTTCTCCCCCCATCTCT
>NW_008330298.1:4036903-4049449 GCF_000622305.1 Nannospalax galili
AGAGAGAGAGAGAGAGAGAGAGAGAGAGAGTTGGTTCTTTCCTTCCACCATGTGAATCCCAGGAATGGAACTCAGGTTGCCAGGCTTGTTAGCAAATGCCTTTACTTGCTGAGCCATCTCACCAGTCTGTCATGGAACTCTTGATCCTCCTGCCTCTTGAGTACTGGGATTACTGCATACCTTGCTCACTTAACTCTTTCCTCCTGCAAGTTGTTCCTGGACTTCCCTCACTGAGGAGCCCTGGGATGAAGGCCCAGGTTAAGACCTCTCCATTTCTTGAGGTGATGCTTTCTCCTGGGCAGTCCATTCAGGATACACTCTATCCACCTCTTTTCTGGAAGTCACTTCCCCCAAATTCAAAATCCCCTCTGGATTTGGCAACTTGTTCATTACCTTACCCTGGGTCTTCCCCTGACTTCCTCATTGGCCCCAAACTTCCTTTACATTTTACCTGCTTTCCTTTCAACCCAGGAAAATCAGATGGCAGTGGATAAAACAAGATAAGCTAGGGATATAAGCAGGCTGTGGTTGCCTAGGTGCCCAGAATTCACTGAAATAAGGGGAGCTGTTTTCCTGCCATATTGAATGCCATCATGTGGTAAACAGGGTTGAGACTGGATTGGGGGCTGGGCTAGGGATGATGGCCAAACTGGAAGCAGGAAAACTCAAAAGGCTGTTAATTCCAGGCCTTTGGAAGGCTGAGACAAGGCCAGTCTGGGTTATACAGCCAGCTTGAGGCCAGGCAGAGCTATATATCAAGCCCCTACCTCATAATAAAACAAAAGACAAAAACAGGTGTAACTTGGTAGGCAGATGTCTGGAGATGGGAAATGAGGGTGTGCCCAGGTCTTCTGCTTGCCCAAGGAGATGAGTGGCACTGCCATTTACTGAGGTGGAAGGACAACCATGGGTTCACAGGGGAAGGAAAGGATGATATCTTTTTAAAATTTTTCTTTTAAAAATATTTTACTTATTTTTATTTTATTATGTGTATTGCCTGAATGTGTGTAAGTGCACCCATGTCATACAATGCCTTCGGAGGTCAGAAGTGGATGTCAGATCCCCTGGAACAGGAGTTATGGATGGTTGTTAGCTGCCATGTGGGTGCTGGGCACCTAACCCAGGTCCTCTGCAAGAGCAGCCAGTGCTCTTAACTGCTGAGCCATCTCTCCAGCTCTGGAAAGGATACCACTTTTGGTTGGGTGCAATACATTTGAGTCGCCTGTGGAACATCCAAGTAGGAATGTCCAGGAGGTACTCAGGTTGGGGCTTGGTCTAGAGCAGTCTGAATTGGAAGAGTATTGATATTGAAACATATGTCCACACTCACATATACATATGTACATACGCACCTGCATGTGACGACTTCCAAGCTGGGGACACTCATAGGGTCATTCAGCCCAGGACCCATTGACAAAAGAAGGTGTAGGTGTCATCTTAGAAGATTGGCATGGAGAGTCTATGAAGAATGTTTTACTTTTTTACACCCAATGCTGGGGATAGAACCCAGCACCTTCAGTAGATTAAGCAAATATTCTACCACTGAGCTAAATCCCGAGCCCTTTTAAAAATTTTATTTCTTTTAAAAATATTTTATTATTATTTTATGTGCATGAGTGTTTTGCCTGCATGTGTACTGTGCAATGTCCACTAAGGTCAGAAGAGGGTGCCAGATCCCCTGGAACTGGAGTTACAGTTGTTTGTTGGCTGTCATGTGGGTCCTGGGAAAAGAACCCAGGTCCTCTGCAAGAGCAGCCAGTGCTCTTAATTACTGAGCCATCTCTTTAGCCCCCTTACCCCCACAGCCCTTTAAAAAATAGATTTTATTGGTATTTATGTGTATATGTCTGTGTGGGTGTGGGTGTATGTGCACGTGAGTTTAGGAGCCCACAGAGGCCAGAAAATGGCATCAGATCCACTGGAGCTGCAGTTATAGGTAGCTGTGAGCTAACCAACATGGATTCTGGAAACTGAACTCAGGTCCTCAGAAAGAACAGCAAGCACTCTTAACTGCTGAGCCATCTCTCCAGCACTGCCGGCCCCTTTTTACATTTTTATTTTGAAACAAGTTCTTGCCAGGCAGGCCTCAATCTTGTGATCCTCCTGCCTCAACTTCCTGAGTGCTGGTATTGCAGAATGTGCCACCACACCCAGTTCTGTATAGTGACTTTATAGCACCTTTTAAATAATTGTTACCCATAATCATAAGAACAATGGAAATCAGGGGCCCAGACACCCTGAAACTTCAGAGTCATGCCTTTCAGCAGATCCTGTCACAGACTTTCCAGTCTTCCAAACACACTGGAAGTCTTGGCAAAGGCATGTGCTGGACAGCTGTGTGAAGGCTGTATATGTTGGGCAGGTTTTGGCAGCCAGTAAAGGGTTTGTAATTTCTGTTGAGGTTTGAATCTTCCCCTTTCAGAGCATTATTGACCCCTTAACACCTGTGTCCTCACCCTGGTCACTTCCCATCCTGTGTATCACACAGAGGGCAGCGCCACCCACTCAGCTGCACAGGATGTTCTCAGACTGCTGCCAACAGCAAATCACACCCTTCCGTCAGCCTCAGGAGACATGGGGTGCAACAGTGTGCCTAGGAGAAAAAGACTGGGCAAAAAATTACTGACACCTGAACTTCCTGGTTACAAACCATCTGGCTCATAAAAACTTGCTTACGTGTACATGTGTGTGTGTGTGTGTGTGTGTGTACATGTGCATATATGTGTGCATGGGGGGGTCAGATGGCCCCCCTTCCAAAGTCTTAACAATAATAAAGGGCATTCTTTGTCCAAGATGACAAGAGGGCTCCCCTGTAGAACTCCATGCTACCCTTCTCTTTTGCCAGAAAGAAATCTTGACTGTCAGCCAGGCTTGGACTCATTGATTTATTCGGTCACTGAGGGCTGGTCTTTGTACTGAGTGCTGGGTAGGGTGGAGCTGGTGACTGTTCCTTTGGAGAGCTTCCAGCCTAGATGCCAACACAGAGCACTCATTCATGCAATGACATCAGAAAAGGGCATTGCAACATGGCCCCAACTGCATTAAAGCAGTTGCACCTGATCAGTTCCCCAGGGGTTATCTGAGGCGAATGGACAGGAGCATGTGGTCTGCCAGTAGACAAAGTTCATACACAGCCTGCTCCACCAGGAAACATTAGGGCAGTCCTGGTTCAGTCAGTAAAAGGCCCAACCCCAGACCCAAAGCCTCACTGCCTCAGCCCTTGGGAGGCTAAAGCAGGAAGATTGCTGTAAGTTCCAGACCAGCTTAGGATACAGTGAGACTCTTTAATAAATAAGAATGGTGCTCTCCAGGGACAAACATGTAATCATCCTCAGAAATAGCTTCCAGGGCTCTGGATAACATCTTAGAGGCAGAAAAGAAGGAATTGCACTCTTCCTGCCTCATGGCCTATAGTTTTCAGTATTGCCAGCATCTCTGGAAAGCCTTCAATCATCAATTATAGCCCAGTCTGGAGCCAAGCCAAGTGGACAAAGAGCTGAGCCATAGCTCCTCTGGACTTACTCCTCCATTCTTATTCTTTAGGCTTGAGTGCTTGCCAAATGTGCCTTCCAGAATCAGGGCAAGTGTTTTCGGCTTTCTTTATCCCTATCCAGGCAGAAAGGGGCCACCAAACCATGGAAAAGTCACAGATGTCAGTTGGTCCCCAGCACCCTCATACATGGTGGTAGTGATGCTTTGGTGCCAGTTAGGTTCTGCACTAGAATCCTGGCACTCCCATCTGAGGCAGTAAGCTGGAGGGTCCTGAATGAACAATAAAGGGGCGGGGGGCGATGGGAGGAGGGAAGAGGGTCATTCAGGATCTAGAAATGCAGTTGACTCAGTGGTTGTGCTTTTTCCTTCCAGCCCATGACAACTGACTGATATATTTTCTGAAAAAATTTTGTTGTTTGTTTGTTTGTTTTGAAATAGGGTCTCACTATGTAGCCCTAGCTATCCTTATTTCACTATGTAGACCAAGCTGGCCTCAAACCACAGAGATCCTCCTGCCTCTGTCTCCTGTGTGTTGGAATTAAAGGCATACATCACCATGGATGGACCATTTTCAGAAATTTTTGTTAGCCACTTATCAAACACAGTTATTATTTTAAAATTCACAAAGGTTAGGGAAATGGCTCAATGGGTAAAGTGCTTGCCCACAAACATGAAGATCAAAGTTCAAATTCCCAGAACCCATATAAAAGCTGGGTGGGCTTGGTGGCCCTCCTGTAATCTCAGTGCATAGGAGGCAGGGACAGGGAATTCCCAGAGTAAGCTGGCTAGCCAGACTAGCCAAAACAAAAAGCTCTGAGTTCAATGAGAGACTCTAACTCAATATATAAGGTGAAGAGAGATTGAGGAAGATACCAGATGTCAACCTGAGGCCTCCACACGAGCACAGACATACACACGCACATGCAAACACACACACACATGTGCCCACACAGGTGAACAGGTATACACACACACACACACACACACACACACACACAAGGCACATAGACACACATTAAAAAAAGAGAGAAAATACATGAAATTGCTGGATATGTGTCATGGTGCAGTGATCACAGTTCAAACCTGATGGGCTTGGGGACCCTGACGGATATAAATCAAGACACTGGAAATGCAGAGGTTTAGATGCCAGTGCATCTTTATTGTGAACCAAACAAGACTTACATAGGAATCAGATCAGGAGTAACCAAGGAGTAACCAAGGAATAACTAAGGATACATCACTAACAGAAAGTAACCAGGGAATAACCAAGGATACAGTATGTTACTACATTACCTCACCAGCTGAAACTCACATGAAGTTTACAGTATCCAAGATTCGGCTATGATTACTTTTAGCAACTACTATAACTCAATAATCTTACATAGAAATCAAGCTATCAGTGCTGAGAGACTCCGGTGCTCATAAACTGAAACAGAACTCGTTGGTTATGTTTCCAAGACTGCTAGTTAATCAGGGAAGCACAGCCTGTCAACTCTGACCACAGAAGCAGAGAGCAGGGAAGCTCTTAAAGTGGCAGCATTCTTTCTTCAATGCTTAAATCAAGGCAAGCTGCCACAATCTAATGCAGCAATGGCTGTGCTAATAGTAAAGCTCCCAACATTTCCCCCTTTTTATTTATTAAATGCCAAGTTCAGGATGGAAAGACCATGCCTGTCTTAGGTCGCCCTCTGCCAGAGCAAAGCCCGTAGGTTGATCGGCCGGTGATCTGCTCCGCTCTGAGAAGGTCTTACCCGTCGCTGACTAACCGGCCTCCAAGAAGCTCCCATCATTGGCTACCAGCCATGGGGAAGGAGCATGCACAAGAACCCTGACACGCCACAAGAATATCTGGTATCCTCTGCCAAGTTTTAAGTCCTGGGTCCAACTGAACTGATCAGGCCATAACAATTCCCCTTTCTTTTATTAATATTTATCTAAATTTTCCTCTGGAAAGTGCAGGGAAAACAAGAGAATTTCAGCACTGCACTGCAAAGTCTAGATGTTTTACCAACTGAGCTATCCGGGCATCTTAGTTTAGACATTAACAATTAGTAAGGGCATCAGAAACAATCCAGAATTCGTGATACATTGTAATAAAAAACATTTGAATATACAATTATAGCTTCATCAATCAAAAACAAAACCATAAAATTTAGAATACAATTTCACTCACATACAAAAAGCAATACAAAGTCAAACAGAATATCAATTTCATACATAATTAATCTCCCAATCAAATTATACAGTTTTTAGCAAAATTATCAAATTATTATTGAAGTCTTTTTGAAAAGCAGCAATTTCTTCTTAAATTGTAAAGAATTTGAGTCCAATGTCCAAAGTTTATGTCCAAAATTTATGAGAATCATCACGCCAACATTCAACAAAGTTCTGTAGATCAAACTCTGTCCATCAACAGTGAAAGCAATGAGTCCTAAAACCACAGTAACAACCAGTCCAATCATGCAGTCGTCTCACCACAGGACTTGCCAGTAGACATAAACTGATCAGACCATAACAGATATGTACCTCAGTGGCAGATGAAATATCTGCCATGCTCAAGGCTCTGGGTTCAATCTCCAGTATTACAAAACAAAAACAGCAAAACGAAACAAAAGAAATACATAAAATTAAGATTAAGGGGCTAGAGAGATGGCTCAGTGGTTAAAATCAATGGCTGCTCTTGCACAGAACCCAGGTTCAAGTCCCAGAACCCACATGGTAGCTACCAATTGTCTATAACTCCAGTTCCAGGGATCCAATGCCCTCTTCTGGCTTCCATGGGTGTTGCACACACATGGTACACTTAACATACATAACACTCATACATAAAATAAAAATAAAAACAAAACATTAAAAATTAAAGTTAAGGCTGGGTGTGGTGGTGCACGCCTTTAATCCCAGCACTCGGGAGGCAGAGGCAGGCAGATCTCTGTGAGTTCGAGGCCAGCCTGGTCTACATAGCGAGTTCCAGGTCAGCTGGGGCTACAGGGAGACCCTGTCTCAAAAAGACCAAGAAAAATAAATAAAGTTAAATAAATCCTATTACAAACCAAGATAACCCAAACTCCTCACTTCCTAATCACTTTACTGTGGCTTATTATTATCTATGGTCCTGAGATTAGTTACATCTATGATGTTTCTATAGTTGAAACATATAATGATGGACAATCTCTTTTCTGAATATCATGTTAAAGATGGTAGCCTGAAATTAGCTACAGTAGGAGGTTTTTGTTTTTTTTTTTTGGTCTTTTAGAGACAGGGTCTCCCTGTGTCCCCAGCTGGCCTGGAACTTGTTATGTAGAGTAGGCTGGCCTCAAACTCACAGAGTTCCCCTGCCTCTGCCTCCCAAGTGCTGGGACTAAAGGCGTGCACCACCATACCTGGTGGTAGAGGTATTTATAGCTCAGAAACCAGCAAATACTGTAAGTCAGAGACTTATTTACTGCTTTGTGACTAAATCTAAGAAAGTGATGGGGGAAAGTATTAACACAGATTAAACTGAAAGGTTTGGTATGTTTTGTGCTATGAATAATACAAAATGTAGTTTTAGTGTTTGAAAACCATTAAACTATTTAGCAAAGAAATTGCCCACATTGTTGACAAATGAAGTTCCAACATCTTCACTGGTACCCACATAAATAAAAATATCAAACAACATTCACCCCAGCACTGTATTGATCCATTTCAATCACAGATAAACGAGTTGGGCAAAGAAATGAAAGCATTCTATGAGAATCTATTTGCTGTACAAATTTCATAATAGATGTTTGATTATCATGTATATTTGTATGCTATATAGCCTTTATAGCAGTAAAATTTGTAATTAACTTGTCTCACACACACACACACACACATACATTTCCCCCTGAGGGAGTTGTTAAACATTTACCAACACTGGCTAACCCCAAGGGTCAAAACCACTTTGGCACTAGAAACACAAAGTTCGAAGGTCCCATAGATGCTCCAAACATAACCAAAACCTGAAAGGACAGGCATGTGAGGAGAAAGTGTGTGTGTGTGTGTGTGTGTGTGTGTGTGTGTGTGTGTGTATTTAAGTAACCAATAAACATTTTTTTACTCGCTAGGCTGTAAACTCCAAGCAGGCAGACTTTGCACCTTTTATTTATTGTGGGTCTTTTGGCATTGAATTGGCACTTGGCAGTCATGTAGAGGGCACTCAATCCATTTTTTCTTGAAAAATAAACAAATCAATTCTTCTAGTCACCTAACTTTTGCTCTAACTTTTTCACAATATCACCCAGAGAAGGCTCTTAAATGGAGATTCAGGCCTGTCCTCCCCAACCTAGAAACTGCCACATCCTCAGTCCCCCCCTTGCTTTAAGTCAATGTGTCCTGACAGACCTCAGCTTCAGCAGGGACTTGCAGGTGCCTAATAGGAAGATTCCCTGTTGTGGCAACTCATGGAAAATTTGGCTGGCTCCCCTGAAGGCAAGGCCCTGGGCTAAGAAGATGGCTCCACCTCCTGCCCCTGGATCGGACAAACCATTTTGGCCTTGCTGCCAACTGTGCCTGTGTGGACAAAAAGAAATCAGGGGAAGGGGATGGAGAGGAAGGCAATCGAGAAGTCTAGAAAAGTTCTACCAAAATGGTAAGTCAAGTATTAAACTCCCAAACTTGTGGGCTTTTCAGTTCCATTGAGAGAGACCTTGGATAAGTCACTTTACCTTTCTGACCTTCAATCTGCTTATACAGAATGTGATAAAAAGGGCCTATTGCAGAAGGTCCCCATCTTCCAGTGTTGTACTGGAGGGTACTCTTACCATGGGCACCTGCAGTCTGAAAGGAGTAGGAGAGAATTATGATATACCACAGGAAGAATATCATTTGAAACTTGGAGGAGGTTTCTTGAAATTTTTATTTATTTTATGTGTATTAGTGATTTGCATGCATGCATGCATACATGTGCACCATGAGCAAGCAATGCCCAGAGGCCAGAAGAGGGCATCAGATCCCTGGAATTAGAATTACAGACAGCTGTTAGCTGCCATGTGGGTGCTGGGAACCAACTTGGGTCCTCTGCAAGAGCAGCCAGTGCTCTTAACCACTGAGCCATCTCTCCAGCCCTGAGAGGTGTGTTTTGAATAACAGAATTTCTCTTTAAGGGGAAGCAAATGTATGTGTAAGACATCCCAATTGGTGAGGCAGGATGAAAAGGAACACTGTAGCTTCTGAATAAATTCCCTGCTGATTATTTACTAAAGGAATCAAAGATGATGTTTGGGCCTTCATATCCCATGATGTCCTTGTCTGAGACAGAATGGTCTAGTACTCATAGTGTGGCATCCCCCACCCCAGATTTATTTATTTATTCATTTATTTATTTATTAGTGTGTGTGTGTGTGTGTGTGTGTGTGTGTGTGTGTTGGTACCCACAGAGGCAAAAGAGGATGTTGGATCCCCTGGACCTGGAGTTACAGGCTGGGAACCAAACTCAGGTCCTCTAAAAAGAGCAGCAAGTACTCTTAGCTGCTGAACCATCTCTCCATCCCAACGTGCATTTTGGGGGGTCTCACTATGTACCCTGTCCGGCCTTGAACTCCCAGAGATCCACCTGCCTCTGCCTCCCAAGGCTGGAATTAAAGGCATGCACCACCATACCTGGCCTCACCTGACCTGATTTTTATTTTTAGATTTTTAAAACTTATTTCTTATTATATGCAGGTATGTGTGTCTGTGTGTAGATATACACACATGGGTTCAGGTGTCCATGTAGGCCAGAGGCATCGGATCTCCCTGGAGCTGGAGTTATGGGCAGTTGTGTGCCTCCAGATGTAGCTGCTGGGAACCAAACTCGAGTCCTCTTCGAGAAACAGCAAGTACTCTTAACTGCTGAGCCATCCCTCCAGCCAGGCTCCCTCTCATTTTTTTTGAGACAGGATCTCACTGTATAGCCCAGGCTGTCTTCAGACTTTCTATGTAACCCATACTGACCTCAAACTTACAGTGATCCTGTCTCAGCCTCTTGAGTATTGAGATTACAGATATGTATCACCACTCCTTACATTTTATGATGTTCCAAAGAATCCTATGAAAATGATAAGGCATTATTGAGTCCTGGCTCTCCACTGCAGGAAGGGGTTGAACCTCCCTTAATAGAAATTTCTTCCTCCTACTCCTTTCTTCAAGATGCTCTCACTGTCTACTACTGTGAGTCCAAATTCATGGCCTGACCTTCGAGAACTTATCGGTAAAACAGTATTTTCTACGTGCCAAGCATTGTTCCTAAACATTACACCCCTGAACCTAGCACTCATGTGTATATAGAATAGGCACTCCAGGGGCTGGAAAGATGGCTCAGAGGTTAAGAGCAGTGCCTGCTCTTGCAGAGGACCCAGGTTCGATTCCTAGCACCCACGTCGTGGCTAACAACCATCCTTAACTCCAGTTCCAGGGGAATCCGACGCCTTCTTCAGACCTCTGCAGGCATTGCACAACACTTACATACATGCAGCCAATACACTCATACACAAAAAATAAAAGTAATTTTAAAAACTTTAAAAAATAGGCACTCCATTGTTTTCCAGATGAATGAATAAATGCATCTTCAGAACAACTAGAAAGTCAGATATTATTATTCTTCATGCTAACAATTAGACTGATGCTTGACAAATTAAGTAACTTGTCTGAGGTTACAATGAATAAAAGAAGTCAGGATTCAAATCCAGGTCTTTGTGATTTTAAATCCAGAGGATGCTACTATATGGCTCTTCAACTCTGCACCATACTTATCTTCCCTCACCTAGGAAAATTCTGGCCCAGCACACACAGTCCTGTGATATTGTGGTTCATTATTCCCAGGAAGATGGCTATAGACTTCTAGGAGGCTGGGTATGCCAGCTGCTCCAGTTATATGCAATGCCCTCCAGGTTGTTCCTCATACCCCAAGGACAAACAATATAATAAAGGGATCTTCCCAGCTTTGCAGATATAAGCAAATTTTGGCCACCCACCACCTCTGGTATGTCACTGAAGAAGGAGGCACTTCCTAGAAGTCCTGGGAAATTTCAGGGAACTGCTGCTGTGCAGCTAGGAGTCAGAGCCATTATCACAGAGGACACCCTGCCTTCTGTTGTACAGGCCTTTCTGTGCCTCCTCTGCTCTTGCAGGACCTACTGACCTCTTGTGGGCATAGCATAAATGTCCTATGATGGACAGCCCTACAGGGCTGGAACTCAGCCCACTACCCTTTTCCACTGGAAGCCAACTATCCCTAGTCAGTTTGACCTGGCTATGACAATGTTGGAGTGGGTCTCTTGACTTCACAGCACCTCAATTTCCTCACCTATGAAATAGGGATAAACAAAGACCTCAACCTTATTTTAAAACATAGAAGTCTGAGAACACAGCTCAGCTGGTAGAGTGCCTATCTAGCATGCATGAAGGCCTGAGTTCGATCCCCGGTACTAAATACATGGGATATGGTGGTGTATATCTATAGTTCTAGCATTCAGGAGGTGGAGGCAGGACAATCAGGAGTTCAAAGTCATCCATGGCAATATAGTGAGTTTGAATCCAGGCTGGGATACATGAAACCCTGCATCAAAAAAAGAAAAAGAGGTGCTGGAGAGATGGCTCAGCAGTTGAGAGTACTACCTTCTCTTTTAGAGGACCCAGGTTCAGTTCCCAACACCCACATGATGGCTAACAACCACTCATAGTTCCAGGGTATCTGATACACTCTTCTGGCCTCTAGGGGCATTACACACACGGTGCACTTACATACATGCAGGCAAAACACTCATACACATAAAATAAAATTTTTTTAATAAAAGGAGGGGCTGGAGAAATAGCTCAGTGGTTAAGAGCACTGGCTGCTCTTGCAGAGGACCTAGGTTTGGTTACCAGTACCCACCTAGCAGCTAACAACTGTCTGTAACTCCAGTTCCAGGGATCCCATGCCTTCTTCTGGACTCTGTGGGTACTGAACGACATGAGAGCATGAGAGCATTTACATACTTACATGCAGGCAGTACACTCATACACATACAATTAAAATAATAAATAAAATATTTAAAAATTTAAAAAATGAAAGGAAACAACAACAAAAAAGAAAGGAAATGACAGAAGAATTTTTTTTTGTCTTTTTGAGACATGGTCTTCCTACAGCCCAGCTGGCCTGGAATTTGCTATGTAGACCAGGCTGGCCTTGAACTCACAGAGATCTGTCTGCCTCTGCTTCCCCAGTGCTGGGATTAAAGGTGTATACCACCACACCCAGCAAGAAAAAGCGTTGACAGGAGGAAATTTATGGATAAATTCAAGATACCAAGACCCTAGTTGGGCATTCTCAAAATTCTTAGTATCTAAGCATTTTTAGAGATTATGTACCAGTGCTAACCAATCTTTTTTCAGGTCACAACACACCCAGAAAATATTTATCTAGCAAAACTGGATTAAAGAGAAAAGTCCAAGAGCTAGGTGATCTTTTCTCCTCCCCCCCCTCCTCCAATCCTATGTTGCTAAATTCCCCTCAATTTTTTTATATAACCATACATCTCAAGATCTTTTATTTCCAGTTTACATTTAAAAAATACATTTACTATTTTTCAAGCAAGAAGCAAAAGGTAACAACTTAGAAAAAAATTGTTGCCCAGCAGTTCTACTGGTTTCAAAGTTAATTAGATCCTTGTTCATGGATCACAGAATGATCTAAAGTTGTTTATATCTTTTAAGATATCTTTATTCTAAGGCATCTTGTATTTTCCAGTTTCACCAACAGATGACACTAGTGATTTCTATAATGGATTGATAATTTTGGGAATATTATTTATGGAAAATCTTAGACCCTGTAGTTTTGAGATTAAAAGAACAACCACCCCCAAAAACCCTAAAAACTCAGAATTGTTAACATTTTTAGATTATGGCTTATTTTTAGTCCATTCATGCAAACTGCAAAAATATCAAGGATAGTATTATGGTAGATGACTAACATTTCAATTCTTTCTACAAATGTACAATTCTAACACTAATTCTCAAATAAAATATCTGAAAGATATTCATGAAAGCGATACATAGATATTTCTTTTATCTTTT
>NW_008330298.1:4051923-4055537 GCF_000622305.1 Nannospalax galili
TTTTTCCCAATGTTTTCTTCTAAGAGTTTCAGATTTTCAGGCTTTACATTGAGGTCTTTGAGCCCTTTGGAATTGACTTTTGTGCAGGGTGAAAGATAGGGGTTTAGTTTCATTCTTCTACAAGTGGAGATCCAGTTTTGCCAGCACCATTTGCTGAACATGCTGTCTTTCCTCCAGTTAATGTTCTTGGCCCCTTTGTCAAATATCAGGTGGCTAAAATTGCAATTACTCATATTTGGGTGTTCGATTTTGTTCCATTGGTCTATGGGTCTATTTTTATGCCAGTACCATATTGTTTTTATGACTATAGCTCTGTAGTAGAGCTTAAAATCTGGTATAGTAATCCCCCCAGCATTGCTCTTAGTTCTCAGGGGTGTTTTGGCTGTCCGGGGTCTCTTGTGCTTCCTATAATCTTAGTGCTTAGGTGATGGAGGCAAGAGGACTGCCATGAGTTTGAGGCTAGACTGGGCTACATGGTGAGTTCCAGGCCAGTCTGAGATAACACAGAAAAAATCCTATCTCAATCAATCATCAATCAATGGAAGAGACTGAGACTTGGGGTGTAGCTCAACAAAGAACACTTTCCTAGCACACTCGAGACTCTGGGTTTTATCCTCAGTGCTGAAAGACAAAAATGAAAAGAGGCTTCTTGTGAGCAGACCTGCCTTAACATCAGCCTAGCTACCCCCAAAGCCAAACACATCAATATCTTAGGATTCTCAGAGAACCCTTCTGCAGCAGTTGGGGTGGCCAAGCTGTTATTCTATAAAATAAGGAGTTGCAGAAGCAGCAGTGGTTTGGGAGGGTGGCCTTGCATTTCAGATACCTACCATGTCCATCCGTAGGTCCCAGCGGCAATGGTCACTGAGTAGCTGGGCAAGAGTCTTCACATGCCTGTCCCTGGCCATAAGGCAGACCTCTGCAAGCTTTGGTTCAAATTCTTTTCTATAATTCAAAGAAATTAAGAGATTAAAGTCACAAGCTACAGGTGTTGCTCAGTGGCAAAGCTCTTGCCTGAGTGCATGAGACCCTGGGTTCCATCTCCAAGACTCAGAGAAGGAAGATGAGAAGGAGGAAGAGGAGGAGGAAGAGGAGGAGGAGGAGGAGGAAAGGTCACAGTCACCTTCAGATCTGGAGACAAAAGCAGATTTCCTAGAACATTTGTAATCATCTGGGTATGTCACAGGCCACAGATAGGATGTCTAGTCAGAGCAAAATTGTTTGAGACAGGGGAATCTGCCTTCTGTCTTCTCTCACATCCTTGCTCCCTTCCCTCCTGCTGCTGTTCACTCATACCTCAATGACTCATTCATGCAACAAGCACTGCCAAACCCAGTGCTGGGTACTGGGATTATAACATGGAACTGCTGGCTTGGTAAGAAGACAGAGAGGTACCAGGGAAGGTGTGATAAGTGCAGTAGATGTCTATGAAGAGGAGAGAAAGTGCAAGGGCCTAAGTCAGACCCCAAGAGTCTGGAAAGTTGGTAAAGACACTTAAAGCTCAATGAGGAAGTGAGAGAAGGAAAGAGTCACCAGGGAGCAATGACGTAGCTTTCCAAAGAGCGGGACATGCACAAAGGAGGCTCTGGACATGACAGAAGGAGGCATTCAAGGACTTCATGCAGTCCAGTTGTGTTAGAATGGCAGGTGCAGTAATGAAGTCACGCAGGTAAAAGTCAGATAAGAGAGGTAACAATTAAAAGCAATCCTATCTCATTCTGAAGGCAGAAAGAAGCTATTGGAGACATTTTGAACAGAAGCCAAACCACAGTAGGCTGGTTCAAGAAGCTTAATATAGCTGGGCTTGGTGATACATCCTGCAATTCCAATAATGGGGAAGCTGAGGCAGGAGGATCACAAGTACAAGGCCAATGGTACTACATAACAAAACCCCCATCTCAATAAACAAACCAATAGGACAGTTAACCTGTAAAGGGGAGGAAGCAGCAGAAGTGTGAAGGGGACTCTGTGCCAAAGGAGGTTTCTATTGAAAGTCTATTCAAATTTGCATGCTGAGAAGACATGGAGAAGTTGGAGCTTATGGAAAGGGAGGAGAAAAGTGATAAGGCGAAAAGGGAAGGATGGGGACACATTTCAGTGGGAAGGAGAGACAAGGGGTGGGAGACAGTGATAACTAACACTAGCGGTATTTGAAAATGACATAAGAACATGTATTTTATATGTTTTATATGTAGAGAGAGAGAGAGAGAGAGAGAGAGAGAGAGAGAGAAAGGTGAGGGGACCTGGACCTGAGATGGGTGCTGTCCTTGGGCTGCAGGTTCAGTTCACTGAAGGGTACACTCTGGGGTGACATCAGCACACAGTAAGTTTATCAGGGATGGCTCAAGGGGAAGGCATGGGGGCAGGCCTTGAAGCGACAATTGGGCTTGTGGTACAGGTTCCAGCTTATGGGAAGCTCTGAAGCTAAGATATGGAGACCAGGCCTCTGTTGAGATGGGTGCTGTCCTTGGGCTGCAGGTTCAGTTCACTGAAGGGTACACTCTGGGGTGACATCAGCACACAGTAAGTTTATCAGGGATGGCTCAAGGGGAAGGCATGGGGGCAGGCCTTGAAGCGACAATTGGGCTTGTGGTACAGGTTCCAGCTTATGGGAAGCTCTGAAGCTAAGATATGGAGACCAGGCCTCTGTATCCCTTCATCAGTCAATGGTTGCATACAGGCTGCCTGGGAAAGCAACATGCCATTGGGCAAAGAAGCTCTGGGCAAAGCAGATCTCTTCAGCTAAGCAGGCCTGGTAGCTGAAGGCGATCTGTTGTAGGCAGAGTCCTTAACTCCTGAGAAGCAGGGCAGTGTCCATCACAGGGAGAAAGAGGGCGCTATTGCACTGGTGTTGGTGTGAGGCTGAAGGTGTAAGGCTGTTAGCCTGAATTCTTTTCTGAGAAAACGGAACTTAGTGTTTTTGCTGAAAGCTCAGGTTGGATGGGGATGGTGGGGGTGGGGGTGGGGAGAGTGAAATAGCTGCTTCAGGATGGTGAAGAGAAGCCAACCAGGGACATAGAATGACTTTGCCAAGTGCTACTGGGGTCTCTGTTGAAGCCAGGGAACAAACTATTCCAACAAATTCAAATTGATAAATTGCAAGGCCTTTTCATCCATGGTTTCTTAGATTGGTTCTCCTTCCCTCAGATTCCATTAGTTTGTACCAGGAAATGTCTATATTATTATTATTATTATTATTATTATTATTATTATTATCATCATTATGATATAAATGGGGCAAAGGCCACAGTGTAAAATCTGAAACTCTGGAACTGTTAGAGGAAAAAGTAGTCAAAAAGTTCAAGGTATAGTGACAGTGCTATTGAATAGCACTTCATTCACTCAAGAAATCTGAAACAGTGATTATTAGCATTTGGTGCTCTTGCAAAGGACCTGAGTCCAGTTCCCAGCACCCATATCAGAGTGCTGGGACTAAAGGCATGCGCCACCCAACACTTTATGAGACTATGTTGCTAAATTCCCTCAAATTTGTCGGGTGTGGTTGCACACACCTTTAAACCCAGCACTCGGGAGGCAGATGCAGGCGGATCTCTGTGAGTTCAAGGCCAGCCTGGTCTACATCGTGAGTTCCAGATAGCTGGGGCTACAGGGAG
>NW_008330298.1:4055577-4071899 GCF_000622305.1 Nannospalax galili
AAAATTCCCCCAAATTTTTACCTAAGCTATTTCCTGAACAAGAACTGAATTTAAGGCCATGAATATGTAATGATTCTTTCTCTTTTTGAGACAGGGTCTATGTATCCCAGACCGGCCTTAAACTTGCTTTGTATTAGAAGAACGACCTTGAACTTCTGATCCACTTGCTTCTACAACTTGAGTGCTGGTATTATAGGCATGCCTTGTTTATTTGGTGCTGGTGATCTGTCCCAGTTGTGATAAAAACACTGATCAAAACCAATTTGGGAAGGAAAGGGTTTCTTTCACTTCAGCTTATAGTTCATCAAGGAGGGAAGCCAGGGCAGGAACTCAGGGCAGGAACCTAGAGCACAGACCATGGAGGCTCACTGCTTACTGGCTTGCTCCCCTGGCCTGTGCTCAGCCTGCTTTCTTCTACAACCAAGGACCACTGTCCAGGGGTGGTACCACCCACAATGGGCTGGACCCTCCCACATCACTTAATAATCAAGAAAATGTCCCTTAGGCCATTCCACTGGAGGTAATTCCTCTGTTGAGCTATCCAGCACAGGATCAAACCAAGGACCTTGTGCATGCTAGGCAAGCACTTTACTAACCAAGCCTCATTCCCAGTTCCTATAATGATTATTTTTGTCACAATAATTGATGGTACTAATGACAACGATCTTGCTGATGGGAAACAAAAACTGTATGGATATTGAGGTATTAAACTGATTAAAAACTATTCTAGGCCTGAAAATGAAGAAGATAAACACGTGTCTACCAGGGGATCAATAAATATTACAGGAGTCAGGATTAAACCTCATTAGTAGGCAAATACAAAATGCAGGAAATTACAAAGGAACACTAATTATAAAACCACAAAGGCAAAAGCACTACAATGACAAAATGCAGAGGAGGTGGTCCATCAGCTACTAGACTGACAATAGCCATATACACTACCCAATTAGACAGGCTTTAAAAATCTGGACAAGAATTATATGCATGGTTATTCAAAAGCAATGGCCTACTGTTCTGGAAGGTTCCCCGTGTGAGGAGGAATAGTTTTAGTGAGAATTCACTGGATTGGAAGTGTGGGCTAAGCACCCAACTGTGCCTCACACATGAAATGAGACTGTTATCATGAGGAGCTGTAAAGAAGTAGTAACAACGTTTATAACTGGCAGGAGCCATGTGAGTCTGAAGTGGAAAAGGAAATATCTAGTTGAGAATAAAGTCAGGATTTGTGAAAGGGACTCACCTGGCTAATCTGCCACATAGGTGTCATTATGCCACTGCATGTACATGTCAACAAAGCCTTCACTGTCCACAGATGATGGCAGGCCTAGGGAAGCTGGGGGCCATTGCCTCATTGCACTCTACAGTGACTCTTTTATAAAATTAATTTTATTATTTTGTTTTATGTATGAGTGTATTGTATTGCCTGCATGTATGTAAGTGCACCCATTTCATGCAGTGCCCAAGGAGGTCAGAAGGTGTCAGATCCCCTGGAACTGGAGTTACAGATGGTTGTTAGCTGTCATGTGGGTGCTTGGAATTGAACCTTTATCCTCTGCAAGAGCAGTCAGTGCTCTTAAGCGCTGAGCCATATCTCCAGCCCTGCTACTATGACTCGATATAAGGGGAGTCAGGCTTGCTTCCAGTTGAACTTTGGAGGAGAGATGGGGATACCCATAGCATCCATGAGCAGACCATTCTAGCAAATATAATCTTACAGCTCTTTCTCATCATCCTGCCTGACCTCTAGATAATAATTCCAGTACCTCCTACTTCATTCTCCTCTAATCTCAGAATCACAAGCACACTCATATATACAAGTGTCAGTGACCTTCTGGATTTTCAATGATAATACCTACTATGTCAGACTTTTATCACTGTGACAAAACTCCTGAGAAAACAACTTAAGGGAGAAAGGATTTATTTTGGGTCGTGGTTTCAGGGGGTTCAGTAGTCTATGGTCAACTGGCTCCATCTCTATGAGCCTGTGGGAAGGCAGAAACATCATGGTGGAGAAGGTATGCAGAGCAGAGCACTCATAGTGGTCAGAAAGGGGGGAGTGAGGGAGGAGGGAGGGATCAGGAACAAGGTATGTTCTTCAAAGACACTCCCCCAGTAACTGCTTTTCCTCCCACCAGGCACCCTTTCCTGATACAGACAGGAACGCTCTTGGAAGCAGCTGGAGTGGTGCCGAGTGCTACGGTCTGGCCTCCCCCAGGAGAAATTCAGTAGATTGGAGCTTTTTTTTTTAGTGTGCTCAGCAGCAAAGAGATGCGAGACTAGTGTCTGAGCTCAGGACAGGTGGGGGCAACAACATTTGTCATTCATTCATTCATTCATTCATTCAATAAAAGATAGTTAGCATGTGTTTACTGACATATGGCCAGGCACTATGCTAAGCACTTTACCAATAGTAGCTAAATTCTCATACCACCATAATGAGATGGGCACTTACTATTGTTTCCATTTTCCACATGGAGAAGTGAAGCACAAGAGATTAAGCAGCTTGCCTAGAGTTATACAGCCAGGAGATGCAAGAGCTGGGAGTCAAAGGTTTGAACTCAGGCATTCTGGCCTACAGTATGCATGCTCTGAATGTTTCATCATGGTCTGCAGATATCATGATGAGGGACTTGGCTAATTACTGCCAATGACAGAGGGAACAAGACAGATATTGTCTCTGCCTTCAGGGGGCTGATGCTTCAGAGTAGTCAATGGGAAATTCCATCATGGCATGATGAGTTCTATGATAGAGGTCTGAGCAGAGAGCAGAAGCCAGTAGCTTTCAGGGATGTGTTTCTTGGGAACTAGATCAAAGAAGCCAAACAGACCCCGGCATGGTACCCCACACCTTCAATCCCAGTACTAAGGTGGCTGAGGCAGGAGAATTATAAGTTTGAGATCAGCGTGAGTTACATAGCTAGTTCCAGTCCAGTCTGGGCTCTCTCTCTCTCTCTCTCTCTCTCTCTCTCTCTCTCTCTCTCTCCATCCCTATTCTTACTGAACTCTGAACTTGTAATATAGTGGAGTGCCAAGCAATAAATGAAATAAGCAAGAAAGATATATAGGGTTTTATGGGAAAACAAAAGTAAGGTAGACAGGAAAAACAGGAATATGGTGAAATTTAGATATAATGGTCACCAAAGTCTCTGAGAAAATGACATTTCTGCAAAGAAAATCAAGGATTTTAAGGAAGTAAGGAAGTGGGCCATGCCAATACCTCAGGGACGAGTATTCAGGCACAGGGAATAGCAACAGCAAAGGCATCAAGGGAGGAATGGGCTCCCATGCTTGAAAGGGCTGAGCGGAGGGGAGGTTACAGAAGGAGTTAAGATCAAAAGGAATGAACAAGTAGAATCTGGGTGTGATGCCTGGGACCAGGGGAACCAAACCTGTTACACAGCTGAGTACTCCCCCAAACCATGACTGGGATCCACGAGGGAGGGAGACAGGAGGCTTCATAGTAAGGACTATTGATACATCCTTCAGCTCTACTCCAAAGTCATGGCCTCAGTCCCTACCCCACTCCCAAGCCTGAGCAGCCGGGCATTCCTTGGGCTTCCTCTTCCAGTGGAAAACCACTGAAAGCTGGGAAGAGCAAGCTAAGATTGAGAACTGACCTATACAATATGCACACTGCATCTATCCTTCCTCCCCGCTTATCTCGGGGGACATGACAATGGAAGGTATGATGGCATGACCACTGGCTCCCTGTGGTCCTTCTGAGAGAAAACCCCAAGAAGGCACAGTGATACCCATGGAGATCAGGTTCTAGGACCCACCTTGGATACCAAAATCTATGAATGCTCCAGACTCTCATATGAAATGCTGTAGAGCTTACAGATAAGCTATACACATCCTCTCATAGACTTCAAATCATCTCTAGATCTCTATTATCCATAGCATCCATGGCAACAAAAATGCCAGGTAGGTCACTGTTATATATTGTTTAGGGACTGACAAGAACAAAAAAGGGTGGGTACATGTTCAGCGAAGATATAATTTTTTATTAAAATATTTTACAATTTTTATTTTATGTGTATGAGTGTATTGCCTGCATGTTTGTAAGTGCACCCATGTCATGCAGTGCCCTCAGAGGTCAGAGGAGGGCATCGGATCCCCTGAGACTGGAGTTATAGATGATTGTTAGCCATCAAGTGGGTGCTGGGACTCGAGCCCAGGTTCTCTGCAAGAGCAGCCAGTGCTCTTAACCGCTGAGCCATCTCTCCAGCCCCTAGATATCATTTTAAAAACATATTCTCTTTTCTTCCTTTTCTTTATTCTTAATTTTTAGATAGAGTCTTACTAGAAAGCTCAAGCTGACCTTAAACTCACTCTGCAGCCCAGGCAGACTTTGAATTTATGATCCTCCTGCCTCAGGCTTCCCAAAATGCTGAGATTATAGTTGAGACTATAGTTGTGTGCCACTGCATCCAGTTGCTTCCCCCCACTCCACCCTGTTTTTTGTTGTTTTTTTTGTTTGTTTGTTTTTTGTTTTGTTGTTGATAGTCTCCCTATGTAGCCCTGGCTAGCCTTGAACCCATTATGTAGACCAGGCTGGCCTTGATCTCACAGAGATCCACCTGCATCTGCCTCCTGAATGCTGGGAATTAAAGGTGTGCATGACCATGCCTTGCAGGCTTTGAAAAAAAATTCTGTGCATATTTGGTAAAGCCTGCAGATGCAGGGCTGCAGGTATGGAGAACCAACACTAACAAGAATTTCCCTCCTTTCAAGATCTCTGTGCCCAAGAACCTAGGCCTACAGTGCCCCAAGAAAGTTCTAAGTCAAAACATTATCTAATAAGGATGATCTGTAGAAGATCTTTAAACCATTTGGATACAAGATTCATGTTACTTTTCTGTATTATGTTACATATATTTTAGCCACTCTCTGGCTTGCTTTCACATTCTCTTAGTAGTGCTTTGATGAGCAGAAGCTCTTAATTAAAAAAATATTTTATTATTTTTCATGTATGAATGTAATGCCTGCATGTATGTAAGTGCACCTGTGTCATACAATGCTCATGGGGATCAGATTAGGGCATCAGATACCCTGGAACTGGAGTTTCAGACGGTTTTTAGCTGCCATGTGGGTACTAGGAATTGAACCTGGGTCCTCTGCAGGAGCAGCCAGTGCTCTTAACTGCTGAGCCATCTCTTCAGCCCCAGAAGCTCTTAATTTTAATGTAGCCCAATGTACCTATCTCATCTTTTATAATTACTGCCTTTGTGTTGTGACTCTCTTTTGTTTCTCAAAGGTAATGAAAATATTCTGTCTTACTATTTTACCTTCTACATTTGGACCCATGGTTTACTTGAGAGTCTTTTTTGTGGATGATGTAAGGTAAAGACTACATTGTCCTAGCAAAATTTACTATGGAAAAAAATGTTTGCCCTACATAGCACGGGCAGCTTTGATATGTGCCAGGGCAAGGGTAGGCTTTTTCTAGACTTGCCGTTGTATTTCATTAGTCTATTTTTCTACCACTGGGCCAAAACCATGCTGTTTGAATTACTTCTAAACAGTATCTAGTAGAACAATCCTCTAGTCTCATCCTTCAAGAGTCTTGAGGCTGGAGAGATGGCTCAGCGGTTAAGAGCAGTGGTTGCTCTTGCACAGGACCTGAGTTCAGTTCCCAGCACCCACATGGCAGCTAACTACAGTTCCAAAGATCTGACACCCCTTCTGGCCTCCATGCGCATTTCACAACACAGGTACATCTACATAAATGCTGGCAAAACACTAATACACATAAAAGAAAAGTAAATCAATAAAGTTTTTGCGGGGTGTGGCGGCACACGCCTTTGATCCCAGCACTCAGCACGCAGAGGTACCCAGATCTCTGTGAGTTCAAGGGCAGCCTGGTCTACACAGTGAGTTCCAGGCCAGCTGGGTCTTGGGGCTACAGGGAGACCCTGTCTCAAAAAGACCAAAAAAAAAGTCTCCTGGCTTTTCTTTTCACACATATGAATTTAAATAAGCTTTTCAAATTCTCATCAACACACACACCACACATACACAGACACACACAGAGAGAGACAGAGACAGAGACAGAGGAGTTGGGATTTGTGTGTATATGTGTGAATGCAGGCATGAACATGCTCCAGTGCATGTGTGGAGGTCAGAGGACAGCCTCAGGTGTTGATACTTCCCTTCCACCTTGTCTTTTTTTTTTCCACTTTGTATATCAGGCAGGCTAGCCTGTCAGTTTCTGGGAATTCTCTTTTCTATATCACACATCTTCATAGGATCACTGGGATCACAGATGCTCCTGCTATACCTCTGGGTCTGGGGACTTGAACTCAGGTCCTCACACTTATGTAGCAAACATTTTTACCCACTGAGCCATCTCCCCAGTCCTGGAGTTGGGACTCTGTTGGGATCATGTTATATCTAGAAATCAGTTTTTGGAGGATACTTCAAAGTTATTAAGGCTTCCAATACATGAATACAGTGTACCACTCCATTTATTTAGGTTTTAAGTTTTCTCCATGTTTTATAGTTTTCTAAGTAAAGGCCCTATACATATTTTCCTATATTTACCGCTCAGTATTTTATGCAATTGTAGTGACTATTTGTTAATTTCTGTGGTAGCTGTGTGTCATGGTACACACCTGTAATCCCAGCACTCAGGAGATAGAGGCAGGAGAATCACTGCAAATTCAAGGCGAGCAAGCTAGGGTCATACAGCAAGATCCTGTGTTCTAGTTTGGCTTTTCTATTGCTATGATAAAACACTGACCAAAAACAACTTGGGGAGGAAAGGGTTTATTTGACTTACAGCTCACAGTCCATCATTGAGGGACCTCAGGGCAGGAACCTAGAAGAAGGAAGTGAAACACAAACCATGAAGGAACGCTGCTTACTTGTTTGCTCTACCCGCCTGTGCTCAATCTGATTTTTTTTTTTTTGGTCTTTTCTTGGAGGTCTCCCTGTAGCCCCAGCTGGCCTGGAAACCGCTATGTAAACCAGGCTGGCCTTCCCCCAACCTCTGCCTCCCAAGTGCTGGGATCAAAGGTGTGTACTACCATGCCCTGCTTCAGTCTGCTTTTCTACACAGGCTAGGACCACAAGCCTAAGGGTGAAAATGGCTATTCCCCACCCCCACATCAATTAGAAATTCGAAAATGCCTCACAGAGGTGACCACAGGCCAATCCCTCTTCCCAGGTGTGTCAAGTTGACAACTGAAGCAATCCAGCACACCCTGTCTCAAATTTTTTTGTGTATGTAAATGGCTGGAACATGACTCAGAGGTTAGGAGCATTTACTGCTCTTCCAGAAGACCAGAGTTTGGTTCCCAGCATTTGTGCTGGGTGCCTCACAACCACCTGTAACTCCAACTCCAGGGATTCCAATGCACACTTCTGGCCTCTGTGGGTACTTGCATTCATGTGGCACACACACACACACACACACACACACACACACACACACAAATAAAAATAAATCTTTGCAGGCATGTATCACATGCCTTTAATCCCAGCATTCAGGAGGCAGAGGCAAACGGATCTCTGTGAGTTCAAGGCCAGCCTGGTCTACACAGCCAGTTAGTTTCAGGTCAGCCAGAGCTACATAAGACCCTATCTCACAAATAGTAATTTTTGAGCTGGGCGTGGTGGTGCATGCCCGTAGTCCCAGCACTTGGGAGGCAGAGGCAGGCAGATCTCTGTGAGTTCTGATAGGTAAAAAGTTGGTGGAGAACGAGCGAATGGATGATGAGGCACGGAGGCACAGCTAAAACGCCATCAAAATCGGGTTTATTAGCAAAGGAACACATGGGACAGATTCCCTTCCAGGCAGGGAAAATGTTTGCCTGGGTCTTGAGCTGGGGTCTTTTAAAAGGGAGGCTTCTGCTTCCTGCAAAAGGTGGGAAGGTGTATTTTTTTTTAAAGTTGGGGGGGGTGGGAGAGCAGGACTGTTAAAACCTGTCCTCTTTAGAGATCAAAGGGGAAGCCCACTGTGTTGGCCAAACAGTGGAGAAAAGTCTGCTTCTCTAGACTTCAAAGACCAGGGTGCTTATCAGCTAGGTTCCCTTTTCTCAGGAGCAGAGAAGTCCTTGGGATCCTGTTGGTGAGGGGGCAGGGCTATCTGAACCTTAACAAGTTCAAGGCCAGCCTGATCTACATAGTGATTTCCAGGACAGCTGGGGCTTACAGGGAGACCCTGCTTCAAAAAGAAAAAAAAACAGTAATTTTTGTGGTACTGTGGATTGGATCCAGGGTCTTGTGTATGCTAAGCAAGTGTTCTACTACTGAGCTACATCTCCAACACACTAGATTTAGATATTTTAAGTTTCCAACAGCTTTTGCTTATATATAGAAATACAGCTGAGTTTCTATAATCATTACATATCCAGCAACCTTTCTAATTCATCAATTCAAATGTTTCTTCTCCAATTATTTGGGGTATCCTATATACACAATCATGTTTTCTACAAATAATAATGGCTATCAGTTCTTCTTTCCTAAAGCTTTGAAGTTTCAATTTCTTTTTCTGCTCTCACTCTACCGGCCAGGATTTCCATGACAATAGTAAACAGACGAATTCTTGTCTCAATTTCAATTTCATGAAGCAAGCTTTTGAGCATGCTTGCTGCAGGCTTTCTGAAATAGATGACCATTTATCAAAATTTACATTTTTTCCTGTCCCTCATTCTTTATTTCTCATTTCAAAGAGCATAATTATAACAATGACAATTTAATGACTGTTGGGTCCGAGGTTCGGGAATGATTGGAGACCACCCAGTAAAATTCGAAATTTAGAAAATTTTATTGAAAAGCATTCCAATCTTGAATGACCAGTCTGGCACAGACTCCAGGAGCCAAAGAATTGAGTCTTGCCCCGACCAACAATGAGCGGGGGTTTTTATTGGGTACTCTTGAAAAAGCCTGCACAAACTGGGCGACCTTTGAATTGATTGGATAACTCTGAATTCCTTGTACGGGGGGAAATTTCATTGGTTATAGTCATGGTCAGCTGCCTGGAATGTCTCAATTTTTCCTTTTATGGTAGGGTGCCCCTATTGGCCTCTGGATGCCCTTTTATGGTCAGGAATTTCTGTTGGTTTCTGTTAGACTCAGATAAGTGAGGCAAGTCTGGGTTTGCCTAATCTTAGCCTGCAGTATGGGGCAAAGGAGACTTACAGTTTCTAGGAACAAAGACTTAAGACTGACAAGATGGAGGCTGCTAAAAAATGGAGCCAGTGTGACCTGGATCCTTCAATAACTTTCCTTCAAACATTTATTTATACTTCTCATTTTTCTTTTTATTAACTAAGGTTGAACTTCAAGAACAAGAACAATGCTGAGTAATAGCAAGGATCCTAGTCTTGTTCTTGACATGAATGAAAATGAGTCTAGAATTTCATCTGAATTGTGTTTAGAATTTTTATCCATATTCAGGACTTTTATATCTATATTTGTGAGATTGATCCATATATCTTTTCTTTCTATCACAGAATTTTGGCATCGATTACACTATTAATATAAGGAATTACATAAAAATTATCTTTCCCTGCTATGTAAAACAGTTGCATAAAAAGTCCTGCTAGAACTCAATGCCGAATTCTTATTACCCACAAACGAGAGAGAGAGAGAGAGAGAGAGAGAGAGAGAGAGAGAGAGAGAATTGAGGGTCTTGACATGTTGCCAGGTTGATCTCGTTTCTTTTTTAAAAAATATTTTATTTATTATTTTAATTTTATGTGTATGAGTGGATTGCCTGCATGTAGGTAAGTGCGCCCGTGTCACGCAATGCCCACAGAGGACAGAAGAGACCATCGGATCCCCTGGAACTGGAGTTATGGATAGTTGTTAGCTGCCATGTGGGTGCTGGGATTTGAACCCAGGTCTTCTGCAAGAACAACTAGTGTTCTTAACCACTGAGCCATCTCTCCAGCCCCAGACCTCCAATTTCTGAACTCAAGCAATCACCCCATCTCAGCTGCGTGCTGGGATTATAGGTGTGTACTATTCTTACCTGCCTGAGACCACTAATATTTTTTTTCTTTTTCTTTGATTTTTGGAGGCAGACTCTTGTCATGTAGACCTGGCTGGCTTTGAACTCCTGATTTTCCTGCTTCTACCTCCAGAGTTCTACTGGGATTACAAACATGTTTTGCCATGCCCAGCTGAGACCACCACTATTATTATTTTAATGTGTATCCATTTGTATCTCACCCTTGTCCTTTCCCCTTCTCTCTTCTCCCTCCCTCCTTTCCTCCCTTTTCCCCTCTCTTTCACTACACATACACACACACACACACACACACACACACACACACACACACAGAGACATACACTATACCAAATAATATCACACTATATACTATTCTGAAAACTTTTTTCCTGTCATCAATCTACCATTTTAGGGGCTAGGGAAGTATAACAAGTTTGCAGAATGCTTGTCTAGCATACATGAAGCCCTGGGTTAGACCTCCAGCACCACATAAAACCAGGCATGCTGTCACACATAATCATGAGTTAAAGGCAGGGGAATCAGAAATTCAAGGTCATCCTATGCTATACAGTTCTAGGCCAACCTTAGCAATGAGACCATCTCCAAAATTTTTTTTAAAGATCTACTATTTTAGGGCTGGAGAGATGGCTCAGCGGTTAAGAGCACTGACTGCTCTTGCAGAGGACCTGGGTTTGATTCCCAGCACCCACATGACAGTTATGAACAATCCTTAATGCCATCCAGTTCCAGGGGAATCTGAAGCCCTCTTCTGACCTCCACGGCATTGCACGACATGGGTGCACTCACATACATGCAGGTAATACACTCATACACATAAAATAAAAATAATAAAATATTTTTTAAACAGCTACTATTTTAATAAATAATATTTTCTTGCTTATTTATCTATTTATTGGACTTTATGAGACAGGGTCTCCCTGTAGCCCCAGCTAGCTTGGAACTCACTATGTAGACTAGGCTGGCCTTGATCTCACACAGATCTGCCTGCTTCTCTCTCCTGAGTGCTGGGATTAAAGGTTTGTGCCACTACACCTGGCTATAAATGGCATCTTTCTATTTTTCCAGCTGACCCTAAAATGGTCCTGACAGTTGGTTTGTCCAAACCAAAATTCAATCCAAAATAAGATTGATTGCATCTGTCTATTTTGAAAAGGAAGAGAATTTTAAATACTTGCATCTAGCTTACAATGGAAACAGCTGCTTTTGGCAAAGTTTACTGATACTGGAGATGTTAAAGCAAAGGCTGGGCTGACGTGTATCTGGGAGTTACATAGGAAAATGCTGCACACAGGGTACCTGGGAGTCGTTCCCTGGGCTGGTCGCCAGTTGGGACCACATTCCAGGGACCATGCTCCGACAAATGCAACCCAGTCATCTTGAAATTCACTCCACAGGGCAGGCATCCCGACACCCTGCCTCTGTGGTATCATGGACACACATGGGGAATGCAGCTCCATAATGGCCCAGGCTCTCCAGGAATCCTGTTTACTCTATGCCTCTCCGTTACACAGGTACAGGCAGCCCCCTTAGGCCCCAGGCTCCGATGGCCAGCCCCCAACCCCAAGCCTGTGCTGCCAGCTTACCAGACCATTGCCATTCAGGCCCCCACCTCTAGCAGGTCTCAGTCTATTGAAAGAACCCTCACTACTCCAAACCTAATTAATCACTTATTTCCTACTCCAACTTCGCTACCGACAGCACCAGGTCTATTAGCTCTCGTAGATGCAGGCTTCCTATTTCTTAATGATACAAATGCTAACCTTACTAAAAGTTGTTGGCTCTGTCTGGACCCGGGGCCCCCATACTGTGATGGCATAGCTGTCCTAGGAAGTTACTCTTTGACTGCTGATGCCTCTGCCTGCAGGATGGGTCCTTCTGATGGGAGACGAACCCTCACCCTCACCATGGTAACCGGATGAGGACTTTTTTATTGTGATTTTGGGCATGGAACATAGGACCTCATGCATATGACACAAATGCTCGATCACTTTCTTCATCAATGTATCTTGACAATGATCTAAAACCTAACATCAGTTCCTGTCTTTTCTTAATATTCTCAGGCTTCTACATAATGTTCAATTAACTAAATGAAGTATCAGAAATTAAAAAAAAAACAAACAAATGCTCTACCACTGTGCTATAGCCCTAGTTCCCATTAGGTTTCTATATATTCTATCATCGAACCACTTTTGCACCAGATCCTATCCTGTCCTGCCCACTCAACTACAAACATCACTCCAGTAATTTCCTTTTCTGCATCATCAATTCTTACTTCTCTCTTGGATTTTTCATCAGCATTCAAATATGCTGTTATTTCTCCCATTTTGAGAATATCTGCCAACTTTACCACCCCCAACATAGCACTCTATTTCCTCCTCTGTGGCTCCCAAAGGATGGTTGCTCCCTCCATAGACCAGGTTCCTACTGGGCTCGCACTTTTGCTTTTATAATGGTTAATCTTATTCTCAACTTGATTGGACTAAGAGATGCCTAGAAGATTAGTAAAACATAGCTATGGTTGTATATGTAAGGGCATCACCAGAGACAACTGGATCACGTGGTTTAAGTCTATTGATAGTTTTAAAACCTGAATAGACTACTGGGAAGTAGGTATAAAGGAAATGGGTCCCTAGGGCATGTTCTTGGGGACTGTACTCATCCTGACCCCTTCCCATTACTGTTTGCTAGCTGCCATGAGGTGAGCAGCTTTGCCCTACCATGCTCCTCCACTGTGATATTCTGCCTCAATTTTAGGCCCACAAACAATAGAGGTTACATTGTAACCTTGAAAACCACAGGCCAAAGTAAGTGCTCCTTTTACGTTGTTTCTCTCAGGTATATTTGGTCACAGTGACAAAACTTCTAACACAACATCCAAGTGACTATCTGACATCTCCACTTAGCCAATACACATTTCAAATTCAATCTCTCTAAAACATAGTCACTGGCTTTCTCATAAACCTGCTCCTCCCTGAGAAAATGGAACTTCGAGGCTGGCAAGATACCTCAGGGAAAGGCAGGGAAAGGCATTTGCCACACAAGCCTGGCAACCTGAGTTCTACCTTTGGAACCCAGGTGGTTGAAAGAGAGAAATGAGTCCATAAAATTGTTCTCTGACCTTTACATGTGCACCATGACATGGCACGAGCACGCACATACATGCACGCACGCACATGCAAGCACACACTCAAACAACAACATAAAAAGAAAATGGCATTTCTTCACCCAATTATTCTAGCCACAATTCAAGGAACTATCTTTGATTTCTCTCTACCCCTCACCTCCCACATCTCATCTAGCAGCTAGTCCTGACAAGTCCCCACCCAAACACCTCAAATGCATTCACTGTCCTTTCTCCAATTCTTCCCTTACTCTTACCTCATGCTGGATTGTCAAAATGGTCCACTAAACTGGTCTCCCTGCCTCCATTCTCCCTTCCCCACAAGAAGCTATTCATCACATTGCAAGTAGAATTTGTTTAAAACATGAATAGGAACTGGAGAGATGGCTCAGCTTGCTGCTCTTCCTGAGGATCCAAGTTTGATTCCCAACATCCACATCCAGTAGCTCACAACCTGCCTGTAACTCCAGCTCCAGGAGGGATCTGATGCCTTCAGCTTCTGAGAGCACCTGAACTCATGTGCACATAGACACACATACATATACATAATTAAGAATAAACACCCCACGGTGGTGGTCAATGCCTTTAATCCTAGCACTCTGGAAGCAGAGGCAGGTAGATCTCTATGAGTTTGAGGCCAGCCTATTCAACATAGGGAGACCCTGTCTCAATAAACAAACAAACATAAATCAGGTGAACCTAGGAGCATAGTTTAGTGGTAGAGTGCTTGTGTAGAATGTTAAGGTTTAGGTTCCACCCCCAGGATTGCAATTAAAAATTAATAAATCATATCGTGTTACACATTGGCTTTAAAGTCTCTAACAGCTTCCTCTAAGATCCCAAATCCTTATTCAGGCCTGGAAGGCCTCCTGTGGCCTGTCTTCTGCTCCCTCCTTTGACCTCACCTCTTGACACCTCTGGTACTCCACACTCAGTCACACTTGCCTTCTTATTGTTCCTCCAAAATAAGCTTCTAGGGCTGGAGAGTTGGTGCAGCCATTAAAGGCTCAGACTCCCAACCAAAAAGAGAAAATAAGCTTCTTCCCTTTGTATTTTCCAGTGTCATCAACTGGGATGCTCCCACCCGATCTTTATGTGCTGGCCCATTCAGTTCCTTCACATAGCATATGGCTTGGAAATGGCCCATCCTCAGGTCCCACCCCAATGATCCATCATTTTCTATCACATTGCACTATTTTTTTAAAAAATCTTTTTTGTGTGTGAGTGTAAGCAAGTGGAGATTAGAGGACAACCTTGGGAATTGGTCCTTATTTAAGATCAGGCATGTCGTTTGTTGCTGTATAAGACCAGGCTAGCTAGCCTCAAGCTTTTGGGCATTCTTCTGTCTCCACCTGCCATTTCACCATAGGAGCATGTGGACCACAGAGGTGTGCAAATGCATTGGGCTTTTACATGAGTTCTAGTGATACAGACTCAGGTCCTCATGCTTGCATGGCAAAATCTTTTCCCACTGAATCATCCTCCCAGCCACACATCACATTATTTTAACTAATATTTTTAAGTCTTTTTACTTATTATTAGTGGTGGGGGCAGTGCATACATGCCATGGCACACATATGGAGGGGAGGGCGACTTTCAGTTCTCTTTCCACTACAGGTTCAGAGGATTGAACTCAAGTGAGCAAGTTTGCAAGGCAAGCGCCTTTACCTGCTGAGCCATCTCACAGGCCCTTAACTAATTATAGTCTTCAGTAGTTTCTGTCACTTTGCCCTCAAAATATGAACTGCTTTGTTCTCCACTATGTCGCCTGCTCCTAGAACATTATCTGGCATACATGAATAAGCTATATGTACCAGTTGAATGACTAAACAATAGATTAGCCTTGGGCAGGAACAGGGGAATCTTTTCCAGAGAGTAAAAGCTAAAGGACAGAAATAACTGAGTATATTCCTCTGCTCTTGGTGCTTTGGAGAAAAAAATTCATCTCATGAGAGAGAAGGGAATGCAGGGAAAGGTCTGGGAAAGTGGCTCTAAGTTGTTCTGAGGGAAATGGGAGAGTTGCTGGTCAAAAACATCAAGTAGAGTTCACTAGTCCCCATCTGATACTAGAATCATAAATTCATGGCATCAAACTCTACTCACAAAATATAGTCACACAACTCTCAGGGCATGAGATCACAGAAGGCACAGACTGCAGAACTGATTCTAAGTGGAGAGTTTGAAGGATGGATGCTGTGAGGTATTCTAGACTCAGAAAGACATATACTGCATGTTCTCTCTCATGTCTGGGTCTTAGCTTTGAAATTTTATGTTTGGTTGGTTGTTTTTGAGACAGGGTCTCCCTGTAGCTCCAGCTGGCCTGGAACTTGCTATATAGACAAGGCTGGCCTCAGTCTCAGAGATCTGCCTGCCACTGTCTCCCAAGTACTGGAATTAAAGGCATGTGTCACCATGCCTTGGTTAGATTTCAATTTTTAAATGTATGTCTATATATGGGTGTTGGTCATAAAATTAGAAAGGGGGCCATGAGGGAGGAAAAAGGTTTTGAGGAATGGGGGAAGGTACAGAACACATATGACATGAAAGCAGAAATGGGAGTGGAATGGTACAAGAGATAACGGGGATGGGAGAGAAGAGGGAGTACAAAGATCAACAAAAACAAATTCTATATAAAATGTCATAATGAAACATATAACTGTCTTTTAATTTTTTTTTTTTTTTTGTCTTTTTTGAGACAGAGTCTCCCTGTAGCCCCAGCTGTCCTGGAACTATGTAGACCAGTCTGCAGTCTGGGTCTGGCCTCACAGAGATCCGCCTGCCTCTGCTCCCCCCCCCCCCCCCCCCCCCCCCCCGGGGATTAAAGACGTACACTACCACCCCTGTCTTCTAATTTTTTAAAAACATAAACAAAAGGCCAGGTGTGGCAGGAGGATCAGGAGTTTCAAGGTTATATGGCTAACATATTGAGTTTAAGGCCAATCAGGGCTACTTGAGACCCTTTCTCAAAAATGGGAAAAAAGGAAGAAAAAAGATAACATTTACAACTGTTAGGGTTCCAAACAGCAGCAGCTTCCCCCCTCCCCAACAGGGACCTACAGACTTTGGAGCTCGAAAAAGGAAACATAGCTGATAAGCACCTTGACCTTTGAAGTCAAGGGAAACAAACTCTGCTGAGAAGCAGCCTGCCTTTCCTCTGACCTCCAAAGACAGGATAAGCAGATTCTACCTGATAACCAGAGATTTTAGAAGCTGTTTTTCTCT
>NW_008330298.1:4072061-4102343 GCF_000622305.1 Nannospalax galili
TCCCAGCTCACAACCCATGGGCTGACATCTTTCCCTTCCCTGAGGGAAAGGTGCCCCATGCGAAATAAAGCTGTATCCCGCTGAGAATTCCATCTGTGCCTCGGTGCCTCCTCCATCTGCTCGTGCTCTCCACCGCACTCTCTCCAACATCTCTACCTATCAACAACAGCACCAGAAAAAAAGACTACATATTAAAACCAATTATCTACATGATTTGTACATGAAAAATGACAAAAGATCAATGAAAAAATTTAAAGATCTAAACAAATGAGAGATAAATATGTTCAACTAGAAGATTCAATATTAAGATGTCAACTCTCCTCAATGTGACCTTCAGATTTTACACAATTCCCAAATCCCAGAAAGAATACTGAACATGGGGCTGGAAAGATGGCTCAGTAGTTAAGAGCACTTGCTGCTCTTGCAGAGGACCTAGGTTCAGTTCCCAGCACCTATATGGCAGCTAACAATAGTTCATAACTTCAGTTTCAGGGGATCTAACACCCTCTTCTGCCCTCCATGGGCACTGCATGCATACGGTGCACTTATATTCATGTAGGCAAAATACTCATACATATACCACATATAATAAAAAAATTAAATACAATTTTAAAAACAGGATGCTGAACATACCAACAAGCTTATTTTAAAATACATGAAAAGACAAAAATTCAGAAGAGTCAAAAATAATACCAAAACAGAACAATGCCGGAAGAGTCACTACCCAGTGTTGAATTATAAAGCTACAGTAGTCAAATCAAGACACTATGTAAGAGCCAGGCAGAGTGACATGTGCTTGTAGTCACAACTACTTGGAAAGCTGAGGCAGGAGGAACACTTGAGTCCAGAAGTTTAAGGCCAATCTGGGCACCATAGCCAGAATCTATTTAAAAGAATGCAAACAGATTTGAGGGTGGGTGGAGCTCACTGGTAGAGTGCATGTGTAACAATAAAAAACATTGGGCTTGAGCCCCACCATGATGAAAAATGAAAAAAAAACCACTGTGTATTGACTGATAGACAATGGACAGACCAGAAAATCCAGAAGTATAGTGAACTGATTTTTTGTTTTGTTTTGCTTTGTTTTTATGAGACAGGGCTTCCCTATAGCTCCAACTGGCCTGGAACTTGCTATGTAGACCAGCCCGGTCTCACAGAGACGCACCTGCCTGTGCAGGAATTAAAGGCGTTCACCACCACACCCAGCAAGTCATGCCTTTTGAGTTAGACTTGGAGGTTAACCGTAGAGGTGAGATAACCAGTTCACGGCAAAAGTGGAGGGAGGTTTGCTTCAGAGGAAGAGTGAGAAAGCCCAGAGCATCAGGAAAACATGCCCAAGCTTTGGCAAGTATCTGAAAGAAGGAAAAAAAGAACAGTTATGCTTTTCTGGGCTAGGACTAAGAGAAGTGGGCAAAACAGATGTTGAGGCTCCACAGGCTGTGAACTGATTTTTTTGAGGGAGGGACTCACTATGAATATAGCCTTGGCTGGCCTGGAACTCACTATGTAGACCAGGCTGACCTGGAAATCAGAGATCTGTCTGCCTCCCAGAGTGCTGAGATTAAAGGCATGCACCACCACATCCAGCAGTGAACTGATTTTTGACAAAGGTATAAAAGCAAGTGAAAAGGAAAATGATCTTGTCAAAAAATGGTGTCAAAACATATATATTATAAACTGACACACCAGTCCAGCATTATAGAAAAACTAACTCAAAACAGATCACAGACCTAAATGTCAACAATAAAACTAGAAGAAAGTATAGAAGATATTCATGACTGAGTCAAGAAAGGTACTACAGGGGCTGAAGAGATGGCTCAGCATTGAAGTGTGCTTGCTGCTCTTCCAGGACTCGGTAGAAGAGCTGAATACACACTTTACCAAAGATACACAGATGAAAAATTAACATAGAAATATGTTCATTAGCAAGAAAATAAACCAATTAAAATTGACAAAGGTCTTGCATAGATATTTCTCTAAAGATGATATATGAAAGGCCAATAAGCATATCAAAAAGATATTCAATACCACCAATCATCAAAGAAATGCAATAAAAAATAGAATGAAATTTCAACAAACATTGACAAGCATTTAGAGAAATTTGAGCCCTTGTATGCTGTTGGGTAAGACTGTAAAATGGTACAGCAGCTAAGGAGAACAGGATGGAATCAAAAAATTAAAACTAGCCAGACCTGGTGGCACAACTCTGTAGTCCCAGCTCCTTGGGAGGCAAAAGCAGGAAGACAGAAAGTTCAAGGCCAGCCTGGGTAATTTAACAAGACCCTGTCTCAAACATTCTTTTAATAATTTTAAAGGGCCAGTCATGGTGGTGCAAGCCTTTAATCCCAGCACTTGGGATGCAGAGGCTGGTGAATCTCTGTGAGATAGAGGCCAACCTGATTTACATAATGAGTTTCAGGGCAACTAAGGCTACAGGGAGACCCTGTCTTAAAACAAATGTTTTTAAGGGCTGGGAATATAGCTCAATGATAGAGTGTGTAGCATGTAGAAGGCCCAATAGTCCCATCCCCCCTCTCCCCAAAAACTTGTTCTTACTTCTGAATACTTATCCAAGGTCCATAACTGAAAGTAGGATGTCCAAAAGATACCTACACTGCAACATTATCCATAATAGCTGAGGAGTTGAAGGAGTCCAAATGTCCACTGATGATGAGTGGCTAAATAAATGTGCTATATTATGTACAAGAGGAAATCTGTCACATGCTATAACATGGATAAACATTGAGAACATGTACTATGTAAGCCAGTCACAAATAGAAAAATACTGTAGGATTCCACTTAGATTAAGTATCTATGTAGTCAAATTGATAAAAACAGAAAGTAGAGCTGGAGAGACGGTTCAGTGGTCAAGATCACTAGTTGCTTGTGCAGAGGACCCAGGTTCAATTCCCAGCACCCACATGGCAGCTAACAATCATCCATAACTCCAGTTCAGGGGATTTGACATCTTCCTCTGACCTCCTTGGGCACTGCATGAAATGGGTACTTACATACATGCAGGCAATATACTCATACACATAAAATAAAAATTAAATTTGTTTTAAAAGATGGAGGCTGAACACTAACTCAGTGGTTAAGAGCACAGGCTGCTCTTGCAGAGGAGCCAGGTTCAATTCTCAGCTCCCACATGGTGGCTAACAACCATCTGTAACTCCAGTTCCAGGGGATCCAACACCTTCTTCTAACCTCCATGAACACTGCATAACATGGGTGTACTTATATACATACAGGCAATACACTCATACACATAGACTAAAAATAAAAATAATGAAGTAGAATGGTGGTGAGCAGGAGTTAGAGGAAGAGAGCAAAAGAGGAGTTGCTCGATGTGTGCATATTTCAGATTTATAAGCTAGAGAAGTTCTAGAGACCTGTATCACAATAATGAGAATTAACATTACTGAATTATATAATTAAAAATGGTTAATGGAGCCAGGCATGGTGGCACACATCTGTAATCCCAGCACTTGGAAGGTGGAAGCAAGGAGGATCAAGTATTCAATGTCACTGCTGGGGGAGATAGCTCAGTAGTAAAGCACTGGCCAGCATAAATGAGGACCTAGATTCAATCTCTGGTAGGAGAAAAAAATACTTTCTTGTTAAAAAAAAAATAAAAATAGGGGGCTGGAGAGATGGCTCAGTGGTTAAGAGCACTGGCTGCTCTTGCAGAGGAACTGGGTTCAGTTCCCAGCACCCACATGCTGGCTAACAATGGTCTATAACTCCAGTTCCAGGGGATCCATCGCCATCTTCTGACCTCCGTGGATACTGCATGACTCGAGTGTACTTACATGCAGGCAATATATGCATACAAATGAAATAAAAATAATAAATAAAATATTAAAAAAAATAAAAACCACCAAGCATAGTGGTGCATGCCTGTAATCCCAGTACTCTGTAGGTGGAAACAGGAGGATCGGAATTCAAGGTCAGTGTATTAGCCAGGGTTCTCCAAAGAAACAGAACTGGTAGGATGAATATATATGTATAGAGATTTATCAGCTTAGCTCACAGGATAGAGTCTGAGTAGTCCAACAATGGCTGCACCACACTGGAGAGGCTGAGAATCCATAGTCACTCGGTCCACGAGGTTGGATGTCTCAGTAGTCCCAATCTGGCACTGAAGGTCTGAGGAATTCCAAAAGATAAGCTAGTCTTCAGTCTACAGCAGCAAGACGAACTCACCAGTGAGAGAGAAGGCAAGCAGCAAGAAGCCAGGCATTCTCCTCTGCCATGGCCTTTTATACAGGCTGCCATCAGAAGGTAACACCCTCGTTTAGGGTGTGTCTTCCAGCTTCAGATGATCCAATCAAGAATATCTCTCTCATTTCAGTTAATCCCAGTCAAGTTGACACCCAGGATTAGCCATCACAGTCAGTCTCAGCTGTATATGGAGTTTAAATCAAGCCTGGGGGGCTGAAGAGATGGCTCAGTGGGTAAAAGCACTGGCTGCTCTTCCAGAGGACCAGGGTTCAGTTCCCAGCACCCACGTGGAGGCTATTGACCACCCTTAACTCCAATTCCAGGGAATCTGGTCACCTTGGACACTACATTACACAGGTGCATTTAATATACAATAGGCAAACACTCATATACATAATAAATAAATAAAATTAATAAAAAACATGGTTAAGATGATAAAATTTATATTGTTTTTCACTCTAATAAAAATATGTTTGGGGCTAGAGAGATGGCTCAGCAGTTAAGAGAACTTGCTGCTCTTGCAGAGGACCCAGGTTCAATTCCCAGCACCCACATGATGGCTAATTAACACCTCTAACTCCAGCTCCAGGGGATCTGACGCCCTGTTGTGGCCTCTGTGAATACGTACATGCGTGTGATGCAGATACATACACGTGGAGAAAACAGTCACACACATAAAATAAAAATAAACAAATCTTTTCAAAAATAGTATGCTCAACGTTATCTACTATTAAGAAAATTAAAAATTAAAATCATTAGACACCATTGACAATCTGCCATAAAATCAAAGGAGATTAAGGAGACATGGTCCATGGTGATAAGGATCTTGAGATGGTTAAGAGAAGACAGTTTAGCTTATTTTAGTCTATAATTTTATTTTTTATATTTTAAGATGGAGTCTTGTTTGCTATGCTGCCCAGATTGGTCTTGGACTCCTGGGCTCAAGCGATCCTTTCAGCTGCTGAAACTATAAGCACATGCCAGCACACCCAACAAGACAGGTTAGCCTCTACAAAGCTTTTCAACTTCTCTTGAACAATAAAATTACATTTCCAAATGTCACCAATGATTAGAGTGGGAATATTTCACAACATTTTCATATTTTTGTCACAGTTGATAATTTACACAAAAAAGAGTACAATTTTCCAAAAGTTCAATATGTCTCTTATTAATATATATTTTAAAGATTCCACAGGAGAAGTAGTTCAGCATAGTACAGAGCTCAGGTTTTAAAGTCAGATTTGGGGTTTTGTCAATTACTGCCTAGAGGATCTTGGGAAACTTTGAGCTTCAGGGTACTCATTTGTGAAATGGGGATGGCAACAGTTAAACCTATCTCATAGGACATACTGTAAGAGTGAGATAATACCTCTAAAGTGCTTTCCACAGCATCTGATGCACACCAATTCCTCAATGGATAGTAGTATTATTGTTGCTATTACTACTATTTTCATTATTACTAATAAATAATCACTCCTCAAATCTAGAAACAAACCTTAAAAGGTCTACAAAGAAGTGAGCATAGAAGACTAGCAGCAGTTGGACGCTGCAGTCAGACAACAGAACCCTGAGTTTCATAACTGGTGGAAGTCTATTCAACCTGTGCACATGGGCACTGGGGATAAAATGGAGTAAAGTAGAGCTTATTGTGTGAGTGTGAGGTTGAGAAACTGGGAGGTGATCACGGTTGGTCACTTACATGGTTGTTAATTCTGTCTCACAACTGGGACAGGAAATGAGGTGGGAAGGAAGATGGGAGATGGTAACATAACCCCAACTCTGGGCTTCCCCAGGATCCCCAATCCTCTTTGGCCCAGTTCTTGCTAGCTCACTTCTACCCCTACATTTCCGCAAAAAAAGGAAATGAGCAAAAAGCAAAGAAAACTATTTCCTGGCAGCAATTCCCAAACAAGCCTTGGATATTTAAAAAGTGCAATCCATTATAGATAATATGAGGCAGGTAATACACTTTGTGTCTCCCACACTTTGAAATACAGGTGAACAGATTAGAAATATGGTAACAATCACATGGCTATTGATACCACTGAAGCAGATTGATATAAATACTTAAAATACTCCCTGGCAAATAGCAAATGTAAAAGAAGACATCCAACAGATAATTTTAGCTCAGTATCTGTAATGTTACTCAGAGTAGCACTATTAGCTGACTCAAGGTTGGGTTACTTAGCAGAATTATATTTTATATTTTAATTCATACCCAAGTTATCCTACCCCTGCACCTATAATCTGGCTTCCCTTTTTTGTTTTTTGGTGTTGAGGATGCCTCACACATGCCTAACATGTACCTCATCACTGAGCTACACCCCCAACAGCCACATCGCTTTCCCTTCTTTAAGTACAAAGTCTGACATTGCAAGACTCACCTATAAATCAAATATTTTAAGTAAAGAAAGATGTATACAAATTTTGGCTTTTAACTGATTTCTACTGACAGTAGGAAGATTCAAACCGTAGCCAATTCTAAGATCAGAGACAGAGTTTCTTTCTTTCTTTCTTTCCTTTTTTTTGGCACTTTTTAGACAGGGTCTCCCCAAAGCCCCAGCTGGCCTGGAATTCACAGATATCAGAATGCCTCTGCCTCCTGAGTGTTGGAAGAGTTTCTTAAGATGATTCAACTTGTAGCTTTAAATATAATTATGTCATTTTCCTCCTACACCATAGTTTTTTTTCTTTGAGACACTTAAGCACTGATACACTTATAAATACATAGCTGAAGGAATGTGCTTTGAATGGAAAAAAACTTATACAGAAGCTGGACATATTGGTACTTTCCTATAATTATGTCACTCAAGAGGCTAAGGCAGGAGGATCACAAGTTCAGGGCTATCCTTGGCTATATAATAAGAACCTGTCTCAAAAATTCATAGTATAGAATACTTATATAAGATTTTTTTAAATCCTAGAAAACATTTGAAATAGAAACAAAGACTTCAAAGAAAGAAAAAAAAAAGCAATAGCTCACTAAATGAAGGAAATTCAGCAGGGAGGTCGTGAAGCTTTCTCCTAGGACATAAACATAAATTAGTCCATGACATCAAGAAGCTATTTTGCTTCCTGAACTAAATGCTGGCCTTGGTTATTTGAACTGGTTGTCAATTAGGGTCCCCTTCATTTTTGCTTTCTTGGCTTCCAGTTCAGCCTGAAAAGAAAAAAAAAAAGTATGCCCTAATACATCACATGAAATTCTTAACATTCCTTTTTTATTTTAGCTGTCCACACACTCTCCCTTAATGTTCTGTATACAAACTAGAAGTGGTTCTAGAATCCTTATCCAGCTCAAACAACTGCTTGTGAACCTTTTTGATTGTAACAAAGATAAAATGCTATTCATAAACAATACAGTGGTAGGTGAATATCAAGGCCGTGGCCAAGGTAATGGACACAGGGATTCCTAGATCCCCAAGACCTGCTGATGGCTGACAGAATCTGTACCATAACATACAGGTATGCTATTCTTGGCAGAAGAGGATCATAAATGGTTGGTAATAAGTCCAAGCAATGTGCATGCAAAATATTTAAAACTTAAAAAAAATTTATTGAGAATTTCATACATGCATATAAGGTGTTTGGATCAAATCCATGCCCACTCCCTCCCCTCCAACTCCTCCCATATCTCCCCGTCACTTTTTATATTTAGAAACTTTTATAGCAATCTGTCAGAGTAGAAATAAAAGAAAATAATCTAGTAATACAAATTGAGACCAATTCACTTTTATTGTATTTTACAAGTTACAAAATTAAGACTTAAAAAGAAAGCATTGGTTTTTCATCTTAGAAAGTTTGAGAAGCACTGTTCTAGATCACTATGGCACGGTAAAGCAGCAACCAGGCCCCAGCATCTCTAACACCAAAACTTAACTACAGTTATTACAAGATACTGACATACACATGTTCCCTTTTACATATGAAATCTATATTTAAGTATGTGGGGGGGGGTCATGAATCTAGACAGTAGATCATGAAAAGGGAGGAAAGATCTTGCAGAAAGGATAAAGGATTGGGGCAAGAGAGATGCCTCAGTGGGTTAAAAGCACTGACTGCTCTTCCAGAGGAACTGGGTTAAGTTCCTAGCACTCTTACAGCAGCTAACAACTGTCCATAAGTCTAGTTCTATGGGATCTGATATCATCATCTTGTCTCTGTGAGCACTGCACACATGTGGTGCACCTATATACATGCAGGCAAAACTCATACACATAAAATAAAAATAAATTTTAAAAAATTATTTAAGGATAAGAGAGCAGAAGGGGAAGTGGGGTGTGATAGTGTGGGTCTATAATCTAGCACTCGGGAGGTAGGGGCAGAGGGGCAGGAAAATCAGGAGTTCAAGACCAGTTTCCACTTCATAGCAAGTTTAAGGTTAGTTTGGGCTCTACAGGACGGAAGGAAGGAAGGAAGGAAGGAAGGAAGGAAGGAAGGGAGGGTGTGAAGGAAGGAGGGAAGGAGGAAAGGAAGGACTGAGGGAAAGAAGGAAGCAAGGGAGGGAAGGGGGTGGGGAGGGAGGGATGGAGGAAGGAAGGAAGGAAGGAAGGAAGGAAGGAAGGAGAGGGAGGAAGGGAGGGAGGAAGAGTAAAAGGAGGGAAGGAAGAAGAAAGGGAGAGACAAGTAGGGAGGGCAGGAATGAAGGAAGGAAGGAGGGACTGAGGAAGGGAAGGGAAGGGAAGGGAAGGGAAGGAAAGGAGAAGGGAAGAAGGGAATGAAGGGAGGGAGGGAGGGAGAAAGGAAAGAAGGAAAGAAAGAAAGAAAGAAAGAAAGAAAGAAAGAAAGAAAGAAAGAAAGAGAAAGAAAGAGAAAAAGAAAGAAGCAGAAGAAGGGACATGTGGGAGAAGGAAGGAGCCCAGTCAGAGAGGGGCAACAGGAATGGGAAGGGCAGTGGGGAAGGATAAGAAAAAAAACACAGTATGACACACATTTATAAAAATGACAATTTTTGATCTGGCGTCAACGCAGTAATGTCTGAGGTTAATGAAATATCACAAGTAAATTATTAACCAAAAAGCAAAATTAAAAGATTAGTAGGGAAAAGTTGGGGTATACAGGGGTGGGAAGGAGATAAGGTGGGGTGAAAGCAATCAGAATGCATAATATACATGTATGAAATTGTTAAAGAACAAGTTCAATAATAAAAAATTTAAAAATACAAGCACCAACCTACATAGCGGTGCTGTGCTCTAAGTTGAACCCATGAATAAGGCAGAAAACTATCAGTGCTTTAAAAGCAATGACTAGCCCCAATCCAGGTATACTATGATTATATACTATTATACCTTTGGAGAGTATTAAAAAACCCTGCCCTTTATTAACGCCTACCCTTGGACCACAGGTAGCATACTGAAACATCATTCTAGTTAGGCCTATCTAACAAGTATTATAATTCAGGGCCTAGATCCTGCAGTCACTACTGCAGAACAGGGTATACCAACAGTTACAGCCTGGGGTAAGAAAGCTGGCAGCCAACTATACTGGTAACTCCTAACCCCTTCTTAAATAATCCCCTGCGTCTGCACAATTCAGAGCAAGAAATCCAAACCACCAGGCCCTGTGCCCTTCCTCCCATGCCACTCACCAGCTCTTGGAGTCGTCTCTTGCTCATGCCCTTGCGCTCTAGCTGTTTTTCAATCACTTTGGCGTTCTGTGCATAGGAGTCAGCAACTTCCCTCTGCAGAGAAAAATGAAGCATCCTTAGACCAGCACTCTCACCAGAACGACAGTAAAGACTGCAGTAGCCGTTTATACTATGAGTTAGCAGACTGCAACTGAAATACAAGCCTCTGGATACATTGTCTTTCTTTCTTTTTTTTTTTTTTGCCTCTGGATACTTTCAACTCTTCATCTCAATAATCCAGGAGGGTTTAAGTTTCAAGGGTGATCCTTTAAGAACACCTCTCTGTAACAATCACTCTACTGAGCTGGACATGGGGGCACACACCTTTAACCCCAGCACTCAGGAGGCAGAGGCAGGAGGATCTCTGTTGAGTTCCAGGCCAGCTGGGGCTATAGGGAGGCACTGTCTGGATACTTTCAACTCTTCATCTCAATAATCCAGGAGAGTTTAAGTTTCAAGGGTGATCCTTTAAGAACACCTCTCTGTAAAAATCACTCTACTGAGCTGGACATGGTGGCACACACCTTTAACCCCAGCACTCAGGAGGCAGAGGCAGGAGGATCTCTGTTGAGTTCCAGGCCAGCTGGGGCTATAGGGAGGCACTGTCTCAAAAAGACCAAAAAAAAAAAAATCACTCTACTGAAATATCAGAAAAGTAACTGTTGCTCCTGCTAAGGATATAAACTATCAGAAGGGACTGAAAAATTATTCAGTCCAGTACCTTATTTTTGTTTCTTTTGAAGACAGGGTCTTGCTATGTAGCTCAGGCAATAAGTCCTTGACTTGAGATCATCCTGCCTCAGCTTCCACAGTACTGCGATTACAGGCCTGCACTACTGGGACCAGTTCCAGTTCAGTGCTTTTTAAATTAAAAAGGTAATGAGAAAGTTCCAACAAAGCCCTGTTTTCATTTTATAGATGTCCTTGACATCCAGGAAAACAGGCACTAGCCCATTATCATATAGATTCTTCCGAGCAGAACAAAGTGTGAAAGCAAAGTTACCCAACTGTTCTGCTCTGCGGAGGCTTTGATTAGAGTACCCTTTCTACCTCCTACCCAGTTCCAACTCCCTTGAGAGCAGAAGCACTTACAGCCTCGATCTCTTCTTCTTCTTCATCAATGGTAGACACAGTAACAGAGCTGAACTTGCCCATGTCTTTAGTCCGTTTGGTCATCATCACCTAGAATAATAGGAAGAATAGCCAAGATAAGGTCACCCCAAGAGGATCCATGAGCCATTGTGTGTATGCACATATACATATGTGTGTGACTGTATGAAGGATGAGGATGGATGGACATCTGCCTCTTTGAGACAGGTTGAGTAAGTGTCAATGTTTTCTAGCATTTGCTATTAAGACGTTTTTTTAAATTTTTTTAATTTTTCATTTTTTGGTTGTTAACCTTAGCCTTTAATGGCTGTGCCATCTCTCCAGTCCTTAAAATTTATTTTTAATTATGTATATATGTGTGTGACTGTGCAGGTAGGGGTATATGCATGTAAGTGCAGGTGCCATCAGAAGTCAGAGGTGTCGGATCCCCCAGGAGCAGGAGTTACAGGTGGCTGTGAGCCATCCAATGTGGTTGCTGGGAACTGAACTCAGGTCCTCTAGAAGATCAGTACATGCTCTTAACAGCTGAACCATCTTTGCAACTCAATATTTAGGGGGTTTTAAGTATATTTAAAAACCAGTCTATGGGGCAGGAGAGATGGCTCAGCAGTTAAGAGCACTGATTGATCTTTCAGAAGATCCAGGTTTGGTTTCCACCACCCATACAGCAGCTAATACCCATCCTTAGCACCAGGCACACATGTGGTGCATTTACATACATACAGGCAAAACACTCATACACATAAAATTTAAAAATAAATCAAAATAAAATCTAAAAAAAATGTAATTCAGGATTTAATTGCTCGTACCCTAAAAAGAAAAAAAAAAGAATAAAAGGAAAATAAAAAGCAGAAAACTTCTAACTTTATAAGACTACTGTACATAAAACTAGTAACAAATATCACAATTCTGTAACATCTGCTTATACACAAAAATGGCATTTTCTTAATAAACAATTCATCCGTAAATGGAAGTTTCTCAGGTATAATACCCTTACTTCAAAATTTAGTGGTTGTGATACAGCTCAGTATTACTTACTTAATATGCATACGATATGGGTTTGATCCTCAGCACCACAAAAAAATTTTTTTTATTAAATAAAAATTGGGGCTAAATCTGTACTATATTAAGCAGCCTGTATTCTTCAGTGGTAATTACCTTCTTAGGAGGCTCCTGTTTCTGAGTATATATATTTGTATTCCCAAATCCCTGACCAAACTTCACTACTGCTCCATCCACGATGAAGGTCACAGGAGCATTCTTGGGCTGGGACTGGTAGAAGAGCGGTAGTCCACACCTGCAGATAACAGAGTGAATCTCTTGGGAGACCTCTAAGTCTAAATTCCCAGTGAGTGGTAAAAGAAGCTTAGTTTCTGGGAATAGTTTCGTTTGTAAACTAATGTTTAGCCATTCTTGATAAGAATTAATCAGGGTTCATGTTGAACTTTTTCATGGATTCTTAGGTCTCTCTGATTCAGAAAGACAGGCAAAACACTCATACATATAAAATTAAAAAATAAATCAAAATCAGAGAAGACTCATTCAACAAATGTAGGGGGTAAGGCCTGGGAATCTGCCGTTTTCTGTTTCTTTTTTTTCTTTCTTGTTTTTTTTTTTTTCCTTTTTGGTCTTTTTGAGACAGTCTCCCAGTAACTCCAGCTGGCCTGAAAGTAACTATGTAGACCAGGCTGGCCTCAAACTCAGAGAGATCCACCTGCCTCTGCCTCCGAGTGCTGGGACTAAAGGCGTGTGCCACCATGCCCGGCTTAGAATTTGCTATTTTCATCAGCATCCCACATGATTATTAACATTAGACAAGTTTGGGAAATGCTGGCTAATGCTATTGTTGGCTTTGTTAGTCAACAACTGCTACCATTTTCCAAGATGCCTTAGCACTGGTTTGGGCATTCTGTCTACTTTTTCTGTTTTGTTTTGTTTTACAACATCCAGGGAAAGTATAAAGGTTCCACTGCAGCACTTGGCAAACAAAATCTTATATTAATCACCACTTTCTTTGGATGACCATTATGTTTTCTGAGCTGAACTGTAGACCTTCAAGATATAATAAAAAAGCGGTTTCATACAGGGCGTGGTAGCACATACCTTTACTCCCAGCACTTGGGAGGCAGAGCAGGCGAATTTCTGTGAATTCGAGGCCAGTCTAGTCTACATAGCAAGTTCCAGACCAGCTGGGGCAACAGGGAGACCCTGTCTCGGTGCAGGGTGGTGAACAGCAGGAGCAAATTCAGTACAGACAGCAAGTTTCATCACTGCAGTATGGCTAGGAACCAAAATGTCTTCTTACCCATTTTCCTCTGCTTCAAGGTTTCTAGTCTGTCTTCTGAGAGCCAAGATGCAACTGTAGTTACATCAACATTGAACTTACTGATATTCTCACTATGAGTAACCTAAAGCTGAAAATATATACAGATTTTGCTTAAAACAATATTTTTTAAGATTTTTAGCTTTGCAGTCTATAATACATTTTATAAATAAGCCTGGAACTAAATTACGTTTTTTACATTTTCAGTATGACCCAGCCAATTTCACTCCAAGAGAAATGTATGTTCACACTAAGAATTGTACTAGAATACAGTGTCATTATTGGTAACAGCCAAAACTGGAAGCAACACAAATTTACTGAGTGAATGAACATATTACATCTCAATTTTTAAAATTATACTATGTGAAAAACTTTTTTTTTTTGCATGATATGATGGCTCATGCCTATAATCCCAGTATGTGGGAGGCTGGGGCAGGAAGATCAAAACCTCAATGACAATTTGGAATTTATATTAAGACCTTGCCTCAAAAGAGTTTTTTTTTTTTTTTTTTTTTTTTTTTTTTTTTTTTTCGTCTCCTTGCAGCCCCAGCTGGCCTGGAACTCCCTCAGGCTGGCCTGGAACTCACAGAGACCCTTCTGCCTCTGCCTCCAGAGTGCTGGGACTAAAGGCATGTGCCACCATGTCTGCTAAAAGAGATTTTTTTTTTTGGTCTTTTTGAGACAGGGTCTCCCTGTAGCCCCAGCTGTCCTGGAACTCACTATGTAGACCAGGCTGGCCTTGAACTCAGAGATCTGCCTGCCTCTGCCTCCTGAGTGCTGGGATTAAAAGCGTGCGCCACCACGCCTAGCGAGATTTTTTTTTTTTTTTAAAGATCTCATTTTCCTCATGTATGTAGTCAGTTGGTCGGGATATAATTTTAATCAACTTCTTTGGGAAACATTAGCATTTGGTTTGAAGGTTTTTGAGATTATAGAGACCTAACAGAGAATTATATCCAAGTAATTATTTTCCTAACATTCTTTGCTTCTATTTACCTAAGCTTCAGAGACTCAAACTGTTGATACTTACTTTGCACACTTCTTTCTGTACTGACGTTCAATACCTTCAGGCCTGTACAGAAGTTAAAAAAATAAAAAGCTAGGAACAAATCTCATAACTGATCAACCTTATCATTTCATTTCTTCCCTTCATTCATCACTCATTGTTCATCATAATTCATGCTAAAAGTTCCAACGGTTTTCATTTCGTGGATCTACATGGTTTTATATATATTATATATAATACATATGTGATCTTTCCATATTAATATAACAAAGAGCTGTTTTGGGTCAGCAACATGGCTCAGCGGGTAAAGGTGCTCACCGCCAAGCCTGAGTTTGAACCCAGATGCTGGAAACAGAGAACCAATTCCTACAAGCTGTCCTCTGACCTACACATGCATACCATGGCACATGTGCGCCCACACATATACACACACATAAAACAGAAAATAAAAATAAAGAGTTGCTTCATTCTTTACAAGGGCTAAATTGTTACATGGTGACCCCAACAAGAGGACTGAGTTCAAGGCCAGCCTAGGCTACAAAGTGGACCCTATCTCAAAAAGCCCAAACCAAAACCAAAACAGAGAATGACACAAATTGCCAAAGCTCACTCAGGAAGTAGTATCAAATCCACACAGGCTATAACAAGGAATTGAATTAGTAACCAAAAATCTTTGCACCTAGTTAAACTTAGTGGGTCATAAAAACAAAAGAAAACCAAAAGACATGAATATGGGAAAGGGATTTGTTTAGGGAGGAAGGAAAGAGGGAGTGGGGTGAGAGTAAGTAGAGTGCATTATACATGCATGATATTGTTAAAGAATAAATTAACTTAAAAGATCTCTGCAAAAGAAAGAGCCAAGACTAGAATCTTTACTAGTAAAATTTAATTTTATAAGTTCAAATATAATTCCAATGTTTACTATTTTTTTAAAAAAATGAAACTTCCCAACTCATTATGAGGCCACTTTTAGTTTGCTACTATACAAAATATCACAAAGATATCACAATCATTAAAGATCAATACTGTTTAGAATATGCAAGTAAACACCGTAAAAAAACCCTGGCAACCTGAATTTATCAGACTATTGAAAAAAATTATATAGGACAAACTAGAATTCTTCTTAAAATATAAGAACAGGTTAATATACAAAAATCAATCAAGAGGCTAGAGAGATATCTAAGCAATTAAGAAAGCTTGCTGCTCTGGCAGAGGACCTGGGTTCAGTTCCCAGCACCCACATAGTGGCCCACAACCTTCTGTAATTCCAGTTCCTTGGGATCAGATGTCTTCTGGCCTTGGAGGGCACTTGCACACATGTGGTACATATGTACTCAGGCAGGCACACAAACATACACACAAATAAAAATAAATAAATCTTTTTTTAAAAAAAAAATCTATGTTGGAATAGAGAGCCCACAGATAAATCCATGCAGTAATATTCCACTGAACTTCAACAAAGGTGCCAAGAACACACAATGAAGAAAGAGCACTCTGCAGTAGATATCCGCAGGCAAAAGAATAAAACTGGTAGCCAGGTGTGGTGGCGCACGCCTTTAATGCCAGCACTTGGGAGGCAGTGGCAGGCAGATCTCTGTGAGTTCAAGGCCAGCCTGGTCTATATAGCGAGTTCTAGGACAGCTGGGGCTACAGGGAGACCCTGTCTGAAAAGAAAACTGGACCCTTATCTATGTCATATATAAAAATTAACTTAGAATGGATTAAAGACTTAAATATAAGGCTGAAACTACAAAACTACTCAGAAAAAAAAAAAACACGGGAAAAACCTTCATGACATTATTCTGGTCCAGTGGGGGTTTTGTTGCTGATGGTGGTGGTGGTGGTGGTGGTAGAGAGAGAGAGAGAGAGAGAGAGAGAGAGAGAGAGAGAGAGAGTAATGCATGTATATGACACCAAAAGAACAGGGGAATAGAGCAAAAACACACACATAGGATGACATCAAACTAGAAAGGCTCTGTGTAGCAAAGGAAAGAACACTGTGAGAAGACAACACACAGAATAGGAGGAAATATCTGCAAATCATGTATCTGATAAGGGGTTACTATCCAAAATAAATAAGGAGCTTATATAACTCAACAGCATAGAAACAGCCTAAATGAAAAAAAGGGGGTGGGGGTCACTGGGGCCATACGTAACTCAGTAGTAGAGCGCTTGCCTAGCATAGACGAGGCCCTGGGTTCAATTCCCAGCACCATAGTGAGGGGTTGGGCAGAGAACCTGAATAGACATTTCTCAAAAGAAGACATCTAAATAGCTAAGAGGTCCATGAAAAATACGTTCAACATCACTGATCATCAGAGAAGTGCAAATTAACAGCACAATGAGACAGCATCTCACACTACTAAGAGTGACTATTACAAAAATGACAAGCAGCAAAGGTGAGACTGCAGAGAACCCCTGCACATGGAAATATAAATTAGTAAAGACATTTTCCTAAATCAAAAACGAGGATGGAGGCGACGGCTTAGTCAGTAAAGTGCTTGCTGCATGAGCATGAGCACCTGACTTCAGATCCCCCAGAATCCATTTAAAAGCTGGGTACAGTGACACCTGACTGTATTCCTACTGCTGGGGAGACAGACAGGAGGATCGCCAGGGCTTGCTGGTCACCCAGTCTAGCCAAATTAGTAAACTCCAGGTTCAGTGAGAGACTCTTGTCTCAAAAAATAAGGTGAGAAGCCGGGTGTGGTGGTGCACACCTTTAATCCCAGCACTTGGGAGGCAGAGGCAGGCAGATCTTTGTGAGTTCAAGGCCAGCCTGGCCTACATAGTGAGTTCTAGGACAGCTGGGGCTACAGGGAGACCCTGTCTCAAAAAGACAAAAAAAAAAAAAAGATGAGGGCTGACAAGGTTGCTCAGTAGGTAAAGGTATTTGTCACCAAGCCTGAAGACCTAAGTTTGAGCCCCAGGACCCAGTGGAAGGAGAGAACCAACTCTCAAAAGTTGTCCTCTGACCTCTTCATGCATGCCATGGAACATCCACACTCTCCTCCCCCATACATACATGCATGCACAAAATAAAGAAATGTAGTTTTAAAATTAAAAAAAATAAGGTGGGGAGTCACTGAGGAAGACATCTGACATCAATTTCTGGCCCTCCCCACCTATGCGCTCTCTCTCTCTCTCTCTCTCTCTCTCTCTCTCTCTCTCTCTCTCTCTCTCACACACACACACACACACACACACACACAGACACAGAAATCAGGATGGAGATGACCAAGGAGGGACAGAGGAAGGTGGATCTCTGTGAGTTCAAGGCCAGCCTGGTCTACATAGTGAGTTCCAGGCCAGCTGGGGCTATAGGGAGACCCTGTCTCAAATAGACCAAAAAAAAAAAAATTGAAATATAGGCTGGGTGTGGTGGTACACCTTTAATCCCAGCACTTGGAAGGCAGAGGCAGGCAGATCTTTGTGAGTTCGAGGCTAGCCTGCTCTACATAGTGAGTTCCAGGACAGCTGGGGCTACAAGGAGACCCTGTCTCAAAAAGAAAAAAAAAATAAAAATTAAAAATATAACTATCATATAATCTAAAATTCAGCAGTGCCACTACTGGTTATCTATCCAAGGTACTGCAATCACTATGTTGAACAGACATCTGAACTCCTGTGTTCATTACAGCACTATTTACAATAGCCAAGAAAAGGAAACAAATATCTACTGACAGATGAATTAAGCTAGTTTTCTTTCTCTCTCTCTCTCTCTCTCTCTCTCTCTCTCTCTCTCTCTCTCATTCACACACACACACACAAAAATATTGCTCAGCTTTAAAGAAGGAAATCCTACCCAGAAGGCATTATGCTAAATGAAGTAAGCCAGGCACAGAAAAATAAATACTGTATGAGTTCATTTATTTGTAAAATCTAAAATTGTCAAATACACAGAAGCAGAGGATAATGGTAAGGCAGTGGAGGTGGGAGAAATGAAGAGTCATTTAAAGAATGTAACATTGGGGCTGGAGAGATGGCTCAGCAGTTAAGAGCACTGGCTGCTCTTGCAGAGGACCCAGGTTCGATTCCAGCACCCACATGATGGCTAACAACCCAGTTCCAGGGGATCTGATACCTTCTTCTGTCCTCCACGGGTATTGCAGGACACAGGTGTACTCACAGACATGCAGGGAAAACACTCATACACATAAAAACAAACAAACAAACAAAAAGAATGTAAATTTTCTGGGCTGGAGAGATGGCTCAGTGGTTAAGCGCACTGGTTACTCTTGCAGAGGACCCCAGTGGTACCCAATGGGCCATAACTTTAGTTTCAAGGGATACCACTCCTTTTTCTGGCCTCCATGGGCATTGCATGGATGTATGTGGTGCACTTACAGACATGCAGGCAAAACACTAACACATAAAATAAAGATAAATAAAGGAATATAAAGATCCTGTTATGTAAGGCGAATAAATAAACTCTGGAAATCTAATCTGCAGCATGTGATATGGTATCTTCCAGAGTAGAGAGATGACAAATTTGCCCTTAGTCATGTTGATTCTGAGGTGGGACAGCCGGTAAAGGGAAGGAGTATACAGTTAGATAAACAGTTCAGGGCACAGGAGAGAAACATGGACAGACCTAGACTTTTTAAGTATTATTAGCATGTAAGTATAATTAATGCCATAGGAGGTGGTGAGCATGACCAAGGAGGGACAAATAAAGGACAAAATTAAAGCCAGAACCCTGGGATTACCAATACTTAAGAAGCAGACTGGAGCCAATTAGAGGGTTCAATGGGTAAGGTCTGACAACCAGAGTTCGATCCCTGGGACTCACATGGTGTAAGGAGATTGCTGACTTCCACAAGTCATTTGAAAGTTTTTCTCTGTCCTCCACCCATGCATTATTGTATGCACATGTGTATACACATACATACAGACTTATAATAAACATTAAAGTTTTTAAAAATCTATTATTTTTAGCTGGGCGTGGTGGTGTACGCCTTTAATCCCAGCACTTGGGAGGCAGAGGCAGGTGGATCTTTGTGAGTTTGAGCCCAGCCTGGTCTACATAGTGAGTTCCAGGACAGCTGGGGCTACAAGGAGACTCAAAAAGACCAAAAAAAAATGGTTTTTTTTTTTTTTTAAAGTGGGCATAGCTGGGCGTGGTGGCACATGCCTTTATTCCTAGCACTCGGGAGGCAGAGGCAGGCAGAGCTCTGTGAGTTCAAGGCCAGCCTGGTCTCCATAGTGAATCCAGGACAGCTGGGGCTACAGGGAGACCCTGTCTCAGAAAGACCAAAAAAATAAAAAATTTAAAAATTTAAAAAAGCAGGCAGAAGGAAAAGAATCCAGAGGATTGAGAAGGCCAAAGAAGAAGGAAAAATCACCAGAATACCTTCATACACATCAAGGGAATTGACAGCACTGAGGAGCTGTGGTCTACAAAGACCGAAAAGTACTTCATAACTGAGGCTGTGGGAAGAGAAATAGGGCACTAGGGAGTGGTAGTATCAAAGAGAGTTACTTTGGCATCAAGAGCCTCCTAGGTGGGAAGAGCTGGGCCACAAGGTACACGTTCAACAGTAGCTGATGCTATCTATACTCAGCTACATGAAAAAGGGAACACTGGGGCTGGAGAGATGGCTCAGTGGTTAAGAACACTGGTTGTTCTTGCAGAAGACCTGGGTTCAAATCCCAGCACCGACATAGCATCTAACAACTCAGTCCCAGGGGACCGACAGCCTCTTCTGACCTCGAGCATTGCATGACATGGGTGCACTTACCTACACACATACACATAAAATAAAAATAATAAATGAAATTTAAGAGAAAAAAAGAAAAAGGGAAACACTAAGAACAGACTAATTAAAATTCTTCTTTGGCCAACAGGACAGCACAGAGTAAGCCCTTGGAAAGGCTGTTCATGATTACAGCATGAACTATGTCAAAAGGGCACTTTCCATGCATGCTGGGAAATTCTAAGAACTCTGCAGCCCAACAGTCAACTTGGCCACACATCTCGAACAGATGGCTATAAGTTAATGCTTGTAGGACATACAAATAATTACTCCTAATTTCCAACTCAACCGCACACACACTACATAGTATTATTTTTTTTATCGCAAACCCCCCTTACCCCCCACCACCCCAGGTGGTGGACTTATCTTAAATTTTGCCAAACCCCCAAAACAAAATTAAGTAAGACTTAAAACCCTCGATTATTTTTCTTTCTATAAGTTACCAAAAATGTAACCTCAAATTTTGTATTGTGTGCAGAAATCCAAAAAATTTTTTTCCGCCAACGACAACTTAAATCGCCTAACTACCACCAGAAAAGAAAATAACATACACTAGTTAGTGTAACTTAAAACAAAGCAAAGCACTGAAAATGCTTAGATGGGCTATACAGCCCCACAAACATACAAAGGTTTGGTCCTGGCCTTATTATTAGTTGCAGGTAGACTTACACGTGCTAGACTCCACGCACCAGTGTAAAATCCCATGAAATCACCTAAACGATCAAAAGGAGATGGTATTAAGCACACACAAGTAGCTAAAGACACCTTGCCAAGCCACGCCCCCACAGGAAACAGCAGTGATAAAAATTAAGCAATGAACGAAAGTTTGACTTAGTCATACCCATAGGGTTGGTAAATCTTGTGCCAGCCACCGCGGTCATACGATTGACCCAAACTAATAATCATCCGGCGTAAAGGGTGTGCATGGAATTAAACCAATAGGATAGAAAACTACCAACAATGTAAAAATTTTATGGTCTAACTAATCACAATAACAAAAGCAATCCTAACCACCCTGACCACACGATAGCTAAGGCACAAACTGGGATTAGATACCCCACTATGCTTAGCCCTAAACATAAATAATTAAAAACAAAATTATTCCTCAGAGAACTACTAGCCACAGCTTAAAATTCAAAGGACTTGGTGGTACTTTACACCTGTCTAGAGGAGCTTGTTCTATAATCGATAAACCCCGTTACACCTTACCACCCCTTGCTAATTCAGCCTATATACCGCCATCTTCAGCAAACCCTGTCAAGGACAAACAGTGAGCTAAATGATAATCGTAAATACGTTAGGTCAAGGTGTAGCCAATGAGGTGGAAAGCAATGAGCTACATTTTCTATATAAGAAAATTACGGATCCCTCCATGAAATTGGAAGGTGAAGGAGGATTTAGTAGTAAATTAAGAATAGAGAGCTTAATTGAACTCAGCAATGAAGTACGCACACACCGCCCGTCACTCTCCTCAAGTACTAAAATTGAAACTATTAATTTATAAGCCAATAATAAATATTAGAGGAGACAAGTCATAACAAGGTAAGCATACTGGAAAGTGTGCTTGGCAAAACCAAAGCGTAGTTTATACAAAGCATCTGGCCTACACCCGGAAGATTCCACCACCAAGGACACTCTGAGCCAATACTAGCCCAACCACCACTTAACTAAACTACTAATACGCAGTAAATCAAAACATTTAGCTACCTAGACAAAAGTATAGGAGATAGAAATTACTAAAAGGCGCTATAGAGACAGTACCACAAGGGAAAGATGAAAGAATGATTTAAAGTACAACAAAGCAAAGATTAACCCTTGTACCTTTTGCATAATGAATTAACTAGAAAACCTATAACAAAAAGAATTTAAGCTATAGACCCTGAAACCAAATGAGCTACCTAAGAATAATTTTAGTTAAGTGGTACAACAAAGCAAAGATTAACCCTTGTACCTTTTGCATAATGAATTAACTAGAAAACCTATAACAAAAAGAATTTAAGCTATAGACCCTGAAACCAAATGAGCTACCTAAGAATAATTTTATGAATGAACCCGTCTATGTGGCAAAATAGTGGGACGATTTTTAGGTAGAGGTGAAAAGCCTAACGAGCTTGGTGATAGCTGGTTACTCAGAAAACGAGTATTAGTTCTTCCTTAACTTTACCATAAGAATACAAAATCTAAATGTAAATTTAAAGGGTAGTATAAAGAGGGACAGCTCTTCAGACAGAGGACTCAACCTTGTATAGAGAATAAAACTAAACCAACCCCCATAGTTGGCTTAAAAGCAGCCACCAATTAAGAAAGCGTTCAAGCTCAACTCCAATACAACCTTAATTCCCAAAATCACAATAAATTCCTAAATTACTACTGGGTCAATCTATAGAACTATAGATGAGATAATGTTAGTATGAGTAACAAGAAAACTTCTCCTAGCACAAGCCTATAACAAACCGAATACTCATTGTTAGTTAACAAACCCCTAGAAATAATCCAAATATAAATCAACCTAGACCAACCAATTGTTAATCCAACACAGGAGTGCACTAAGGAAAGATTAAAAGAAGTAAAAGGAACTCGGCAAACAAAAGCCCCGCCTGTTTACCAAAAACATCACCTCTAGCATTACCAGTATTAGAGGCACTGCCTGCCCAGTGACACACGTTAAACGGCCGCGGTATCCTGAACATGCAAAGGTAGCATAATCACTTGTTCCTTAATTAGGGACTTGTATGAAAGGCAAGAGGAAGGCTTAACTGTCTCTTACTTCCAATCAGTGAAATTGACCTACCCGTGAAGAGGCGGGTATAAATGAATAAGACGAGAAGACCCTATGGAGCTTTAATTAACCCTCTTACTCACCAACACTAATAACCTACTGGACTAACAACACAAAGAGCTAAGAGAAAAATTTCGGTCGGGGTGACCTCGGAGAACAAAAAAACCTCCGAATGACTTAACTCTAGGCCTACCAGCCCAAAGATACTTAAGTAGTCAACAATTGATCCAATCATGAAATTGATCGACGGACCAAGTTACCCTAGAGATAACAGCACAATCCTATTTAAGAGTCCCTACCAACAATAGGGTTTACGACCTCGATGTTGGATCAGGACATCCAAATGGTGCAGCCGCTATTAATGGTTCGTTTGTTCAACGATTAAAGTCCTACCTGATCTGAGTTCAGACCGGAGTAATCCAGGTCGGTTTCTATCTATTAACAACTTCTCCTAGTATGAAAGGACCAGAGAAGTGGGGTCAACTATACAATAGCACCCCAAACCTAACATATGAAACTATCTAAATATACAAAATATGTATTACCACTACCCAAGACAAGGGTTATTAGGGTGGCAGAGCCTGGAAACTGCATAAGACTTAAAACCTTATAATCAGGGGTTCAACCCCCCCTCCCTAATAGTGCACCTAATTAACGTGCTAACCCTTTTACTACCAATCTTAGTAGCCATGGCCTTCCTAACCCTAGTAGAACGAAAAATCCTTGGATACATGCAACTATGAAAAGGGCCAAACGTAATTGGCCCATACGGTGTACTACAACCCTTCGCCAACGCCATAAAACTATTCATTAAAGAACCACTAAAACCTCTCACCGCATCACTAACCCTATTCACCATTGCCCCAACCCTAGCCCTCACCCTAGCCCTATCCTTATGAATCCCACTCCCAATACCTCACCCACTAATTAACTTAAATCTAGGGGCCCTATTCATTTTAGCAACATCAAGCCTATCCATATACTCAATCCTATGATCAGGTCGAGCCTCAAACTCCAAATATGCACTAATTGGAGCCCTACGAGCAGTAGCCCAAACCATCTCATACGAAGTAACACTAGCCATCATTTTATTATCTATCCTTCTACTATCAGGGTCCTTCTCACTACTATCAGTAATCTCATCACAAGAACTAACCTGATTCTTACTACCAGCATGACCCCTAGCCTTCATATGATTCATGTCCACATTAGCAGAAACAAACCGAGCCCCATTTGACCTAACAGAAGGAGAATCTGAACTAGTATGAGGCTTCAATGTAGAATATGCCACAGGTCCATTCGCACTATTCTTTATAGCCAAATACACCAACATCATCATAATAAATGCCCTATCAACCATCATTTTCCTTGGAACTGTATACAACCCACACAACCCAGAACTATTTACACTTAACTTCACACTCAAAACACTAATCCTAACAACCACATTTCTATGAATCCGAGCATCATACCCACGATTCCAATACGACCAACTAATACACTTACTATGAAAAAACTTCCTCCCTCTAACCCTAGCATTCTGCATATGACACATCTCAATACCAATAACCATGGCAAGCATCCCACCATACATATAGAAGAAACATGTCTGACAACAGAGTTACTTTGATAGAGTAAAAAATAGAGGTTTAAGTCCTCTTGTTTCTAGAACTCCAGGCATCAAACCTACACCTAGGGCTCCAAAAGCCTTCGTGCTACCATTACACCAAATTCTATAAACTAAAGTAAGGTCAGCTAAAAAAGCTATCAGACCCATAACCCGAAAATGTTGGTTTTAACCCTTCCCGTACTAATTAACATCCTGGCGCTAACCATCATCTTACTAACAGTCTTCGTTGGGTCCATTATCACCATTCTCAGTAACCATCTAATCCTAATATGAGCCGGCCTAGAAATAAGCATGCTAGCCATCATCCCCACCCTAATATTCAACTCCAACCCCCGTTCTACAGAAGCAGCCACAAAATACTTCCTAATCCAAGCAACTGCCTCTATAATCCTACTACTGGCCATCATCCTAAACTACCACAATTTAGGGATCTGACAATTCCACCACAACACACAATTCTACATCTACTCACTAGTACTAATTGCCTTAATAATAAAACTTGGTTTAGCCCCATTTCACTTTTGAGTACCAGAAGTTACCCAAGGAGTCCCAATCCTAAGCGGACTCCTACTACTCACGTGACAAAAATTGCCCCACTAGCCATCATATTCCACATCTCCTACTACCTAAATACCACCATAGTTCCTCTATCCGCTATCATATCAGTTTTCATCGGTGGCTGAGGTGGATTAAACCAAACACAACTACGAAAAATTCTAGCCTACTCCTCAATTGCCCACACTGGCCTAGGCACTACCCGCCACTAAGTAAGACAAAGCCTAAACCTGACTCACCTAAAGATGTGGCTCATTGGATTTCAGGATTTTTACATCAGTCTAGGGTAACCCAGTAGTTTTCTGGGGTAGCCATGGAGGCCCTACCTTATGGTGTCATAGGAGCCTGTGGCTTGGTTGTATTAGATTACCTTCTGTACTAACTGAACAATACATCTTAATATAGAATACTATTATATTTGTAAGTATCTATAAAGATTATACATTATTATAGTGATCATAAAGGTCATAATTTTCAAAATCAGTGATCTAAATAATGAAGGATAGAAAACACAGGACATGGCAGCACATGTATGTAATTCCAGCACCAGAGAGGCACAGGTAAGAAGATCAGAAGTTCAAGTCCAGCCTAGGCTACAAGACAGTCTTAAAAAAAAGACTGTGCATGCCTTTAATCCCAGCACTCAGGAGGCAGAGGCAGGTGGATCTCTGTGAGTTCAAGTCCAGCTGGTCTACACGGTGAGTTCCAGGTCAGCTGGGACTATAGGGAGACCCTGTCTCAAAAAGACCAAAAAAAAAAAAATTTAAATAAATAGCTAAAATAAGGAAAGAGACAGTGAAGAAAGCCACAGATATGATGATGCAGACAGGTATTAAGTGATTCACTGATAAACCAAGGAACACCAAAAACTGCTGGGGGGAGGGGATAGACAGAGACAGAGAGGAGAGAGACAAGAGGGCCAGGGCTCAGTGAGATGGCTTGGCTCAGGGGGTATAAAGTGCTTCAACAAGCCTAATGATGGTTCCCAGGATCCATATGATGGGAGGAGAAAACTGACTCCCATTATCCTCAGAACTCTACACACACACACACACACACACACACACACACACACACACACACAAATAATTAAAATATAAAAAAGAAGGTAGGAAGGGTAAGGAAGGATCCTTTCCTATGATCTTCCAAAAGAACATGGCCCTGCTGACAAGACTCCTAGCCTCCAAAGCTATGAGACTATTAATTTCTGTGGTTTAAAGCCCGTTTTGTGATACTCTACTGTGGCAGCTCTAGCATGCTAATATACTAGTATATTCCAAGCTACTAAGACAGGACCCAGCACATGAGGGGAGCTCAGAAAATGAAATATCTGTTGAATAAATAGGCGGACTTAATTCTCTAGGACCGATTGCTCTGTGGTGTTTTGCACCTGTGGATGACCCCTGTCTTCCACATAGTGAACCTCTTTCCCTGACAGAGACTAAAAGAAAGAGAGGATATATTTGAGACTGGATCTAATTAGCACAGGCTATATAGCTGAGGATGCTTCTACCTCCTGAGCATTGGGGTTAAGGGTATGTGTCACCATACCTGGTATCTGCAGTGCTGTGGATTGCAAGCACTCTATCAACTGAGTCACAACATCCCCAGTCCTCACTCTATACTCATTGTATATAACTTTATTCTTCCCCAGTTCCAATTACCCATATACAACAAGGATTCCTAAATCTAAAACATATCTAACCATGTCACTCCCCTGCTTGAAAAATGGAAACAGGACTGGGGAAGTAACTTAGTAAAGTGCCTGCCTTGTAAGCAAGCATGAAGACTTGAGTTTGATTCCCCAGAATCCACATAAAATGTCAGGCACGGTGGTGCACTTGTCATCCCAGCACTGGGGAGGTGGAGTCAGGTGGATCACTGGGGCTTGCTGGCCAGCAGCCAGCCTAGCCTACTTGGCAAGTTCCAAGCTGATGAGAGACCCTGTCTCAAAAAAATCATAAAAAGGTGGATGGCACCTGAGGAACAATACCCAAGGTTATCCCCTGGCCTCCACAAACAGTGTATACACACACACACATACACACACACACACACACACACACACACACACATCTGACCTCTACAGACATGCACACATGCACACATACACATACCCCTGAGCTCCACAAGCATGCACACACGCAGGCAATAGCTCTTCACTTCAGATAAAGGACAAACTTGTCTACCTCAGCATTTTTTTTACTTCAGCATTTTACTATCTTCACCCCAGTATGCATGAACCTCTTTCTGTAAAACAGTAATCCCAGCTCTAGCCACAAAGCACTATTCAAATTTCCCAAGTGCATCATATCTGATGCTCTTAACGCTTCCATATTCCTTCCACCTAGAATGTTCCTCATCCCCATCCCTTAAGTGGTAAAATCCTAGTTCAGGCCAAACACAAATTCCACTATCTTTTAGAGTCTAAATGACCCACTTGCACCTGTTTTCCCTTAGCCTTTTATTCACAGCATCAGTATTTCTATCACAATAAAAAGTCTGCTTCTTCACTGATCTCTTGAATAAAGATTGTGCCTTATTCATTCAGAGATCCAATACCTAGCTCAGTGCTGGCATACAGTACTTACAACACCACAGATTGAGAGGCTGGGAATGTAGCTCTGTGGTAGAGTGCTCACCCAGTAAGCCCAAGGCCCTTGATTTCATTCCTAGTCCAGCAAAACAAAAGTTGTATGAACTCATTCAAATCTGTAATTTGTAAGTTCCAGCTATGAAATGGCAATGGTACCCAGCATTCACATAGTCCTAACAACCATCTGTAACTTCAGTTCCAGGGGGATTCAACGCCCTCTTCTGACCTCCGCAGACACTGCACGACATGGTTGCACTTACATATATGCAGGCCATATATAAAAAATAAAAATAAAATTAAAAAATATTTTATTTATTATTTTTATTTTATGTGTGCGAGTATATTGCCTGCACATACGAATGCACCCGTGTTGTGCAATGCCGCAGAGGTCAGAAGACGGCTTCGGATTCCCCTGGAACTGGAGTTAAGGACGGTTCGTAGCCGCCGTGTGGGTGCTGGGAATTGAACCCGGGTCCTCTGCAAGAGCGTCAGTGCTCTTAACCTCTGAGCCACCTTTCCAGCCCCAAAATAAAAATGAATTTTAAAAAAAATTACAAAAAAAGAATTTGCTGCATTAACAAAAGTTAGAGAATGATGACAAATGTCAAAGCATTGGGACTTACTGGATGAGCTGCTCAGCACTACATAGGATACTGATACTCTTCAGTCACAGACCTCAAGACAACAGTGAAATCCTAGGCAGAAAGCATGCAGCTTACCTCCGAAGGTACGTAGTCTCCTCATCTTCGGTGTTACAAAACTTATGGGCATGTTTGGCAGCATCAATCACACGAGACCGGTCCCGGGGCCTCATGGGCAATTTCTCTAACTGACAATCTGAAGGAATGGACAAAGAATAGTCACTAGGAGCACCGCACAGTATCTTGAACCTGTCGTGGTGGCGTACGCTGCAATCCCAGGACTCTGGAAACAGGCAGGCGGATTACCGGCAAATTCGAGGCCAGCCTGGGCTACAGAATCTCAGCCTGTGCAACTTAATAACCTCAAAAAGAAAGACTTAATAGTCTCAAAAAGAAAAAGAGAAAATAAATAAATAAATAAATAAATAAATAAATAAATAAATAAACCCGGCGTCTCCCTCCCTGCAGTCGTCCTCTGCTTCCCGCCTGCTCACCCAGCACCAGGACCATCTGGCCACACAAACAGTAGTAGACATGGAGGGGCTTCTCGCCGTCGTCATATTCCTCGCGATCCCGAGTGTCAGAGCAGACCACCGACCGGGACACAACTTTAGGCATAGTTAGGAAGGAGCAGCCCTGGAAAAGAGTCGCCCAGAAATGGCGACACAACCAACTGGCCGAGCTGTTTCTCTATGGCAACCCTTGTCACGTGTCAGTACCTGCCAGCCAGAATTTCCGCCTACTTCCCTTCCCGGAAGTCCGGAGAAGAGGAGGCGGCGCGCGCTCGCGAGGGATTGGGGGATAAAGGGTGGGGGCTGTGAGATTCCAGTTGCTGCTTTGGGCTAGACTTAGTTGGGATAACTAACTGTGACACCCTCAGTATTATTTAAATTATTTATTTATATTTCTGTACAAACAAGAATATTTATTACACTTATTTGAGATCTGTGTGAGAGAGAGGCAGGCAGAGAAAGGCGTGTGGAGGGCAGAAGACAACTTGGGGGGAGAGAGAGAAAGGCTAGAGAGAGAGGCGTGTGGAGGGCAGAAGACAACTTGGAGGGAGTCAGCTCTCTCCTTCCAGCAGAACCCAGAGATCATCAGGCTTAGCAACGGGCACTTTTACCCACTGAGCCATCTCAGTGGCTCATGAATATTTATGAGTATATGTAAAACGATGTAATAAACGACTATACATTACACATATATACGAAACCGAGATTTTTTTTTTTTTTGGTCTTTTTGAGACAGGGTCTCCCTGTAGCCCCAGCTGTCCTGGAACTCATGTAGACCAGGCTGGCCTCGAACTCACAGAGATCCGCCTGCCTCTGCCTCCCGAGTGCTGGGATTAAAGTCATGCGCCACCACGCCCGGCCATAACGGAGATTTTAGACGTAACTTAAATATTTTAATTTTTCTAGTGATATTCAGGATGAATATCTAATTAAGTTGAGGCTTTTTTTTTTCCTGTAACATAAGGCACAGACTGCGCTAGGCAAGTATTCTACCACTGAGCTATAATATCTATTCCATTCCCTGTTGCTTTTTTTATCTTTGTTTTTTGTTTTGTTTTGAGATAGGTTCTCCCTGGTCTGGAGCTCACTGTGAAGACCAAGCTGGCCTCGACCTCATGGAGATCTACTTGCCTCTACCTCCAAGTGCTGGATCAAAGGCAAGCGCCACCATGACCAGCACTTTTATCTTTTTAAGAAGACATCCAAAGCCTGGTGGGGTGGTGCACGCCTTTAATCCTAGCACTTGGGAGGTAGAGGCAGGGGCGGATCTCTGAGTTTGAGGCCAGCCTGGTCTACATGGCGAATGCCAGGCCAGCTGGGGCTAAAAAAGAGGACATCCCAAATCAATAGAGATTATTTATTTATTTATTTATTTATTTATTTATTTATTTATTTATTTTGAAATGCTGGGTTTTGGGGCTGAAGAGATGGCTCAGCAGTTAAGGGCACTGACTGCTCTTGTAGAGGACCCGGGTTTGATTCCCAGCACCCACATGGCAGCTACGAACCGTCCTTAACTCCAGT
>NW_008330298.1:4102528-4103220 GCF_000622305.1 Nannospalax galili
ATTAAAAAAAGAAATGCTGGGTTTCATTATTTATTCCAGGCTGGCTTTGAACTCCTAATCCTCTTGTCTCTGCCCTTCTTTGTGCCCAGATACGGCACGTTTTTAATTTTTTCCATCTTTTTTTTTAAAATGTGTATGAGTGCATTGCCTCCATGTGTGTAAGTGCACCAGTGTCATGCAGTACCCATGGAGGACAGAGGAGGGTGTCAGATCCCCTGGAACTGGAGTACTGGAGTGGCCACAATGTGGATACTGGGATTCGAAACCAAGTCTTCTTCAAGAACAGGGTCTTCTGCAACAACAGCCAGTGTTCTTAACCACTCAGCCATCTCTCCAGCCCCTAACGCACCTTAAAATATATATATAAGTGTTTTGCCTGCATGAATTTAAGTGTTCCACGTCATGCAATACGTGAGGAGGCCAGAAGAGGGTGTCTGATCCCCTGGAACTAGAGTTACAGACAGCTGTTAGCCACCATGTGGGTGCTGGGAACCAAATCTTCAAATATTTACTCAAAAGCAGAAATCCACACCAGGCGTGGTGGTGCACATCTTTAATCCCAGCAGTCTGGAGGCAGGGGCAGGTGGATCTCTGCGAGTTCTAGATCAGCTGGGCCTACAGGGAGACTCTGTCTCAAAAAGACGTATGTGTATGTGTGTGTGTGTGTGTGTGTGTGTGTGTGTGTGTGTGTG
>NW_008330298.1:4103231-4115913 GCF_000622305.1 Nannospalax galili
GTTGGAGAGATGGCTCAGTGGTTAAAAGTAGATACTGCCTTCCACTCCAGCTCTAGGGGTCTGATGCCTCTGGTTTCCAAGGGAACTTGCACTCATGTTCACATACACATATTTTTAAAAAATTAAATTTTATTTTAAAAGATATTATTGGGGGCTAGAAAGATAGCTCAGTGGTTAAGAGCACTAGCTGCTCTTGCAGAGGACCCAGGTTTAGCTCCCAGCACCCACATGGTGGCTGAAAACCATCCATAACTCCAGTTCCAGGGGATCTGAGGCCCTGTTCTGACCTCCACAGGCATTGCATGACACAGGTGCACTTACATGCAGGCAATAAACTCATATGCATAAAATAAAAATAATAAAATATTAAAATAAATAAAAAACTATCATTGAATTTGGGCTGGTGAGATGGCTCAGTGGATGCTTGCCACCAAGTCTAATGACCTGAGTTCAATCCTCGATACACACTTGATGGAAGATGACAACCAATTGACTCCCAAAAGTTGCCTCACATGTAGACAGTGATGCACTCATGTGTGCACACACACACACACGAGTAAATAAATGTGATTTTAAAAAAGATATAATTCAGGGCTGGAGAGATGGCTCAGCGGTTAAGAGCACTGGTTGCTCTTACAGAAGACCAGGTTCAATTCCCAGCACCCACATGGCAGTTAACTTCTGTAACTCCAGTTCCAGAGAATCCAACGCTCTCTTTTGACCTCTGCAGGGATTGTACAACACAGGTGCACTTATATGCATGCAGGCAATACACTCATACACATAAAAAGTTGCAATGTTTTTTAAAAGATATAATTCAAATAATTTAAAAATCACTCTATTAAAGTGTATTAAACTGGCGGGTTTTTAGTATACTCACAAAGTTAAGCAAAAACATCATGATCTAATTCCAGAGCATTTTTATTATCTCAAAAGGAAAATCTCATACCTATTGGTAGTCACTGCTTGCCTGTTTTCCAGATCCTTTGCACCACTAAACTGTATTCTACAGATTTTCCTGTTCTGACCTGGTGTGGCTGGGCATGCCTGTAATTCTAGCACTGGGGAGGCTGAGGCAGGAGGATCACATTCTGTTCCATGTCAACCTGAGCTATATTGAGCTTAAGGACATCCTGGGATACATAACAAGACCTGTATAAAAAAAAACCTATTCTAGACATTTCATATAAATGAAATTATGCAATGTTACCGTGGGTTTTTTGTTTTGGGTTTTTGTTTGTTTTTGGTTTTTGTTTTTTTTGAGACAGGGTCTCCCTGTAGCCCCAGCTGACCTGGAACCGGATATGTAGATCAGGCTGGCCTCGATCTCAAAGAGATCTGCCTTTCACTTACCATTATGTTTTCAAGGTTTGTCTGTATTATAGAACTTAATTCCTTTTTATAGCTGAATAGTATTTCATGATATATATTATATTTTGTTTATCCATGCATTACTGATTGTCACTTGTCTTGTTTGCACTTTTTGGCTGTTATAGATAATGCTGCAATGAACATTCATATACAGGTTACAATGAACATTTGTGTATAAGTTATATTCAGGACAGCTCTTTTCAGTTCTTGCAGCTATATACCTAGTAGTGGAATTGCTAGATCAGGTATAAATTTATACTTAATTTTTTGAGGAACTTCCAATGTTTTCAAAGCAGCTGCACAATTTGACAATCCTATCAGCACTGTACTTATTTCTCTGTAACCTTGTCAATGCCTATTAATGTCTGCCTTTTTAATTTTAATTTTTATTATTTATTCAGTTAGTTGGGAGAGAAAGAGAGAGAGAGAGAGAGAGAGAGAGAGAGAGAGAGAGAGAGAGAGAGAGAGAGAATATTCACGGGTGGTTGTAGAGGACAAAAGAGAGCATCTGATCTCCTGGAGCTAGAGTTACAGGCAGTTGTGGGCCATCTGAGGTGGGTGCTGGAAGCCCACCTAGGGTCCTCTTCCAGAGCAGCAAGTACTCTGAGCAACAAGTGCTATTAACCTCTGAGCCATCTCTCCAGCCCCCATTGCCTGTCTCATTCATTCATTCATTCATTCATTCATTCAGAGACAGTGTCTCCCTTTAGCCCCAGCTGACCTGTTACTATGTACACCAGGCTGGCCTTAGTCTCACAGAAATTCTCTTGCCTCTGCTTCCTGAGTGCTGGAACTAAAGGCGTGCGCCAATAAACCCAGCCCCTGTCCTTTTCGTTATACTCATCTTGGTGAGTGTGAAGTGGTGTTTCTTTGTGGCTTTGATATACATTTTCTTGATAACTAATAATGTTGGATATCTTATCCTGTGCATATTGGTCATTTATATATCTTCTTTGGAAGAATGTATATTCATATTCTTTGTCCATTTTATACTAGTTTGCCAATTTTTTATTGACTTGTCAGTATTCTCACAATGCTGGAGATTGACGTTAGGTCCACATGAATTTTAGGCAAGGATTCTATCATCGAGTCACAGAGTTCTGATAAATTGATACTAGACCCTAATCACGTAAATGATTTGCAATTAGAGGAATCTTAATGAACTCGTTTGTTCCTAGTATAAGTGATCATCTTCCATCCTTCTTTATCCAACTCAGAAAATCTTCAAGCATTCTTTTTGTAGAGGACAGGAGCCTAGGAAAACTTAAAATCAAGACAGTGGTGCAATTTACATTGAGTAACTTCAATAATCCAAATATTAACACAAAATATCGTATTTTAAACAAAGACCTTAGTAAAGACAGCAGGAACTTATGGCTAGAAAAATACAAGATGCAAACCAATTGGAATTTAAAGTAGTTTTCTAGCCCCTGAATGAAGATATATTAGGTAAAGTACAAGACTATTCTTCTAAAAAGTTAATTAGCATATATAAATTCTACTTAATAATGGATTTCACTGACATAGTCATACATGTATATAATGCATTTTGCTCATATTCACCCCTATTATGTTGCTTTGTCCGCCTCCTACTCCTGCTGATCCTCTTCTGCTTCCCAGATACCCTTTCTGTCTCCTAACTTCATGCATGGGGGGCTGTGAACCAATGAGTTTAATTTGAGTTACTTACAGGAGCAGGACTGAGGGATTATTTACAGGGTTACTGGCAATTTACCAGTGGCTACACTACTGAGGAAAATGTCTTTCTTCTTCAGTAACTGTTAACTGCCTATAGAACATCAAGGAGGGTGAAGCCTCTTGAGCCCCTCCTCCCTCCAAGAAAGGATGTTGAGGGAGGGGCCCAATCTTTTGTAAATAATTACAGCTGATAAAAGTTCAAGAGGGTGCAACGTCATGCCCAGAAAATAGTGCTTCAGTTACCTCACCCCTTCCTTCAACTCTTAATCCTTTCCATCCTCCCTTCTAGGATGTCTCCTCAACTTTGGAGCACGTGGCATAAGATATACCATTTAGGACTGAGCCTTCAACAGTCTTTATTCTCAGCATTCTGAGCAGTTAGGAGTCTCTGCAGTATAGCCACTACCCACTGCAGAAAGAAGCTTCACAGACCAACATTGACAGCAGCACTACTCTATGGACATAAATATAAATATTTAGAATGTAATTCAAGAGGCACATAGGGGTTATGACCTCCCCATCCTCTGACTTTTGGATAGGTCTACTGTACTTTGTGGCTTTTTGTTTGTTTGTTTGGTGTTTTTTTGGGGGGAGGGAGGGGGTTAAGATAGTCTTCTTATCCAGCCCGTGCTAACTTTGAACTCACAAGCCTTCTGCCTCAGTCTCCCCAGTGCTGGAAATACAGGGACGCACCACCACAGCTGGTATAATTATTCTTTTCGTTTTGCTGACTTGGTAGGAATTGAACCTAGGGCTTTGCACATGTTAGGAAAGCACTCCACTGCTGAGCTACACCCCCCCCCAGCCTGACTAAAGTATAAGAGAAATATTAATGTAAGCTTTAGAGAATCATCCTTGCTCCTTAGGTCTTAGAGCAATATAGTCTCCATTGGTCTATATTATTCAATATTTGTTGATTTTCTATTGTGTGTCAAGCACTGTGTCATAGTGATCAGTTATAGATGACCTCACCCTTCATGTAACTTAGTCTAGTGTTGGCGTTAGCAAAATGTTTTCTGTAAGAAGCTAGAGAGAATAGATAGCATAAGAGGGCCAGGAACCAACATCAAGAGCATAATCTAGGAATTTACATGAGAGAAAATAGATTTGCACCCATACTTTATTGAAAAATTCAAGATATAACATTAATCCTTGAGTGCATATATTTAGTAATACAGGCCTACTACTGAGAAGAATAGAATTATTTTATTCAAAGGAAATGAGGAACACAGAGATGGCTCAGTGGTTAAGAGCACTTGATGCTCTCCCAGAGGACCAGGGTTCGGTTCCCAGCACCCACATAGCAGCTCACAACCATTTGTAACTCCAGCTTAGTGGATCCAACATCCTCTTCAGGCCTTCATGGGCACCTCACACACACAGTGCACTTACATACATTCAAGCAAAACACTCATGCACATAAAATAAAAATAAAATCTTCTTAAAAAATAGAATGGAGGGGCTGGAGAGATGGCTCAGTGGTCAAGAGCACTGACTGCTCTTGCAGAGGACCTGGATTCAATTCCCAGCACCCACATGGCGGCTATGAACTGTCCTTAATTCCAGTTCCAGGGGAATCCAAAGCCCTCTTCTGACCTCCACGACATTGCATGACACGGGTGCACTCACATACATGCAGGCAATACACTAATACACATAAAATTTTTGAAAAAAATTGAATAAGGGGCCAGGTGTGGTGGCACACATCTTTAATCCCAGCACTTGGGAGGCAGAGGCAGGCAGATCTCTGTGAGTTTGAGGCCAGCTGAGGATACAGAGAAACCCTGACTCAAAAAGACCGAATAATAATAATAATAATAATAATAATAAAAATAAAATTAGGGACTAGGGAGATGAATCAGTGAGTAAAGGCCCCATCCACCAAACCTGATGACCTAAGATTGATTTTGATTTCTGGGCCCCATGTGGTAGAAGGAGAGAATTGGCTTTCACAAGTTGTCCTCTGTGAGTCCTGCAAGTTGTCCTCTAATCACAGCAGGTGCACGATGGTGCACGCTCACACACACACACACACACACACACAAATATTTTAAAAGTGAATGATACTTCTCTTAATTAGGGTTCAAACTGAGTAGTCCTAATCATTAAACTCAGTTGCAGATATTTATATGTTAACACATTTGTAATAAGATTTGTGCATTTGATCTTTGAGAATTTTTTTCACAGAAATAAATGCTACCATATACCTGTGTCAATCCACAAGGAGATTATTTTAATTTAGCTTATTCATCTCTGAGAAGAAACTTTTAGAATTCTATTAATTTATTCTCTTGATATTTATCTTTTTCTTCAGTGCAGGGAATCAAAGCTATATGCCTTTTAGTGTGTCCCTGCATTGCAGATTAAGCGCTTGCAATTAAAGTTAGACAGAAGCTCCTTAATTGTACAGTTACATTGATTTTGAAATATAGAAGCTTCCTTTGCACCATCATGGTTTGTAAAACACTGATGGAACTGTAATTTGAGCTTAGGAAATACATTCACTGAAAATTTGTATAGAAATGCAAGTGTATTTTGTGGGGGTGAGACAGTGTCTCCCTGCAGCCCCAGCTGTCCTGGAACTCACTATGTAGACCAGGCTGGCCTTGAACTCACAGAGATCCACCTGCCTCTGCCTTCCAAGTGCTGGGGTTAAAAGTGTGTGCCACCACACCCAGCTGCTTAAATAGCATTTTTATTTGTTCTTTGAGAATTTCACACCTGTATACAATATATTTTGATCATATCCACCCCCACTCCCTCTTCCAACACCCCCAGACCCCTCAATACACCTCCCTCTCAACTTCATGACCTCCTTTTTTCTTAGAGCCCACTGAGTGCAATTAGGGTCTGGAGACATCCACTGGAGCATGAGAAACCTACCAGTGGCCACATCTCCAGTGGAAAATGTCTCTACATCTCATGGCAGGCAATAACTGCCAATAACTACTTAGGTAGGCGTGGGGCCTCCTGGGGGACCCCTTCCCTTTGATTTTGTTATTACATTTTTAAATTGAATATTTGTGTATTTCATACTGAACGTCTTAATCAGTCTTAATCATCAGCTTCCTCATTGGCGTCCTCCCAGATCCCCTCCCCACTGGAATTCACCACGCCTGGCATGTGTTTAATTTTTATTTTCAGTTTTGACAACACAAGAAGCAGTTAAGGGGCACTAAGATAGCTCAGCTGATGGAGGGGCCATCATGACCACCTGAGTTCAATCCCTGTAAACCTCATAGTGAAAGATGAGAGCCAAATCCCACGAGTTGTTTTCTGACCTCCGCAAGAACCCTGTGCAGGCACCCCCACCCACAAATAATTTTTACATTTTTTAAAGAAGCAGTTAAGCAATTTGACTTTGGTTGTGATTCAAAGCATGTTAGTTTTTATTGAATACATTCACGTTATCTTGCCTTGTGATTTTAGGCTAAATTTATTAAGTGACTTGAGGAGATGGCTTAGTTGGTAAAATGCTTGCTATGAAAACATGAAGACCTGAGTTTGATCGCTAGCATTTACATAAAAGTCAAGTATGGTGGTGTCTGTCTGTAATCCCAGAGCGGGGAATGTGTACACAGGAGCCTTGAGGCTTGCTGGTCAGGCAATCTAGCTGAATTGGTGAGTGCCACATTCATTGAGAGACTCTATCTCAAAAAATAAGGTGAAGAGGGGTAGAGGAAAACACTCCACATTGACCTCTGGCCTCCAAACTCACATGCACACATGTGCATGGTCACACACACACACACACACACACACACACACACATACACACACACAATGTAAAAATATTTTAAAAGACGTGAACACAGTATTTCTTTTTTTGCAATGTTTCTTCTTCTTGGAAACATTTATAGAGTCTATAGTGAAAGCTAATTCCAGAAAACATTCAATATTTTATAACGTGGAGGATGAGTCTTCTTCAGACTCAGTTCTGACTGGTAATGAATTTCAAGAACTTCCTACTGCTAAGCTACAGAGCTGCTGTTGGTAGGGCAAATCAGAAAAACTCAATTTCTCTCTCTGACAACATTCAATGAATTGACAATGGTTCAGTACATGAAAGTGAGTGACCCCCTGATTTCAGGTGAGGTGGAACACTTGGCTGTGATCAGGGCATTTCTTCAAGATGTCAAGGTGAAATGGGGGCAGAAAGAATGCTTGGCCAACTGTGCTATAGTTAATATTTCTAGCCTGCTAATAGTCTGTACAGGAAAACAGCTTTCTGTGCTACTGCTTGCTATGACAACCCTGCTTTTGATGAGGAATGTGAGGGCACAGTGTTCCTGCGATACAATTCTGTTCTATAGTCAGAAGATGCTATTCCCAGACAGGTATCTTGGGGCTTCCAAACTGCTTTGGCTCATGCTCTTGAATTGTCTTGATTATGTGATCCAAGAAAGGAAGAGAAAGGGGTTTTCAAAAATACAGACAAGTCGGGCTGGAGAGATGGCTCAGTGGCTGTTCATGCAGAGAACCCAGGTTTGATTCGCAGAGCCCACGTGGCTCCTCACAACCATCTGGAACTCCAGTTCTAGGGGAATCTGATGCCCTCTTCTGACCTCCATGGGCATTGCAGGACATGGGTGCACTTACATACATGCAGGCAATAGACTCATACACATAAAATAAAAATAATAAATAAGATTTTAAGAAATAGACAAGTGGGTTGGAGAGATGGCTCACCAGTTAAGAGCACTAACTGCTCTTGCAGAGGACCCGGGTTCGATTCCCAGCACCCACATTGTGGTTCGCAACCATCTGTAGCTCCAGTTACAGGGGATCTGATGCTTTCTTCTGACCTCTGCGGGCATTGCACGACACGGGTGCACTTACACACATGCAGGCAATACACTCATACACATTAAAAAAATACATATAATAAATAAAATATATTAAAAAATAGACAAGCCCACAAGTTTAAATACTTCTATGGTGTCTTGTAATGTACTTCAGACATTTATATTCAGTCCATGAGCTGTCCAATCCCTTCATAGTCCCCAGGACAGTTTCTCAGTTCGTTTTTTTTAAAAAATATTTTATTGTTTTTTTTTATGTGTATGAATGTATTGCCTGCATGTATGTGAGTGCACCCATGTTGTGCAATGCCATGGAGGTCAGAAGAGGGCTTCGGATTCCCCTGGAACTGGAGTGAAGGACGGTTTGTAGCCGTCATGTGGGTGCTGGGAATCAAACCTGGGTCCTCTGCCAGAGCAGTCAGTGCTCTTAACCACTGGGCCATCTCTCCATCCCCAGTTTCTCAGTTCTTATTCTCTCCTCTCTGTCTCTTTTTGTCTTTCTCTGTCTCTCTGCCTTTCTGTCTCTCTCTTCCCCCATTTCTCTCTCTGCCTCCCAATCTCACTATGTATCCCAGGCTAGCTTTGAACTTGCAATCGTCCTGCCTCACCTTCCCCAGTGCCGGAATTAGAGGCATCATTCACCATGCCCAGTTTACATGCTGCATCTAAATAGTATGTATTCAGTACATCTCTTAACACCCATAATAGCTGCCAATGGAGCCTAAATCTCCTATTCTTGCATTTAAGAACATTTTATCAATGTCATCATTTTCAATTTTCCAAGCTGAGGTCTCATGATTCCTCTGTGAAGACTCCCCCAAGCTGAGTGTGATGGCTCCTGCCTGTAAACCCAACACTTGAAAAGTTGAAGCATGAGGGTTGCCATAAGCTTGAGACCAGTCTATGCTACATAGTGATTTCCAGGATAATCTAGGCTACAGAGTAAGACCATGTCTTACCCCTTCAAACAACAATAGGAACAAATGAACTCCTTCACTAGCCAAGCCAACCTGCTCACCTCAAATATATGGTCTCGCTCCATGCACTTGCTCACGTTGTTGCCCTCATACATACACATTGCTTGAATGCCTCTCTCTCAAGCTCCACTTTCATCTCTTTTAAAACAAAACTGAAATAGGCTCATTTTAGGAAGCTGGTCCTGACCACACCCAACTGATGCTGTTCAGCTCTGGGGCACTCACATGTGCCTACTACATACCCTGTTTTTGTTGTGGTAGGCAGGATCATAAGACACCACTCTTTCCAAAGAATCCTGGTTCCTGGCTTGCCCACACACCTTTGTCCAGTTAGTAAACCAAACAGTAATCTAGATTCTGCAGTGAAGAAATTGAGCAGATTTATTTATTTATTTATTTAATTTATTTATTTATTTTATTTTATTTATTTATTTATTTATTTATTTATTTATTATGGTACTGGGGTTGGGACACAGGGACTTATATCTGTTAGGCAAGTACTCAACTCAGTCCATTTAGGGGATTTAACTGCAATTTCACATTAGATGATTTTTAACATATATTTAAAAGGTTTTAAAATTATTTTTAATAACGTGTGTGTGCAAGTGCCTGCTGAGACAAGAGGTGCTGGATCCCTCTGGAGCTGGATTTACAGGTGGCTGTGAGCTGCCTGATGTGCATGCTAGGAACTGAACTCTGGTCCTCTGGAAGAGCAGTAAGCATTTTAAGCACTGAGCTATCTCTCTAACTCCTGAAGTTAAATGATTTTAAGATATGGAGATTATCCAGATTGGGCCTGATTTAATCAGATAATCTCATAAAAGTAGACTGGATTCTCCCTGAGGAAAAAAGATTTAAAGTGTGAGAGAGGGTTAATGAGAGAGAAATAGTCTGTTTCTAACTGAAATGGAGTAGGTCACATGACAAGGAAGGTAGGTGGCTTCTGGGAGTTGTGAATGGTCCCCATTTGGCAGTTAGTAATAAAATGGGGCCCCCAGTCCTACCCCCACAAGGAACTGAACTTGGTCTACAGATTGTGGTAATTTGTTAACAGTGATAGAAAATGAATTCACTTTTTTTTTTGCAGATTTTGCTTTTGTTCATTTCATATGTATGAATTAGAAGACACCATGTTCTTAGATGAGTGGGAAAGGGTTTTTGAAATTTGTTTTTGTATACCCTTCCCACCACAGCCATAATAGAATGCTATTAGGGAGACTTGCCTTATCTGATATGTTGGCGTTAATGGGAGATACAAATTGTTGACCACGAAGTGCCTGCTGTTAAGCAGAAGCTAAAATAATTATTGTCAAGTGCCTCCTACCTCCCATGCTAAAAACCAATTCCTGTGCATCTGATAACTTTGGATCTCTTTACACAGATGTCACTTCTGTCCCAGGAACTCTGAATGCCCCATTTAAAATTTCCTCTCTCAGACTTGTCCTTCACCCTTTCTACCCTAATTCTGTTAATGGCTACTTCGAGTCTATCCTCTTGTTTCAGGACTTAAAGCTGCAGTCCCTTTTGACTTTTTGCCACCACATTCAATCTACTGCCAAGTCCTCTTTATTCACCCCCTCCTTTCCTCTGTTGACTATAATACTGAACTGGGTTCTCTTTGAAAAGAAGAGATTCCAAATGTGGAAGGGAGTTAATGGGAGAGACATTCTGTTTTGCAGTCTTTGAAGCTGGAGTAGGTCACATGGCAAAGAGTGCCGATGACCTCTTGGAGGTGGGATTCCCTGACACAGTATCTCTCCCCTGCAGCAGCACTAGAGTCCTGGAGCTGTTCTGTTCTCTGGGGACCCATCTCTGATTAGCACAGCTCTAATGATGTCACTTCTCTGCTCAACCACCTTCCAAGGACTCCATTAGCTTGGCATTCAAAAACTCTTCATGACTTAACTCAAACCTGCCTTTCTCATACTTTCTACAATTCTTCAATGTGTATTTTGTCTGCCTTCTAAGTGATTTTTGAATTGCTCTTTAAAAATGCTTCTTTCAAACTGTTATTGCTTTTGCAGGTCCATGTACTAACTGTGACTGTCCCCCGCAACCTGCAGCTTTTTCACGCACACCTTAATCCGTTACTTTTACCTCAGACCTGCTGTCCTTCCAATTCTCTGCCGTTGGATAGTATCGTACCTTGGACTCTTCTAAACTAGCTTGTTGAATTGTCAAGGAGGAAATGTGGTTCCGGAGCCAAATTGTGAGTGCCCAGAGCAATTTTAAAAAGCCTATTTTGCCTGTCTGAATTTCTCATTCCCGCTATCCCCAACCCAACACCATTTTATTCAACTTTACGGAGAATCCCTGGCCTAAATGTTGGAACTGAATTGCAGACCTTTGTCGCAAAGAAAAGGGATCCAGGGTCCATTTTAATGTACTATTATTATTCTTTTCATTTATTCTTTTACTTTTCCATTTTTATTATTTTGCTTTTCTGTGATTTTAACCAGTTACCCCAATCTCCTGTGTCTGCAAGTGTGTACCTTAACAGTTTTGCTTTTTTTAAAAATATATTTTATTTATTTTATGTGTATGAGTGTATTGCCTGCATGTGAGTGCACTCGTGTTGTGCAATGCTGTGGAGGTCAAAAGAGGGCCTCGGATTCCCCTGGAACTGGGGTTAAGGACAGTTTGCAGCCGCCGTGTGGGTGCTAGGAATCGAACCCAGGTCCTCTGCCAGAGCAGTCAGTGCTCTTAACCACTGAGCCGTCTGTCTAGCCCCACTGTTCTGCTTTTTAAAAGTATTTTATTTATTTTTATTTTATGTGTATGAGTATTTTCCCTGCCTTGTACTTAAGTGCACTACTGAGGGGCTAATGTCCTCAGAGGCCAGAAGAGGGCATCAGATCCTGTGGAATTGGAGTTATACACGGTGGTGAGCCACCCTGAGGGTTCTCTGGCAGAAAAGTGCTGTTTCTTCTTTCTTTCTTTCTTTCTTTCTTTCTTTCTTTCTTTCTTTCTTTCTTTCTTTCTTTCTCTTCTTTCTCTTCTTTCTCTTCTTTCTCTTTTTTTTTGTGACAGGATCACCCTACAGCCCCAACTGGCTTGGAACTAGGTATGTAGACAAGGCTGACCTCGAACTCACAGAAATCCACCTGCCTCTGCCTCCCCGAGTGCTGGAATTAAAGAAGTGTGCCACCTGAGACTTCCTCTTAACCACTGAGCCGGCTCTCTAGCCCCACATTCTCATTTCCTAGAGAACCGGTTTGCTTGTGCCGACTCTGCTCTTTGGGACATCTAATCTTCCCTCTCATCCCCCCACCCCAAGCCAGTGGTTTGGTAGTTCACTAATGTTCTGTTCTCAAAAGAAAAGGAGTCAGGAATGGTTGCACATTCTTGTATTCATGGCCCTTGGGAGACTGAGGCGACCTTAATTAAGGCCAGCCTCTGGAAAACTTAGTTTAAGGTTAGCCTGTACTACTTAGTGAAGCTTTGTCTCAAGAAACCAAAAGTACAAAAACAACAATTAACCAGTCATTAAAACCGGGTATGGTGGCGCACGGTGGTAATCCCAACTTTTGGGAGGTGAAAAACAGGAGGAACAGGAGTTCAATGTCATCTTCAGCTACATAAGCAACAAGTTCGAGGTCAGCCTGAGCCACTGTCGCCCTTGTCTTAAGAAGCAAAAAAAAGTACATAAATGTCAAAAGCAAACTTCTCAGGGCTCGTCTTCAAATCTCCAAATGGGGACAGAGTCTTTCCACTACTAAATCCTTGGTGAGCTGAAGCCTTTGGTGGGCTCCCAGGCTAGCCTTGGCGGGCACCCCTGGCTGTGGGCTGGGGTTTGAGGCTGGGCTAGAGTAATATAAGCGATTCCGCCCCCCC
>NW_008330298.1:4115994-4120016 GCF_000622305.1 Nannospalax galili
ATAAGCGATTCCGCCCCCCCCGCCATCTTGGTACGGCCTGTCCGGCGTCAGGCGTTCCAACCCCCCCCTGACTTTCCTCTCAGGTTGGTTCAGCCCCCGTCTACTCTGGGGTGGTGCTTAGCCGGCGCCAGACCGACCCTCGACTTCGTAGAGGCAGTGCAGTACCGCTGGGAGCTCCGGCGTCGGCTTCAGCTCCCTCTGGCTCCTCGGAGACCGCAGATCCTGGTATATGCCACACCTGTGACCCCGCTCGAGATATGTCCACCCCGGCCCGGCGGCGTCTCATGAGGGACTTCAAGAGGTAACCTCCAGCCGGTGGAGGAGAGCGGAGGCTGGGGGCTGCCTGACTGGGACTCAGGGCGGATCCCCCCGAAACGGAGCGGGTCGGGTGTGGTGCGGGAGGCCGGTCGCTCGGCCGGGACTGAGGGGACCCGGTGTGTGTGTCTGAAGGTTACAGGAGGATCCTCCGGCCGGAGTGAGTGGGGCTCCGTCAGAGAACAACATAATGGTTTGGAACGCGGTCATTTTTGGGTGAGTCTGCGTTCAGGGTGCTGCCGAGGGATTGGGGGACCCGGGCCGGCCCCGTCGGTTCCCCTTTGGCTGAGGCGCCCGGGGAAAAGGGAAAATGTTTGCCTTTGCTTGGGCCTAGGCGCCTCCCCGGAGCCTGTGCCTCGATTAGCTCGGTTCCCGCTGCCAGGAGAACCATTTGGGGTTCTAGGGGGCGGGGTGGGGAGCGCTTGCGGCGGGGCACGGCGGCCTGGCGGTCTCGGAGCCCCCAGACTTGGACTTGGACTGCCTCTCCAGCACAGGCAGCTGGTGAGGACCAGAGGCAGGGATGCCAGGTCGCGGAGGAACTGTCTCCTAAGACGTGCCAGGGACAGGGAGCCCTGTAAAACGGGAACTGACTGATTTTGGGTTTTTTTGTTTTGTTTTGTTTTTTCTGTTGCAGGCCTGAAGGGACCCCGTTTGAGGATGGTAAGAGAGTTTCTTTACCCACCTTTCAGGAACCTACTCATCAGGGGAAGGGGTTCCCGATCATCCTGCAAGCTCCTGTCCTGCTTTAAGAACCTGCTTTGCCTTGCCTCAGCCTGCTACAGGCTTGTGTGAAATCCAGTGTGTGGAGGTTGTTCTGGATGATCGTAATGCTTGCCTAGAACTGCACCTTTTCTGATGCTTTCTTCTCTTTAAAACATTCTGGGTAAAGTGGCCACTTTTTGAAAGGAGCATCATAGCACTGATAAAGGATTGTGGAGGTTTGAGCTGTGATCCTGCTAAATTCAGCCCCCGTGGAGAGACTCAGTATGAAACCAGCCAGTTGCTGACAGTCACCAGAGACCATCTGGTCCAGTGTTCATTTCATTCCAAGGGCAAGAATTGTGTTCTGACCGGGCGTGGTGGCGTATGCTTTTAATCCCAGCACTCGGGAGGCAGAGGCAGGTGGATCTGAGATCGAGGCCAGCCTGGTCTATATAGTGAGTTCCAGACCAGCTGGGGCTACAGAGAGATCCTGTCTCAAAAGAAACAAACAAGAATTATGTCCAGCAATGCTTAGTATGTGTGTTGAGTGCTGAATGGATGCAAGAGTCCCTTGCACATACTTCTTGGATTCTACAGTGACATAGAGTGCCCATCAGCCTCACAACTCTAAGATGCTCTTAAGTGCCTAATTGGAGTAGAATGTTGTTTCTTGATTTTTAATTCATTTAGTGTTTACTTTCATTAAGACTTTCTTGTCAGTAATCTCAAAGCAACTTCAGAACTGAAGTTTCCCTTAAAGTACCCTTTTGACCAGTGTCCAATCTACTTGAAGGTTGGGTGTGTATCAGGTGTATAACTTTTAAACAATTTAGGTTTAACTTTTTAAAAAAACATATGTTAATTGCTCTTTAAAACTTTATATTTTGCTGGGTGTGGTGGCGCATGCTTTTAATCCTAGCATTGGGAAGTGGGGAGGCAGGCGGATCTCTGTGAGTTCAAGGTAGCCTGGTCTACATAGCGAGTTCCAGGCTAGCCAGGGCTATATAGTGAGACTCTGTCTAAAAAAAAAAAAAAAAAAAACTAAAAGCAAACAAAAAACCCTTTCTAGTTCGAGATAATAATCGTGTGCAGTTGAAATAAAACCTATAGAGACACCCTGTAAAACCACCCCAACTTCCTGTTTGGTAATATCCTGAATACTATAATAATCAGTCAGAAAATTGACAGTGATATAGTTTTATGTGCACTCAATTGTGTGGGTTTAGTATTTTTTTTAAGTTTAATGCACTTAAAAATGATTAAAACTGCTTGAACCTGTGAAATTCTTTAGTATTTGGGGTACTTAAAATCTTTTTGTAATTTTTTTTGCGATGATTTATCTTTTTTCAGTAATACAGCATTATGCATGTACACATATACACATGCACATGCACACATAGACACACATAGACTCTTCATTTAAAAGTGGCAACTAAAGCTGGGTGTGGTTGCACATGCCTTTAGTCCCAGCACTTGGGAGACAGAGGCAGGTGGATCTCTGTGAGATCTAGGTCAGCCTGGTCTACAGAGCCAGTTCTAGGTCATCTGGAGCTACAGGGAGACCTTGTCTCAGGAAAACAAAATCAGAAGTGGCAACCAAAACATTTCTAAGTCTACTTCATATATGTGTTACTGAGTCAGATTGCTTTTTGATGCTTCTAGTCCCCAGTATGCTGGGAGGTGAGATAAGATCAGCTGATTCTATATGTCTTAAATACTCAGATTTCTTTGGGAAATTGGACAGCTACCCAAATACTTTTGGCTTCTTCTCCAACTCACTGCTTGGGTCAATGCTGCTGCTGCTTTTCAGTGCATTAGAAAGAAATGATAGAAGGAAAATTGATCTAAGGCATACTACTTTGGAGCAGTTAATACAAGAGCTAGGCAGACTTAATTTTTTTCTACTAGATTGGTTAAATCTAGGCTTTATGTACAGCCTGCTTCAGCTATGGTGGGCTTTATTTTCACTGCCATTGCCTGCCTCATTTTGCTTAGTCTGTCTTGTGCTAGGTACAGCTTATTAATAACACATCATTTTGCTGGAGGTTGGCTACCTTAAAATTTCAAGGTTGCTTCTTTTGTTTAAAGTGGTATGAATTTAGGTACTTAAAGAATCCATGTCTACTTTGACATGGCTCTGTTTTTGATAGTGTGTATCTCCAATTTGGCATTGCCAAAAGGAATTAAGCTAAATGACCTTCTCTGATTCTGTCAGTCTGCTATTCATGGGTGCTTCCTTAGGTGTTTAGAACTCAACTAGCACAAAAAGTGTTTGAACATTTTTTGAATACTCCTGTTTACAGTTAGAAAATTTATAATTAGGGAAAAGAGGCATTCAGCATAAATGACAGTTGGTTTTGCTGTCTTCCTATGTGTTCCTAAATGGAAAATCCTCACACTCCTTTTGTTCATTACTTATAAGCTATTCATGGTATACATTTCTGAAACAACCAGGTCCTAGTTAAAAAGAGGAGTTCTTTTTTTCCAGACAGGGTCTCACTATGTAGTCCTGGCTAACCTGGACTCATTATGTAGAACAAGCTAGAAGTAAAGGCATGCACTACCACGCCTAGCAAGAAAAGGAATTCTTAAAGATTGTTGTAGTGTCACATGGTTGGAATGAAAGAAATATGCGAATGCTTACATTACCAGTGTACTGTGAGAAAATATTTTGTTAAAATATCTTTGTATGGGGGCTGGAGAGATGGCTCAGTGGTTAAGAACACTGACTGTTCTTGCAGAAGACTCAGGTTTGAATCCCAGAACCCACATGGCAGCTAACAATTGTCTGTAATGCCAGTTCCAGGGGATCTGACAGCCTCTTCTGTCTTCTGTGGGCATTGCACAACATGGGTGCTCTTACCTACATGCAGGCAATACACACATAAAATAAAAATATTAAAAAAAAATAGCTGGGCGTGGTGGCACACGCCTGTAGTCCCAGCACTTGAGAGGCAGAGGCAGGCAGATCTCTGTGAGCTCAAGGCCAGCCTGGTCTACATAGT
>NW_008330298.1:4120147-4162826 GCF_000622305.1 Nannospalax galili
ATCATTATAGTTGCTTTTCATAATATATGTGCTCTTAAGAAGTTGAATATATAAGCTTTTTTAAAAAAAGGAATCTCTTAAAGTCCACCAAGAGTGTTCTTAATTAAATTATGATGAAGTCTTTCAGGTTTCATCTAAAATCAGAATTTTCAGTCATCAAAATTTTTAAGTACATGTATTTTTGCTTTTTCCTCAGTAACTAAATGATAAGGAACACAATCAGAGGGTTTTCTTTGACAGACTTAGTATTTTCTTTCCTTTATTATTTTTGAGACAGGGTCTCATGTAGCCTAAGCTGGCCTCAGACTTACTATGTGGTTGAGAAAGACCTTGAACTCTTGATCCTCCTGCTTCCACCCTCCCAAGTGCTAGAATTTTAAGTGTGTGTGCCACGGGTGTCATCATACCTGGCTCTAACTTAATGTTTTTAAAAATTTGAATCTGCATGTCTTTAGACAGAACATATACTCTAATTCAACCATGTTCATCTTTATTGTCATGTAGCAGACATTTAACACATTTATATAATTGTCCAGGCCTCCATGTATGCATGGATTAATGCTTTACTTAAAATGTTTTAGCCTCCTCAGAAAGATGAAAAAAACTCAGTAGAGATTGTGAGAGTGATAAGGCTTAAATTTTTATTTATTTTTGAGCCTATCCCTCTGAATATTCTGGAGATGAATGAGTCTCAAATTGTTTGATAGCCTATGAGGTTTTAAAATTGTCTTAACATTTGTTTCAATCTTATAAATTGTATTGAAGAGGCTGATTATTACTGTGACTAAAAGTATGAAATGCCACCTTTTAAAGGTGTACATTGAATAAGAGTTGGGTAAATCTTATATTCAGGTAGACATAAACAGATCTTCTGAAGATATCTAGAGCTTTAAAAGAAAGACTTGATTCATTTCTTTGGTAGCTAGATAAGCTTCCTGTTAATCTTCCAGGCTCATGTTAGGCAGAAGGCTCAAGCCAAGGTATTTGAACTAGAAACATATACTCAGTTTATTAATTTGTGTGTTTGCTGTATGGCAGGAAACAAGTGCTCCTTGATATCTGAATTATTTGTATATTTCTTGCTGGTAGTGAAGTTCAGAATTTTAGTTTTAGGGTTTTTGTTTTGTTCTGTTTTGTTTTGAGACAGGGTCTCACTGTAGTCCCAGCTGACCTGGGAACTGGCTCTGTAGACCAGGTTGGTCTCAATCTCATAGAGATCTACCTGCCTCTCCCTCCTGAGTGCTGGAATTAAGGGCATGCATTACCACACCCAGCCAAGAGTTTGTTTTTTGTCTGCTTCAATTAGTTCTAGAAATGTGAGAATTTTAGCTAAATTGTTCATTTATAGAGCACTTTGTAGCACTCTGAAACATTTTCCTCACAACAGCATTGCAGTGACCACTAATTATTAGCCTTATTTTATACATGAAGAACTTGAGGTTTAGTCAAGTCCTGCACCTTCACTTTCCCAAGGTTTGGACAGCTGATTAATCACAAAGCATGTAACAGAGCAAAGATATTTCCCCAGGCCTGCCTGACTGCAAAGGTTGTACTCTTTAAAAAAGATTTATTTTTATTTTATGTGTATGTGTGAGTGCCTACATGTATGTGTATACCTGATGCCCACAGAGGACAAAAGGTGTCAGATCCTCCGGAACAAGAATTACAGGCAGTTGTGAGCTGTCATGTGGATTTTGGGAACCAAACCTGGGCGCTCTGCATGGGCCACCAGTGCTCTTAAATGTTTAACCATCTCTCCAACTCCAAGCTTGTACTCTTAAACCCACTGTACTGTTTTTGCTTTCCTTATACATTGATTTTTCCTCTTTTAGATAACATATTTAATGATGGACTTAATTCAGGGTAACTGAGAATCTCAGTGTGCTGTTAAGACTGCCAAGATCTAGAAAACTTTTGGTAATAAGTTACATACCTATAATTAATCAGATTTCAGCATTGATCCAGGTATGTTTACATGTGAGATATGGAAGAAAATACCAGGTATTGAACATAGATTCTACCATTTCCACTTTTTCTTGCATATTACAGTGCCACTAATATACTGAGAAGAAAGGGCTGTGCTTAATTTCTCAAGAAGAGGAAAATTTATAGCCAGAAAAAGTGAAGCATGTTTGGATACCCTATAGTACATCCATTCCATAGAATTATGCTCCCTTTCCTTGGTTGTGTACTATCTTCAGATAAGGATTTCAAAGGAAAATAGTTTATAGAGTGACAGTAGTTTGAGGAATATGACATATCTCCAGGTGCTGCACTTTATTTATATTTTTGTGGTGCTATAGATGCAACCCAGGACCTGGCATATGCTAAACAAATACTCTTACCACTGAGCACACCCCCAGTCCCATGTTGCATTAACAGTTTTTAATTTATTATTTTATGTCTATGAGTGTTTTGCCTGCATTTAAGTGCACCATATGCATTCAATCCTCATGGAGGCCAGAAGAAGGCATCAGATCCATTGAAACTGGAGGTAGTAGACAGTTGTGAGCTGCCATGTGGATGCTAGGAACCGAATCCTGGTCCTTTGCAAGAGCAAGTGCTTTTACCTGCTGAGCCATTTCTTTAGCCCCTAATTTTGCATTTTATTTATTTATTTATTTTGGTCTTTTTGAGACAGGGTCTCTCTGTAGCCCCGGCTGTCCTGAACTCACTATGTAGACCAGGCTGGCCTTGAACTCACAAAGATCCACCTGCCTCTGCCTCCCTAGTGCTGGGATTAAAGGTGTGGGCCACCACACCCGGCTATTTATTTTTCTAATATTTTATTATTATTTTATGATATGAGTGTATTGCCTGCATGTATGTGAGTGTGCCCATGGTGTATAATGCCCGCAGAGATCAGAAGAGGGCATTGGATCCCCCAGAACTGAAGTTATGGATGGTTGTTAGCCATCATGTGGGTGCTGGGATTCGAACCTGGGTCCTCTGTAAGAACAGCCAGTGCTCTTAACCACTGAACCTTCTCTCCAGCCACTCATACTGCATTTTTGAGGAGTCTTTTTGAGACAGGGTCTCTCTGTAGCCCCAGCTGGCCTGGAACTTGCTATGTAGACCAGGCTGACCTCAAACTCAACAGAGATCCTGCCTCTGCCTCTGGAGTGCTGGGATTAAAGGCGTGGGCTACCACGCTGGGCCCTCATAATGCATTTAAATGGAACCTTGTGACACATGCTCATACCAAGGTCAGCTTTGTTAGCAAGTTATTTCCTATGAATTTAGTAATAGAAACAATTTTTTGTTGTATTTTTATTTTTTTGTAAGATAGGATCTCCCTGTATTCCCAGCTTGCCTGGAACTCACTGTGTAGACCTAGGCTGACTTCGATCTCAGAGAGATTCGCCTGCCTCTGCCTACTGAGTGCTGGGATTAAAAGTGTGTGCCACCACACCAGACTTAGAAAACAAATTTTTAAAGGATTTATGTTCATTTATGTGCCTGAGTGTATGTAAACGTACCACACACATGGAGGTGTCTGCAGATATAAGAACAGGATGCTGGATCTCCTGGAACTGAGGTTACAGGCAGTTGTGAGCTGCCAGGTGTGGGTGCTGGGAATTGAGACCAGGTCATTGCAAGTGTGCTTAACCACTGAGCAAATTCTTTAACTCCAAAATCAGAGTTTTTGTATTGTTATGTATCAGATATAGCAGTAATATTATAGGATTTGTTTTGTTTTGTTTGAGACGGTATCTCTGTAGCCCCAGCTGGCCTGGAACTCAGTATGTAGACCAGGCTGGCCTTGAACTCACAGAGATCTGCCTGCCTCTGCCTTCTGGTTGCTGGGATTAAAGGTGTGCACCACCATAGTCGGCCTGGATTCTTTCTTCTTAAGTGATATTAAACATATTGATAGGAGCCAGGAAGAAATAAATTACCACTAGCCCTAAAGGAACTAGTAACAAGTTATACTTTCTCTGAAGTTCGAGATACTTCATAGCAATAAATAAATGGGCCAGTTATATAATAGAATATGCATGGTAACCAGATAAAAACTGATACTTTTTATTATGTGTGCATATGTGAGTATACACATGCCATGGCGTGTATGTGGAGGTCAGAAGACCTTTGTGAAGTTGGTTCTCTCCTTCTACCTTTATGTGCATTCCAGGAATTCAACTTGGGCCATTAGGCTTGTGCAGCAAGTGCTTTGTCCATTGAGCCATCTTGCCAGTCCCTATAACTGATTGTAAGTTTGCTTGTGGAGATTTCAGTCAGGGAAAAAAATGCTCAATTTCATAAATTTACTTAACAAACACAATTAAAAATAATACTTTAAAAGAGATGCTTCTCCCAGATCACAACAGCCTACAATATTTTAGGGCCTCCAGCTACCTTAGGTTGACACACAAGAAAAAAATTTATTTTTAATACGAGTAGCCTAAATAAGTATCACTAAAGATAAATTGGTAGGAGACATTAATGCAATCTAAACCTAATACAATTATTAAATTATTTCTACCCTCCATTAGTGTGAATGATTACATTGTTTTAGTGAAGTGCTTTATGAGTCATACTTAAGGGTTTTAAGAGTGACTGTGAAGTTTGTTCTAGCTTAAATTCAATTAAGTTTTCATTATAGAGTGACTTACATGAAAAGGAACCAGTGAGCATTTTTCTCTGTATTCCTTTTTATTAACTTGATTATGGATTCATATTTCTAGCACCGGTTGAATCCTTTACTTTTCTAGTCCACTGGAAACTATTAGCGAATTTAAGATGATAGCTGACTGCATTAGCCTTATGGTCTTTTTGAGTGCTGGGGATTGAACCTAGGGCTCTCTGCAAGCTAGGCAAGTGCTCTACCACTGAGCTCAATCATCAGCCCCAAGCTCTTTTAGTCTTCTGAAGGAAGACCATATTTGGGGCTCCAGGTCTTGTTGTTTGAAGGATATTTTCAAAATGCATAGTGGCTAACATATGGCAAGCAATTTTGTTTATCATGGCTATTTTTAAGTTTGGAGAATAATGGAAAATTTAAAAAAAAAATCACCTTTGGGTAATGGTTCCCAGAACATCAGTCTGTCTTTAGAGCAATTCCTAGAGGCGGATTTCTTGCCTGGCCTGCCTTTCCTCTCTATATACTATCCCTATGTCTTTGCATTATTTCATTTAATACTTAAAAAATCTCAGGTATCATTAAAAACAAAGTTCTTGTGAAAAAAGTGAAAAATACATTTTCTTACCCCCCCCTTTTTTTCTGGACTACAGGAACATTTAAACTTACAATTGAGTTCACTGAAGAATATCCGAATAAACCACCTACTGTTAGATTTGTCTCCAAGATGTTCCATCCTAATGGCAAGTATTTTAAACATGCTATTGTAAGGTACTGTACTGCTTATTACAGTGATTCTCCAAAATTCTGTTTACTTGTAGTCCTTGAGTATTTGCTTAGGAATCTTACTGTCTCTGGAAACCTGAACTCCTTCATGATCTTTTGCTGTCTTGATCTATAGTCCTAAATGGCAGTAAGAAGGTACTATCCCTTTGCTTGGAGCCTAAGCATCTCTTGGTTTTGGCAATTTTTATTATTTACTTATTAAAAAAATGATACTATTATTGGGGGTCCCATTTAATGCTAGAACAGATTAGGGTAATTGTATATTATAATTATCTTCACTAGCATTCAGAACAGTAGTTTTCAACTTTAGGTGCAAATCAAAATTACCACAGAATATTTTAAAACACAGACTCTGTGGTCACACTTTAGACCTACCAAATAGCAGATTCTGTTGTTGAGGGGCAGGTATGCTTTGATGAAGTGCTGTAAGTCTACAGGATTTTTTTCTAGTAATAGCAGTTTTTTCATGGTGTCATATTTATCTTTATGCCCAAATGAAACTTTAAGAACTTTAAGCTATTACTATTTCAAAAAGGACAAACAGTTTTCATATTTGGTGGGATGAATTTCCCACAGTTCTATGGCTAGGGTACCCACTAGAATGCATGACTTCCTAGACAAGAGGTAGTTTCTTCAGAGTAAGCACTGTCTTCCAGTTTATACCATTTGTTTCTCCCCCGATCACCCTATCTCCCTAGTAATGATTACATCTTTTTAGACAGTACTCTAGTAATGTTTAAGCTTCAAAAGCAAAGTATTTTTGAGCATTTTTGTCAAAACTTTAGTAGTCTTGTTTAACAATACTTTTATGTTTAGTCTATGCAGATGGTAGTATATGTCTGGATATTCTTCAGAACCGCTGGAGTCCAACCTATGATGTGTCTTCCATTTTAACATCCATACAGGTGATTTTTTAAATGCGATTATGACCATTGATATGTTTACATTAGTGACTGGTTTTGGAAAGTTGTAACTTTGACCTTTTTTAATTTTGGTCAAACTTTATTGTATAAATAAAAGTAGACCATTAGGCCCCAAGCCATGAGAGAATGTGTCTACATGTATATATGCCTAAGTAACTTGCAGTTAGTGTAACTTTTAGTATGCTAAAGAGAGGAAAGTTTGCTATTAGGACAAGTCTGCTGTCACCAGCTGATAAAATAGCTGTTCTGAACATGCTTTTTTGGCATTGAGGAATTGACATTTACATTTTTTCTCTGTAGTCTCTATTGGATGAGCCTAATCCCAATAGTCCAGCAAACAGCCAGGCTGCTCAGCTGTACCAAGAGAACAAACGGGAATATGAAAAGCGTGTTTCTGCAATAGTAGAACAAAGTTGGCGTGACTGTTGACCCAGGGTGGAGAAAAGAAGAGGCTGGCCATAAGAAAATATATATCAATGCATTTACCATCTTCTTCCTAATTCCTTGCATTTACTTTATTAAAAACAAAATAGCTGTTGTGCTGTTTGTCTTCCCTTGCCAAGTTTTTCTTCTCCTTCCTGCCCTCCCGCCCGGCATCAAAGACGCCGTTTGAAATCCAATATACTGTACCTGGGTTACTTGCGAATGTTACTACTTGCTTTTGTTCTTTGTTGTTTCTCATCTCCAGCCTCCAAGCAGTCATCATGTTACTGTACTTTACATTAAGCTTTTAAGATAAATTGTTAGGCATTCTTCTGCACAGCCTTGTGACCAGGATCTTTTTTTTCTTATTTTGTTTTTGAGACAGGGTCTCCCTGTAGCTCCAGCTGGCATGGAACTCACTATGCAAATCACAATGGCCTCGATCTCATAGAGATTGGCCTGCCTCTGCCTCCCTAGTGCTGGGATTAAAGGCATGTGCCATTCATGCCCAGCCAGGATCTTATGTTAATACTATTTTTTCAGTGTTTTATCCTGGCTGGTCCTTCCCTTGTGTTGGATTTGGAAGTGAATATCCTTAGGATGTATACATATATATATTTTCTCCTAAACAGAAACATCCTCCATATCAACACTTTTGAAAGGGAAAGGAAAGCTAAAAATCCTTTGCTCATTTCTAAGCAATGTGAATTACAAAATGGCATTGATTGGTAGCAAGGAAACTGCTGAAGGAGTCAAAGAGTAAAGCAATTTCAGTAATTGACATATCCACTCTGTCCTATTCAAAGGACAAAACTCTTGCAAACCCATTATGTTTCAGAATCCTGGTCGTTAAGAGTTTTTGCTCTTTAAAGAGATGTGCAAACAGGAATAGAAGCAACACTTTTTGAGCTAGGAAGAGAGGAAGATCTCCAATCCTTTTAAAGGAACAGTGTTGCCCTAGATAAACTTAATACAATTTTCCATCTTTTTATTATTCAAGGAAGGGAGCCTATCTCTTGCAAACTTTTCCCATTCTGACTTATTGCTGCATGCTTTAGTTTCTTCCCTTTCAGTGTTTTGAGAGGCTTAAAGCCCACATCTGCAAGTTTCCTTTGGATATTTACACTTTTAGATATACAGTATGGAGCAAGGCCTGTAAATGTTTTGTCTAATATCTCATTGTTAACCTTTTATGAATTTATTGCTCTTCTAAGTCTAACTTTGCACAAGTAACCCATGTAAAAAACTGTACATTTTCAAAAGTTGTAAATAAAAATAACCTTAAAATTTAGTCCATACTTCTATTATCAAGTTCTTCAGGGATCTACTATCTACTTAGTTCCCCTTTAAAGTATTTTGCTAAAAACAAAAACTACAATTTCTGGAAATAGAAGACAGTACTGTTTGAGAACCCTTTTTTCCTTTTTGATATTAATGATTTCTTTAAAAACTATTTTTATATAAATGATCAAATAATTACTTCAGTATACATTGTAGTCTATGGAGAATGAAATGATGAGGGAATAAACCTGGGTATTTACTAGTGTCTTCAGAGACCAAGATCTAACTTGTTAGTTCTGACAATCTACCTCTTGAACCCATAGTTTAGCTAGGTGTGGTGGCCCACATCTTTAATCCCAGCACGTGGAGGCAGAGGCAGGTGGATCTCTGTTGAGTTCAAGGATAGCCTGCTCTACATAGTGAGTTCTAGGCCAGCCAAGGCTACATAAAGTCTCAAAAAAAGGGGTAAGAAGAATGGAGAGTTGGTTCAGCAGTTAAAGAGCACCTGCTGCTCTTCCAGAGGACCCTGGGTCATCCAGCATCCACACCAGGCAACTCAGAAACACCTGTAACCTCAGTTCTAGGAAATCTGACTCCCACTTCTGACCTCCACAGGCACCATGTACGCAGTGCACATATATTCACGCACATACAAAAAAAGAACAAATGAATCTTTAAACTACCAAATTTATTTAAAAAATTTAATTTCTACCTAAGCTTTGGAGGACAGGTATCCTCTAGCATCATGTTGAAACAACTGCTCCCTCCTCTGAGAAGTAACCTATCATTTTATAGAGACAACAACAACACACAATCATGACTTGGTAATCATTGGGGAGAAAGATGTGTGTACTTCAATCGTCTGTTTAAGTTATGGGTACTTAAGCCTCACTGTAGGGGAGTTCAATCTACAGTACTATGATAATTGCATTGTTCCACTTAGAAGTGATGTCCTTAAATATGCTTAGTACTTCCCCTCAAGTCCATTTCTGCTTCAAAGTAGAACTCCATCAAATTTTTCATTGTTGTGGAATACTTTTTTTAACTCTGCTTTGGCTGGGCCCCTTAAATATTGACAGGTAATCATACTCAAAAATTTAGGATGAGATTGGGAATGGGCAGATTTAATATTTTTCACACCTCCAATCCCTCATGATATAATCCTTTCCTAACCTTCACAATGGAGCTGACTTGCCAAAGCAACATAGCCATGGTCAAAGCCACCACTAAACACTCATTTGAACGCTGAATGCAAATTACCTTTTTTTCCTCCTTTACAATTTTTAACACAGGCTTCCTTGCCTGTATATAATAATTATAATGACGTTAACTAAAGATTTGCAAGGTGCCTTTTCAAATGGCAGATCTGAACTTGTCTTCAATTCTGCATCTGCGTATGTGAGGAAGGGGGTATGCTGAAGAACCAAAGTTGTAATTAGAGTTCTTTATTTAGGACCTGTCTTTTGAGTTTGATGGGTTTAACTCCTAGCAAAGTGAATGTACTGTATACTAAAAAAAGAACCCCAATGGAACACATGATATTCCCATTCAATTTTGCAGTCAAAGGGGAGGGAAAAATCCAAAAACAGATCTGTGAGCACAGTTTTCAGCTTACCATATAAATAAAACTTGAATTGCTCATATACTGAGCAGGGTTTATAGCAAGGTTACTCGGTTAAAAATGACTGCTATTTTCAAGAGAAAAAAACAGGAGGTCCAACTAAAGGGAAAAACTGGAACAGCAAGTTTGTTAGCAGATCACACTGTCAACCTCATTTCTTAACATTATTTAATTCTCAGGCAGTTAAGTGACTTTGCTCTAATTCTGCATTAATTCTAAAGCTGATCTACAAAGTTGAGAAATCTGGCCCCTGAAAATCAGGAACTAAATTCCTATATACTTGACCCAATTATTTGAGAGCCTTAAGTGTAACTAATCTGTTCCATTAGGCTTATATAAACAAATCCGATTTGTATGTAATGTTTTCCTACCACTTTCCTCTAAAAAATCATTCTGGATAGAAGAAGTGTAAAGAAAGAAGAAAGCTAAGTTTTCACATCTCATAATCTCCAAAAACCATCCAGAGAACAAAAGACAGATTTTTTCTAACTGAACCACAACTGTCAAGATGGGACTGAACTTTGTATGTAAAAACATTATAATCACAGAATCTTTCAAGGTTTTAGCCTAGCTCTCTTTGCCTCTGCTCAAGTATTAAGTGCCAAAATAAAATGCATACCTCTTCTACCAAAATTAAGGACACACTATCTAAATATAGTGGAAAGCAGACACCAACCACACTGCTAATCAATATAGTTCCCTATATATTGGAGATTTAGGTGTAAAAGCCAATCTCTATATTTGACACTGCAAACGGGCTAGAGAGATGGCTCAGAAGTTAACAGGATATATACTACCCTTCAGAGGACCCAAGTTTGGTTCCCAGTGCATCTATCAGGTGGCTCACAACCACCAGTAACGCCAGCTCCAGGGGACCTCACCCCCTTGGGGCACCTGTATGCACATACACATACCCACACGTCTTTAATCCCAGCACTCTAGAGGCAGAGGTTAGCAGATCTCTGTGAGTTTGAGGCCAGCATGGGCTACATAGCAAGGTCCAGGGCAGGTGGGGCTATAAGGAGACTCTAGTCTCAAAAATAAATATTTTTTAAAAAGACATGCAAACAACCTGAATCCTTACCAGATTTTCTTTGGAGGTGTTTAACTATCAATATTCACTTGTCCTATTGTGTGGTTTTACTTGATTTATCTGAGATACAATAAAATCACATAAAAGTGAACAGTCTAAGATGTGACTGAAGCCAGAATGATGTACAGGAAAAACCCACCCCAAATCAAATAAATAAAAGTCAAAAAGTCACCCACGTGATGAGTGATGGATTCTCTTCCCATCTGCTAAATCACATGTGCTCTATGACTGAAATATTTCATGCAAACACCACTTCCATTCTCCAAAGACCCAAAGTATTACTACGCTGCTCTCCAGAAATAAGCACACCAACATTTTGATCAATTTTGGCTCCTTTTTATTCAGGAAGCATACACTAATTCTTTTTTATACATTTTTTACATTCCAGAAATAAGCGAAAATAGCAGTTTTAAATATGTTATAAAGTTGGCTTTGGGGCGTGATAAGCTTTTTGAGAGAGGGACCAGCCAACTGACCTTTTCATCAAAGCACCAGTGTCTCTTCAGTCTTTTACCAAGCTCTACCACAGCCATGGCTGCCTTGGATGTGGCGCACACTGTGTGAAAGCTACAATGGAGAGTTGCTGTGAGGCTCTCTGCAAGGCACCAAGAACAAGCAGTTCAAGCTTCCTTTCTCCCAACTGAAAGTTTTTTTTTTTTTGAAACTCAGCAATGGCTCTCTCAAGTAGTACTCTCTCAGCATGAAGACTAGAATTTGTTAAAACTCATATATCACAAGATACAGTAAACCACTTCCAATATTCTGGAAATCACAGGATAGAAGTTATAAATAAACACACACTAAAAGTTCTTTTACGAAAGTTTTACACCATTTAATTGGTAAGGACATTTACATATACAGCACAAACTACTTAAACATTCTATAACTGGCTTCACACAAAGATGAAAATAGATAATACAAAATGACCTGACATTTTCTGTAAGTCTGGAATTAAAACTGTAGTTTAATTAAGAGTCAATAATGACTTTACATATTGTTGCAGATTGCTGTTCTATGCTCTTTAAAATGTGAATTTCTTCCTCAGGGTGAAATTCCACTGGGATGGGTGTTCTTGCTTGTACGAACTACTAAATTCTGAGGGACACAACAATATCAAAGACATAAACAGTAACTGCACAATTTCATCTGCTGGATTAAGCTAATACAAGTGGACAGAATTAATTCTTCAGGTTTCAATACCTAATAAAGCACTATATGAAATGAACAAGGTGAAACATCTTAAGAATGAATACTCTGCAACCAGAACATGTAGTATTTTTTTTAAATGTATGATCTGTCTCATGTGGCATTTACAAGATAAACCAGAAGACCTCAATTTGCTTGGGGCATAACAAGTTCATAATGTCCTACTTGGCCTTCCTGTTTGAGTTGATCTAGGAGGTCTTCCTTCCGCCTTTTTCTACCTACTACCAGGTACCTATCATGGCCCACCCCATGAGACTTACTCTTCAGGCCATACTTCTGAGCAATCTGATGTATTTGCTTGCGTTCGTCATTGGTCAGCTCTGTGGAGAAGGTCAAATCCGTGTGGCTCTCGGAGCGGGCATAATTTCTGATGATCTGTTCAATATCCCTCTTGGCAATTTTATTGACTCTCTCTACATCTAGCCCAAGCCCTTCTCGCTTATGCTGCTCTTTGACTGAGATAGGCTCCCGTATGCCCTCGCCAGATTTCCCTAAACCACCACCCGTCCAACCCATCTTTCTCAGCAGCTGATTCCCTATGTTATCTTCTTTGATTTGCTGTTTGTAAGCTTCCTCTGCTGAGCGACCCTGAATTTCATTTCTTGAAATCACATCTTCAACAGTCCCTTTCTTCAGGTTGTTAATGACAGTTGGCTGGGTCTTTTTGAGGGTTTTCACAGCTTCTCCAGCAGCTTCATATTTGACACTCTTCTTCACTCCAACCGCTTCTGCAATGACTTCACTCTCTAGAATCACCTTGCATTTCCAGCGGAGGCCAGTCATCCTCTCATACACGTATTCAACTGTCATTCGATTAAACTGAGCTGTGTCGTTCAGTGTACACACAGGATTAGAAGAATTTTCATAAACGACGAGATCCTTTATGTCTTTCTTCTTTCCAGAGCCTCTGGGTGCAGAGCCAGAATGGCACTGGGAACTTTTGACAGATGGATAAGTGGGCTGGGTTTTTTGAAGAATTTTCAAAGCCTCATCAGCAGCTGCATGTTTGCTTGTTTTCTTGGTTCCATAACCTTCAGCTAAGCAGTGATCTTGGAGAAACACTCGACAACGCCATGTGCGATTTGGCATCATCTCATATTTGTACTCAACTGACATTTTGTTGAATGAGGCAGAATTGTTAAGGATGCCAATGGCATCGTTTGCGTTTTCTGTAATGACAAAATTGGTCCAGTGTTTGGCAGAACTATTAAAAACAGGCTGCCCAGAAGCATCCTTCCCCAGCATCACCAGGTCTTCTGGTGGTTTCAGAGCTGGGGGAAAGTCATACGAAAGCATGCCAATCTGACACACCACAAGGTCCTCTCCAACTGTGTGCTTGAATTTCCGCCGGACAACTCTCACCTCAATTCGCTTCTGCAAGAGTTTGACGGCTAGCTCAGTAGCTCGATCCCTGGACCCATTCTTGCTGCCTGCATAACCTGTAGTTAGGTAGATATTTTGGCATCTAACTTCACAAGCGTAACCATCTGTGAGGAGTTTTTTATTTTTTGGGATGTCAGCCGGAGGAATTTCTTTTAAGGGAGCATATATATACTCAGGATTTGTCTTACATGCCTGAATACAACGAGTTAGCATGTAGGTATAATTAATTTTATCAGATCCAGAAGTCATCTCTGGATTAGAAAGGTTCTTCCAGATAGTTGCTGTTAACTTTTCAATAAAATACTGCTTCTCGGCTACCACTGACTCAGGATATGTCTGTGAAGCAGGCTCAGGGACTACCCTCAAGTTTGCCTGATGGGGTGTGCTGCTTGGGGCAGGGTTCCCACTGTCAAAATACATGCTGGCCGTCATAGGGTGATCTTTTGTGAAAATAAATCCCGATGAATTGCAATACTGAGAATGCCCATCTTGTACATTGAAAGAGTCTTGAGTATAGTCTTGGTAGAAGTTTCTTGGCATGCTGACAAAATGCATTTGTTCATTTATATCTCTTGTTTGAGGACCATAAGGATCTTCCTGTCTTTCATCTTTTGAACTACTAGCTACAAAATGGACAGGTTCAAAACGAGGTCTCACATGGAATTTGGAACCGGCTTGCTTTTTAGGAGGATTTTGACCTATAGAATGAGTGAAATTTACAATTTATTAAAATGGGAGTATTTCAAAACGAACCAAGCAGGAAAATAGAACTAACCATATTATTTGAAAGCTGCACTGTTGAAAAAAGGTCTGTCCCTGCAAAAATGCCAAGCCACCTGGGTAAAGGGATTCATATCACTGAAAAAGGTTCCGCCACAAGGATCAATACTCCCTTTCATTCTGTGCACAAAGGAAGACTCCTGCTAGGAAATAACCCACTCAACCAACTATGCAGGTCACCTCCGTGCATGACTAAATGATTCTCCATCCAATGAGCTAATGCACAGGTAAGCTGTACTCAATCTTTACCACCTGTGCTCAAAATGTCAAAGGATTGCAGATGGCTCTAATGCAAGAGGTGACGACTACATGTACGTACATAAATCTCTTGTATTAGAGGTGAGTGACTGTGATAGCACTTTACATAGCTTTAACTACAACATTAAAAAAGTCAGAAGATTCCAAAGGCTTTCATCAAAACCTGAGTTCTGACCTACCCTGCACAAAAGGCTCTTTGCTATATATTCCTAGATCAAACAACATCTGGAACCTATGATTAAGTATTGGGGGGGGGAGACAGGCAGGTATCGCATTTGAAGCTATGGAAGAGTTACTAAGTCTATAGCAGAGACTAGTGCTTCTTCCGTACAGCACTCCTCGGTAGAAGGCGCGTCCATCTGGACCCATCCAAAGAAATTTAGTTACTCAGATACTCAAATGATCCTCGAATGAGACTGTTCTCTTTAGAGGAAGGTTCCATGACACAGACTTGAAGGGCAGCATTATAGGACTTCTGTATTTTCAGTTTTTTAGTTCTACTTAGCATCTTCAAATTATATGCAAATTGAAAATCTTTTATCTTTTTGTAAAAGCCAATGCTACCAGTATTATTTGAAGGCATAGGCCACACTCACACTATTCTAAAGAGCTAAGCTTCAAATCGCACCTCTGGAAACAAGTATACTCACCATCATACATCGAAAGGTGGCGCTTCTGGCCTCTAGAAGGTTTGGGCAGCATCAGATCATATGAAGGCATCTCCCCAATATCAATACCTTCAGCCATATGCAGAATTTTTTCCATCAAGCGTGGGCTGTACCTATATGAGTTAATGTACAATTAAAACGGACAAGGATACACTTTGTTTAAAGGCTTCTAAATCAGCCAGTCTTATCACTGTTCCTACACAACTTTATCAATAGGGTATTTTGGTTATGAAATCAAAGAATCAGCCCTAAATTCTTTTCCTGTAAAATGAATAAAAGTTATTGATTAGAAACGAAGCATAGGACATATAAATATAAAATATTTATAACCTAGACCTTACCTTTAAAACTTGAATTGAAAATATCAGTGTAAACTCATGATTTGTTCTTCTCTTTCATATATGCTTTAAGTGTAAACAATTAGATTTATTTGTTTACAGAAATACTAAGAGTGTTAACAGTAGCCTGGTTGCTAATGTACAAATTGTGCTCACAATCATTCCTCATGAAAAGGAATCATGTTCCTTAGAGAAATGCCTATTTCCAAGTCTAGGACAAGAAATGTCTAAGAGGAACCTGGGAAATCTTCCTGGGCCTACAAATAAGCAAGCTGTCAAAGACCACAGGAGTTGTGCCAACAATCGGAATAGACTCCTGGCAACAGGAGTCAATCTGAGTATCAATAATAACTGCAATGAATTAATGTATGTCTGATATGCTGAGACTCTATTAGTTCATAATACTTACAAACCCATTATTGGTCATCTTTGGAGGTTGTAGGGAATCAACTCATTATTCTGTAAATAAGTAAATATTAAAGGAAGAAAGCAAGTGTTTATCCTGAGTTTTCTTGTACAAACAACACCTGAGAGCAACCAAACAATTGGTGAGGAAAATCTCTTTTAAAGATTTATTTTTAATATTTTAATTATGTGTATGTGTGTGGGTCTCTATGTATGTATGTGCATCTGCATGAAGGTGCCCATGGAGTCCAGAAGAAGGTATCAGATCCCCTGGAGTACAGGGGGTTGTAAACAGCCCCATGTGAATACCTGGAACAAAACTTGGGTCCTCTGCAAGAGCAGCAAACACCCTGAACTGCTGAGCTATCTCTCCAGTCCCAGAAAAATCTCTTTTAGAGAAGCATTGCAACTAATTAATGAAGAAATGATAGACTACTATCATTCTGCAAGCTCCAAGTTACTGGTGAAAGGTTGATAGGGAAGAATCCAGAAATGGACACACACAAATATTACTCAACTGGTAGTTGACAAAGGTGTAAAAACAACTCCAAGGAGGAAGGATAGCCTCTGCAACAAATGAGCACCTATATGTAAAAACCAGGGAAGCAAACCTAACCCACACACTTTACAAAAATACCAAGTGTAAAACTATAAAACATTTAATTTAAAAATAGGAGAAAATCTTCAGGATGTAGGCTAGGCAAGAAGTCCTTAGACCTGACACCCACCAGAAACATGATCCACAAAAGGAAGCAGGGACAAAATGGACCATATTAGGATTAAAATCTTGTCTTCTTAAAAGACTCAGTACAAAAGACAAACTACAGACAGGGAGAAAATGTACAGTTGACAAAACACTAGTTAGCTCACAAACTCAACAGGAACAAACACAAACTTTAAAAATGAACAAAAGAGCTGGGGACAGTAGCACATGCCTTTAATCCCAGCACTTGGGAGGCAGAGGCAGGCAGAGCTCTCTGCGACTGAGGCCAACTTGGTCTACACAGTGAGTTCCAGGCCAGCTGGGAGTACAGGGAGACCAGACCCTGTCTCAAAAAAAAAAAAAAAAAAAACAAAAAAACAAAAAAACAAAAAGAGAGGCAGGAAAGATGGTTCAGTGGGAAAAAGGGCACTTGATGTATAAAACAGGAGGCTCCAGGTTCAAATTCCCAGAACCTACATAAAAGCTGGGCATGGCCCTAAATGTGGGGGGCAGAGACAGGTGGATCCCAGGGGCTTGCTGGCCAACCAGCCTAGCCAAAACGGTGCGCTTCAGGTTCAGTGACAGACCCTGTCTCAAAAAATAAGGTAGAGAGCAACTGAGGAAGACACCTGAAATCCTTCTCTGGCATCTGTGTGAGCCCACCCACACATCTATGTGCACATGCAAAACACACACATCCTAACAAAAGACAATGATAAAGCCTGTCACTAAAGAGTACAGAGAGATTACAAATAAACACACAAAAAGATATTCAACACTATTAGCCACCAGGGAAATGCAAATGAAAGACACTATTGACCTTATCGAGATGGCCAAAATATAAAATAGTGATGACACTAAATGCTGGCAAGAATGCAAAGAAATTGGATCCTTCACACACTGCTGGTAGGACTATAAAATGGTATAGTCACTCTAGAAAAAAAATTGACATTTCCTAATAAAACTAAATATCAATTACCTCATGATCTGGCCTTGTACACTTGGGTATTTATCCCAGAAAAATGAACCTTATATGCTAACACAAAAACCTGTACTGTACATGAATGTTTGCAATAGCTTTATTTGTAATAGGCCCTATAATCAGTCTGGAAATATTTCAAGAGATGAACAGTTTTGAGATGGAGAGAAGGATCAGTGGTTTGGAACACTAGCTGTTCTTGCAGAGAACCGGGGTTCAGTCCCTAGCACCCATATGGCAACTAACCATGGTCCCTAATGTAACTCTAATTCCAGGGGATCTGATGTCCTCTTCTGGCCTCTGTAGGCATCAACACATATGGTGCACTTACATACATGCAGGTAGAACACTTGCTTTATTTTTTATCTTATTGAAACACGGTCTCCCTGTAGCCCTAGATGGCCTGTACCTCGCTACGTAGACCAGGCTGACCTTTACTCCCAGGCCTCCCGAGTGCTGGGAGTAAAGGCACGCGCCACCATGCCCGGCAAAAGAATACTTCTTTAAAAAAAAAAAAAAAGAGATGAAGAGTTAAACTGGGACACACACGTACACATGTACACACACACACAGAGTAATACAACGGAACAAGGCACTCATATAGGCAGCAGTGAGAAGGGGAAGGAGATATGGTTATTTAAAAAAGGACACTAGGAGGGATCCTTATAGCATTGGGAATACTATGTATCTTTAAAAAAATTTTAAATTTACTATTATTTTGTTATGTGTGTGAGGATATGTGCTATGGTGCCACATGTGGAGGTCAGAGGACAACTGAGTAGAAAGTTTTCTTTTTCAAACTTTACGTGGATTCTAGGGACCAAGTTTAGATTGTCAGGCTTACATGGCAAGCACCTTTACCTCCTGAGTTATCTTGCTGGTCCACAAATACTCTGACTGTAGAGGTAGATAAAAAATTTTACATATAGTTCGAGGGGTGTTAGCTCAGTGCTAAGAGGGCTTGCCTCCATAGGAGGCTGTCCATAGGTTTCATTCCTAGCACAAGCCAAAACCTAGTCATGATGAGTTGTACAGAACAAAATAGACACATATTACTAAAACTAGGGGATTCTGAGTAGGATCTGTTGGTGATGGCAATGTCATTATCCTAACAGTGGCATTATATCATCGTTGGGGAAATGGGTAAAGAACACTACTGGCCTATGACTAACAGAGAGCTTTCTGGTAGCATTTGGGTAAAAAGTAACTATGACAGCTTTACACGTGTACTTGTGAAGTTGAATAAAATTTTCCATTTTCAGCACAACAGGCTCTACACCCACCAGATGTCTTTCCTTATAAAGCATGAATCAAGACATGGTAGTCTTCACTGACAGATTATGGGAAGCTAGCTCAAGTAAGTACAACCTTGCATTTCCTACAGATAACTGTGACTGCAGCTAACATCAGTACTTGAATAGCAGGAGTAATTCTATTCTTATTTACTCTTACCTGAACATCAGAAAGTATAGTCTAAAACAGCATGTATTCTAAATCTCACTTCCCTTCAGGTGTAAGCAACCCAGTTTCCAAAGTAGAAGATGAAAATAGGACAATAAAAAAAGAGATAAAGTCCACAACTTTTAGAACCTTGCATCTGTACCACAAACTAGGTGGTACAACCAAACCACTCACCTTGATTCCAGTCACAATTCTCCAAACCTTCAAATCAGAGCCAGATTCTGAGCATGCCACAAAACTGAAAATGGCATGTGTCATATGATGTGCATGAAGGATCCAGCCACCTAGGAGTCATTCCATTCAACCTAGATTTTCCCTCAAGTTTCTTCCCATACTGGTAATTACTGTACCTAGTTATTGCTCTCTATTCATTAGAATTGCCACAAAATTCACCATCTCTCACAGGCTATAAAAATAAACCCTTGCGTAGGTTGCCAACACAGTCAGATCCTCTCTTTATTAGGAAGTCATGATACAAAAGAAGGCCAGCCAGCTTGAACTAGAATGGAAGAGCATCATGACACCTAATCCTTGACTAGTTAAAAAAAAAACACCAAAAAAAACAAAAAGAAACCCCATACATTTTATAGTTTTTAATAAGCTCACTAGGATTATATATCTATTCCTAAAATTATCCAAATAAAACTTGCTGAAGGATAAAGCAGTGGTTCTACAAATTTTAAATAAACCAAGGCAGTCATTACTGTTTTCCATAGTGGCTTTTCCATACAGCATCCAAAAATATCTTTAACTCCAAAGAAAACCCACCAAGAAAAGCGTCGCCATTCTAATCACTGTTAACTTCAGTATCATTTTAAGTGGTCATTTTTTTTTTGTTTTCTATGTTCTCTGATCACTAACTGATCATCTATGCTGATTTGTAACCTATTACATAAGATTTTTCTCTACGTCACTACTGCATACATCTGTTCTACCTTGATTTTGCTATGCTCAACATCACACTCACAGATTTGAGCATTCTAGGCAAAGAGTCTACCACTGAGCTACACCCCTCAGCCCACTACCACATGAGTGTTTCTAGCTATACAATATTCTGCATTATGGAAAATGAGGTAAAATACCATTAAGGCAAATATAATTTTAAGATGTACACATGTAGTTACGTCCATTAGACTGTAAATACTTAGCTGGGTGTGGTGACACATGTTTTAGGCACAACACTCGGGAGGCAGGCGGATCTCTATGAGTTCAAGGCCAGCCTGGTCTACATAGTGAGTTCCAGGCTGGCTGGGGCTACAGGGAGACCCTGTCTCAAAAAGACCAAGCCAATAACAACAACAAAAAAAACCAAAACCAAACCAAAACAACAAAAAAAAACCCAAAAATAAAACTGAGATCAGAGCTGTGGAGATGGCTCAGCAGCTAAGAGTATTGGCAGCTCTTGCAGAGAGGACCCAGATTTGGTTCCTAGCACCCACATAGCAACTAACAACAGTAACTCCAGTTTCAAGGGATCCCATGCCCACTTTCTAGCCTCCATGGGCACTGCATGTAGATGGTACACTTACATGGTATACTCATACACGTAAAACAAAACCAAAAATAAATAAACTTAAAAAGCTGAGATCAGAAAATGAAGATTAGGATTTCAAAAAATAAACTATTAATTCAAAGCTACTTATAAGACTTGTGCACCTATAAGCAAAGTTAGTTTCATGACATATCTACCTGGAATCTCAAATACCAGTCTTGTATTGATGAGGAAAAGAAATCAGGGTAGGTAAGTTGATTTTGTGATAAGATACACTTTCTCTATTAATGTGTTATCAAAGATAAGTAAGTGAGAATTCTGCTTCTAATCCTATTGATCAAGAAAGACTGAAGGGCCAGGTGTAATGGTGCATGCCTTTAATCTAGCACTGGGGAGGCAGATCTCTGTCTGAGTTTGAGGCTAGCCTGGTCTACATAGCGAGTTCCAGATCAGCTAAGAGATACACAGTGAGACTCTTGTCTCAACCAAAACAAAAAAACAAAACAAAAAAAAGGAAAAACTAAAACTAGAAAAGCCGAATGTTTTAGGTAATACGGACATTCTGCCTTTTTAAATGGCTGTGGGTGGAGCTTGGTAGTAGAGCTCTTGCCTTGCATGCAGTGAGACTCTGGGTTCTATTCCCAGTCCTGCAAAACAAACATAATCTGTAAGTAAAAACTATATAGGAACACCACCTCCCACTTTCATATGCACAATTATTTAAGTGCCATATATATAGCTGATTAGAACACTGTACTCATTTTTATTAGCCATAAGACATTATTTTATAAATTGCCTGAAGGAAAAAAAATCTTTTTTTCTAAGATTTGTTTTTTTTTTTGGTCTTTTTGAAAAAGACTCTCCCTGTAGCACCAGCTGGCCTGGAACTCATTATGTAGACCAGGCTGGTCTCTATCTTAGAGATCCACCTGCCTTAGCTTCTCAAGTACTGGGATCAAAGGTGTGTGCCACCACACCCAGCAACTTTTGAGATTTTTTTTTTCTTAAGGCAGGGTCTCACTATGACCTACACTGGCCTGGAACAAAGTAATCTTCCTGTCTCAGACTTACAAGTGCTAGGACTACAGACATGTCATCACATCCAGCAAAAACTCTTGATAAGCTGTTTACTTTTATAAATCGGAACAAGTGAAGAGAAATAATCTCAGCTCTTTGAGCTTCTTTGGTCTCTGGACAATGAGACTGGAGGGCTGGGATGTAGCTCAATTGATAAGAGTGCTTGCCTAGTATGCTTGAAGCCCTGGGTTTGATTCTCAGCATCCCATAAAACCAGATATGGTAGTACACCTTGTGATCTCAGCACTCAGGAGGTGGAGGCAGTGAATCAGAAATTCCATGTCACCCTCAGCTACATAGCAATGAAACGCTGCTTCATTGATCATATTAGTAGCATTTCTCAGACTGTGTTCCTTCAATCAGCAACATCAGCATCATCTGATAACAATAGAAATAAAAACTTCGGGGTCCTTTCTCACATCTTCTAAATTGGAAACCCTGGGGGTGGGTCCCAAGACTGTTTTATGTTTAACAAACTTAATAGGTGGTGGTGGTGGTAAAAATGATTTTAGAGAGGGTGCCCTTATTTAGCCTAGCTAATCCCAAATTCACCATCCTCCTGCTCAGTATCCTGAGTGCTAGGATTACAGTCTTCTGCCACCACACACAGTATCCCTAACGTGATTTGGGTGCATGGTTATGTGTGAGAATCACAAATAGAGTCAAGAAAAAATTGAAGAGCTGGGGAGATGGCTCAGTGAGGAAAGTGCTTGCTGGACAAGCATGTGGACCTGAGTTTGGATCCCCAGAGCCCATGTAAAACCTAGGCACAGTGGTACCTCTGTAATCCCAGTGCTGGCTGAGTGGAGACAGGATACCAGTAGCTCAATGGCCAGCCAGTCTAGTCTAACTGGTGAGCTCTAGGTCCGTGAATCTGTCATGAATGAATGAATAAATAAATAAGAGCAATAGAGAAAGATACTCAACATGGACCTCAGGTCTCTAAGAGTGTACACACTGGCAAGTGTACCCTTACACCACACAAAACATACATCTTGCATGCATACACACACACACACACACACACACACACACACACACAGAGATATTCAAAATTCTTTCATGGAAACTGCCACTATCACCAAAAGAAATGAAAATGGTCTGCCTCCCTGGCACATTTGAGCAGTTCCTGTCCTGTAGTTGTGATAAAAAAAAATCAGATCACCTTTTATTTCAGCTCCCCCTCAAATGCAATCCCAAAAGTCCTTCCAGTGGGAAGAAAGTACAAAGGCTTCCCCTTTGTTACTGTTCACAGCATGTTCTGCCTATCAAATCATGGCCCTAGAACAACAAATTAACACTTTAACTTTGCTAAGGGCTGTGTCGCTATGTTTCTGCTTTTACTTGAGAGAAGAGTAGTTTGTCACATAACACATGAACTCAGCCAACATTAAGAGAAAATGTAGATTTTTACCTAGCAAAGAAGAGAATTAACACAAAGTCTGCCTAAAGTGGAAGACAGTGCTGCGTCCCTCCCTAGCTTCCAAGATTCTCTTTGGCCCTTCCCTTTCCCTACGTCTAAGTGATCAGATATAATGAAAACATTCCTTTTCAGTTCACCTATTTGATCATCCTATAGTAAGTCTTACACCAATTTAACTATAAAGTAACATGATGGCTCTTCTATACATATGATCTGCAGGTGCACACCCATAACATTCTGGGTGCTTAAGCTTTTAAGGTCAACTACCACTGGCTTGGTTTGTGTTAATGCCCTGGTTATGTACGACACTGCTGTTCTTGGGGTATAATCCTGAGATACAGAGATATGGCTTACATCAGTTACTTGTTTTTATTTCTGATCCTTCTTTCCCCAATATGGCAGCGGAGTCTGAGTGGAAAAAGCAATGAACTGGATATAGTTGTAGGTCCTTGCACAAGTCACTGAAATTCTCTGCCTCCATTGAGTTTAAAAGTGTAAAAGCCCCAATGCTGTCATTAAATAAGATCGTAAGTGTTTCAAATACATCACAGAGCTGTATTCATCCATATTCATCCATCATCCCCCAGACATTCACTGGGCAGCTACTGTGCTTATGTGGAAGACTGCACTAGATTTCTTCCAGACACTGGTGACAAACGTGTGAATAAGAGTCAAATCCTTTTCCTGTCACAAACTTGCATTCTAGTGGGAAGGTTAACTGTTTAATTATGAACCCAAAGCACGGTTATTCTCCCCTATTATTTTTTTTTTCAGGATTTCCATTCCCTGTGGCCTTCTGCAATATTGAGACTTACAATCATATGACAAAGGCACCTTTTTACTGTAAGAACAACACTGTTAGATGAAGGTCAATTGGATTTATCTGACACTTAATTGCTGAGGCCTCCCCAGTAGCAAATGGGTCCTCCAGTGAAATAAACATTATCTCTAGAGGTAGAAATTATGCTAACCTAGAGAAGATAGAAAAAAAATTTCTATGACAGGGCAGAGCAAAGTATCACACTGAATGACATGCTCAACAATTAAGGGTAGGAATGGACAAGTCTGTTTCTGCATCGCGTAGTCATTCCTAGAACTGAAAACTGAACTGGCTGAACTGTATCTGATCCTTTTCCAGAATTTCTCATCCTTCCTAATTAAAAAAAAAAAAAGAGGCTGTTAGGCAAGAAGGCAAAAAATTAAAAAAGCTTTCCTGTCTATCAAAGTAATGATTGGTGTAATAGAAAGTCAATTTGGGGTGCTGAAGGACAGAAGATCAGGAATCCTGCTTTTTAAAAAAATGCGTTGGAATCATACTGCAGTCCCTCCACTGAACGCAGAGCGCTTTCCAAGAGGCCTGATTGGAAGCCACCAGGTTCTAGGAAACAGACACAGACACACACACCCTTTAAACCTCACATAGGCCAAATGTTCATTCACCATATCCCACTTAAGGTGAAAAGAGGGCAATCCATTTTGACAGCAGATATATCCATTTCTTTGTTTGAGTCTAGACACATTATGCGCAAACCTACCAGGAAGTCTGACACTGCAGCTCAGACACCTGCTACATACTGCCTCTCCAGAAGGCAATAAGACACAGCTGGGGGGCTGCAAGAAGGCGGGGGGGGGGTTCATGTAATGGAGATGGAAGGAGAGAGTGGTCAGGAGACTAGGATTAGTACCGCGGAGTCACTTATCCTCCCCCGCAGCTCCGTCTAACATTCTCTGCAGATATCGCATCCTTGGAAGACCCTACGCAGGTTTGAGGCTCTGCTATTTATCATTTCCCACACACCTTCCAATACCATCACCAACCACAACTGACTACCTCTCAATAATCCTCTTCCAGGAGCTGCTTTATCTCCATTCCTGGTCCTGAAGGGACATTTTTGTGCCCTCCTGGGCTGTCATGTCATTGCCTACCACCACTGTCGGCCACTCCACCCCCAAACCACTAGTCAAGCCTCCCCAAGTCCTCTAGCTTCTTCAAATCTCCAGCCTCCAAGCCATCAACCGCATCCCATCCCTGTCCCTCTTTGAATCACCATCACTGACCCCCTCCGTCCCCAAAGCCATCCGTAGAACCCCACCTCCATCCTGGGTCCCTCACCCTCATCCCACCCCCATCACCCACCTCCCACGCTCCTCCATAACCTGACCTAACACCATCCTCACCTGCAGCCCAAGAAAACGTGGTTGGTCCAGGCAGCGGAGAGCGCAAGGAGTTGGTCCAGGGCAGCCCCGGGATAGCTGTGCAGGTGCCGACAGATGAAGCTCCGCCGCAGAGCCCAATGCCAGTCACTTTCGTGGCTATAGCGCCACTGCTCCAGAACTGGTTCAGGCGGGGGCGGCGGGAGGGGCGGCAGCGGCGGTGGCGGCAGGGGGGGCAACGGCGGCGGCGACAGGAAGTCGCCCCCCAACAGCAGACGTCCTCCAGCCATCTTCTCCGCCTGCGAGCGGGGAGCCCCCGCCCCCACCCGTAGGATGAAGCGGGCTCACTGATCAATGGCAAGCGAGCTAGGCGACAGGGATCCAGGCCGGTGGGAGGGGCCGGGCGAGGAGGGGAGCGCCGAGATGCAAGGCCGACCCTCAGGGGGATCCGAGAGAGTGCCTGAGGGGCCACGATCAAAGGGAAACGGGGAGCACCAGCCCCTGTCGCCACGCCGGGGCGCACGCTGGCTGCACCGCTCCACCTCGTGAGGAGCGAGACCGCGTCCTCATGCACCGCGCGCCCGCGCAGGCCTAATCGCACCCCGTCGCTCAGCGCCTCCTCGGACCCGCAGGCCCACGCACTGCGCGAGGGCCGGGAAAGAAAAATAACAAGGACAGGCACGCTCGACTCCCCCTCTTGGCGCTCAGCCTACCTCCCCGCGTGCAGCACCGCGCTCGTGAGCCAATGCGCATGCGTCAGAACCAGTCGCTAACTTCCAAATCCCGCCACCAAATCTCGCGCGATGGGTTCTTTTTCCCTTCCTCTGACGAATACACAAGCCTGGGACTGACGCACTCTGGTGACAAGCGGAGGGTGGGGACTCTGGGATGGCAATGTTTGAAGGTTCTTTGAGGTTCCAGAACATGACGATTCCGCTAAGTCCCTAGAAGGTCCCCTTAGGTGATTAGATAGCAGCGGTGGCTGGCCTGACGCTCTTCCCTGAGTGTTTCTAAGCCCTGCAACACTGACGCTGTGTCCTTTGGGAGAAATTTAGGTTTGCGATGGATTTGACATGTTTTGCATGGCAGCTCTCTGAGATGCCTCTTTCTACAGAGAGGACAGAGCTTAAAAATTCATTGTGGTGTTCATCATCAGCTTTGGGGCTGATTGTGAGAGCGTAATAAAAAAATGAGATGTTGCAAAGAAAATAACAGCGTCACTTCTCAAGCCAATCCTTTTATCTGTAGTTCACTTGTTACACACTTTTCTGATCATGATTGCAAGCAATCCTGTGTTGTATCAGTTTATTTATGATTTTGTTTTTTGACAAGCCCAGGCTGGCTTCAGACTCGGTATGTAGTCAAGGGTGACCTTGAACTTCTATCCTGCCTGCACCCCCCAAGTGCTGGGGTTACAGAATGCACCACCATGCCCTCATATTTCAATTTTAAATGTACAAATAACGAAGGAGTGGGGCTGGAGAGATGGCTCAGCGGTTAAGAACACTGGCTGTTCTTAGAGAAGACCCGGGTTCGAATCCCAGCACCCACATGGCAGCTGACAACTGTCCTTAACTCCAGTTCCAGGGGATCTGACAACCTCTTCTGTCCTCCGCAGGCATTACACTACACGGGTGCACTTACCTACATTCAGGCAATACACGCATACACATAAAGTAATAATAATAAATACGATGGAGCCCAAAGACCGTAGTTAAATATAGTTTGGGGCAGCAAATGGCAGATCATTATATAGATTACAATCTCGGTGATAAAAATTAATCCTGCATAGATTTAGCTGGCCCACTGGTATCAGGACTACTGGATAGGGTGGCTTTTGACCCATTACCTTCTTCAACTTAAAAAAAAAAAACACCAAAACTTTTTATGTGGGGCTGGAGAGATGGCTCACTGGTTAAGAGCACTGGCTGTTCTTGCAGAAGACGGGGATTCGAATCCTAGCGCCCACATGGTGGCTAACAACCGCCTGTAACTCCAGTTTCTGACCTCCTTGGGCATTGCACGACATGAGTGCACTTACACACATGCAGTCATAACACTCATACACATAAAAAATAAAATTAAAACATTAATTTTATATGTATGACTGTTTTGCCTACATAAGTGTGCTCTGGGAAGATCAGAAGAAAGTGCTGATCGAACGCAGGTCGTTGGGCTTGGTGGCAAGCGCCTTACCATCTCACTGACCAGTCTTTGGTTTTCTTAGCAGAGCTTTCCCGAGAGCCCGCCTGACTCAGGGCTCAGTATTTTTCCATACCACCTCAGAGATCAGCCACTGCTCAGCGACGTCATAAGCGATTATGGCCTCACTCGTCTGCCCCCTAGTGTGTGAGCTTCATAGAGGTAAGTGGAAAGATGTTTGTTGTGGTACCCAGCTTTCAAATACAGAAGATGCAAACCACTCACTGGTCCTTTCTTCAGCATCTGACTATTAGGGAAATGAAGCTGAGAGAAGATAGCCCCACCTCGCTTGCAAACAGAATTCTCAAAACTGACCACACTTCCTCTTTCCTACATTAAAACTTGGGAAAATGAAAGCCTGTCTCTTTGTCTGTCTCGCTCCTCTTCTCCCTCTCTCTCCCCCTCCCCCTTCCCCTCTCTGATAGACACAATATTCTACTTAGTATCTACAGAATGCCTTTCAACCCACAAAATTTGGGGAATGTTCACATCACAGGAATATATGAGAGAAGCTGTGTGAAGCTGTTTCCCTTCCTAAATTAAAACTCACCTGAATCTTGTTCTATGGGGCGCCCCCACTGTTTCCTCGCTGCAGGTATCATCCTGGTTGATGCTCAGCTAAACTGACTAGTTCAACCAATCCTAATTAAACTAAAAGTAGAGAACTTCCCACTCACACCCGCCCTGTCTCAGTAGGAATTTCAGAGGCCAAGAGGAAAACAGGGGCATGGCAGTCCACTGAGGAAGTCTTAGTGGGCTCATGGCATCTCCCCAAGTCCCTCAAATTACCTACTTAGGAGGCAGCCACTCAGTCCTAAAGTAAAACATGGAGAGCCTCGTTGCCTAATGATAGGATCAGATCACATAGTCATTGAGCATTTCTTTGAATTTTATTGAAAATTGACATGGACATTAGAAAGATATCAAGCTAAACAGTGCTGGTTCTGGGATGTATCTCATGGAAAATGAAAGCCCCAGGGGGCAGTGACCAGTCACACCTTTGAGCAAAAAAGAATAATGCAGAAGAAAGGATAAACAAACACAGATTCTGGAAAACATGCAAAGAGGCTCTCTCAGGAGACACGTCAGCAGAATGGTGGCGTTGGCGGCAGGGATATATGGAGATGAGTCCATTCACATGGTATTCAGGTGTAAGTAAAGCCAATGAACTCAAGGCAGATTTACCAACACCAAAGCTCTCCCTCCAGATTCGAAGTTGAGCAGAAACTTCTCACAACCCTCCTCCCCCAAATGCCCTTGGAAGTTTGGAGAAATTCTGCTCTTATTAAGCTTAAAACCCCTCACATCTTTTTCCACGTGAATGTTAATTGATCCATTTCTCCCCCTTACTGGGGTCTGCAGAAGGTCTGTGAATGCTGAAGATGTGTCACTCAACTTTTTCTTCCATCTTCAGAAATAGTATAATAGTGGCCGAAGAGAGTCAACCCATTGAACCAGAGAATTGTTTTAAAAGAAAAACATGAAACTCAAAACCTCGTGAACACCACTTCCACACCCACAGCTGAGGTCTCCCGCCCCAGTCACTTAACACTTGGGTGAGTAGTCCTGTGAGTGGCCTCTCTGAGGTTACATTTGGTCCATTTCCAGCTCTGATGGTTCTTTTCCTGCCTTGTTAAGTTTAGGACAAGACACTTCCATTTAAAATACCATGTAAATCAGAAGAGAGCTTCTTGCCTGGACACAGGGACACATGTACTCTTGTTGAGTGTGGTGTATGTGTGCGCAGTTGCGGGGGAGAGGGAAATGGTTGATTTCTTGTTTGAGACAGTATGGAACCCTAACTCTTCTATAATGGCAGTCTTCTCCTTTAGACTTAGTGCAGCTGCTGAAGACAAGGTTAAAAAAAGCTGGAGAGGGAGAGAGAAAGAGAAAGAAAACATGAAATTAGCCAAAGAGAAAGGACATTCAAAGTAAGATGTGATGGGAGTGGGCAGTGTAAGGTAGCATAGATTATACACTGAGAAGACAGGAACAGGTCACTGATAGGCCGTCATCATGGGGAAATCTGCGGAAGACGTTTGAAGAATACCACACACCAGTTTAATGCTTCTTGCTTTAATTAAAAGTAAGCACATATTAACAGCCACATGTGAATGCCAAACGATTAAAACAAAAACTGGAAGAAAAAAAAAAGATCCAAACTGTAGGTGGGGCAAGCAGACTTCTTGGCTTAAGAGAAATGACGGGTATATGTGTATTTGTGTGTTCAGGAAAGCTATTCCATTCCAGTCTGGGAAAATAAAAGCACAGACCATTTCTAATGACTGGTTTTGTTTCACCAGAAGTAAAGAGAAAACTTAAGCCATTAAAAAAATATATCAACAACTATACGAATTAAAAAGCCTTTTCAGGCCTGGCATGGTGGTGCTCACCTTTAATCCCAGCACTTGGGAGGCAGAGGCAGGCGGATCTCTATACGTTCCAGACTAGTCTGTTCTACCTGGTTATTTCTGGCACAGTCAGAACTACATAGTGAGACCCTGCCTCAAAAACAACAAAAAAACAAAAACAAAAACCACAACCCCCCCGAAAATTTAAAAACATACCTTTTTCAGTGAACAAAATCAAAAACCTTTCTGTCTACAGTGAGAAAAGCTGCTCAGTAAGTATCTGAATTATTGTAATAGGTTCAATTGCCTTTTATATCTATCAAACTTCCTTCATTACAAGGATCCACACGGGGTACTAGTGAAATGTACACTGCCCTGGTCCTGGTCCAGACTTATAGGAAAACTATCTGGTAGGTGCCATGGCATATGGTCTGGAGCTGTCACTTTGCCTTCTTCTACCCATCCCATCCTGGGGTGTTTTTCCATGTGAAAACCCTCAAGACTCCTCTAACACTGACTGGTTTCTTTGAACATCAAAAAAAAAACAAAACAAACAAAAAAAAAAAAAAACCTTGTCTCCAGGAACATGTAAATAATTGGATCCCTTGATGAGATGGATTGAGAACAGGAGATATAAAACATAGCTTGGGTTGGGTTTTGCCAAGAAATAGCAGTGGGACCTTAGACAAGTCCCTTCAGTTCTCTGGGCTTCGATTTACTCCTACAGAACAGGAAGTTATTTCTGTCACACTGACCAAAAAAGCTCTCTTCTATATACAGTTCTGCTTGCTTTCAGAAGGTTGTGTGGCTCAAATACTTGTGAAGTAGTTTGAGATCCGCAAGCCTCTAGTAGCAAATCTATATACAAATATAAATGAGAGGCCTCCTGCTTATAAGGCACATACTTCTTCAGGGGGATGGTTATTACTAGTTGGCAGTCTGGGAAGGTGGATTTTAAAAACCCAAGGCTGTAAATAAGGGGCCTCTCTCAAGGAGACCCAGACAGCTCTAACTCAGCAGCCTGTCTCTCTTACCAACTGGTGGTGTATCTGAGGGGATTTGAGGATTCTGCTTTCATCTTCCTGTTCTTGGTGATCTTGCTTGGTTTTATTTCCAGGCAAAGGATCTCCTAAAAATGCTTCACTTCGACTTGAATTTTTTCCCAAGAATCTAACTTATGCTTTCCCATCGTCGCCCTATACTTGCCTCTGGCCACCAACCAATACATATCAAAATTTCTTCTCACTTTGCAAACAAGAAAAGAGAAAATGCATGCATTTACATGCTTGTCTTTAGCTATTCCTACTTTTTGTTTCCTAGTATTAACTATAATTGTCCAGAATAACCCACTTTTTTAACACCACTTCAGAAGGCCTGCAAAGTTTGGCATTGCCTTGTGTGTTTTAAAGGAAGTGATTATAAAATCACCCTGAAAACATGAAAAGGAACTGGGCATTGTGGTGCATACCTTTAATCCCAGCACTCAGGAGGCAGAGGCAGGTCGATCACTGTGAGATTGAGGCCAGCCTGGAATGGTCTACATAGCGAGTTCCAGGCCAGCTGGGGCAACATAGTGAGACCCTGTCTTTAAAAATCAAAAAATGAAAAGGAAGAAGGTCATGGTCTGTACCAGTGGGGCTGGGAGGCAGGAACAAGTTGCAGAACTCAAAAAAAAAAAAAAAAGGTGAGGCTTGAGGTACCACAGCAGGGGGTGGAGGGCCCAGCTGCCAAGCACCAGAAAGAAAAGTTGTCAGTTAAAATAGGAACCTTCGTTTAAAAGGCTAAGTGGAGTCCAGTCCAGCTGTAGCGGGGCATACTATTCAGTACACAGCCATGGATTACTGCAAAGGAAGGGCAGAGAGACGCCATATTAGCCACAAATCATTGCCAGGTCGCCTCTAGCTGTCACTCTGTCACTAGCCAAACACCAAGGCCTCATGGCCTTGACAGCATAAGGCTCTGTACTTCAGAGGGGCTCCAAAAGTCACAATCAGGTGGGACCCATTATAAAACTTAGGACTAGGATGTGTTAAAAATATCAAATCCTTAGACTAAAGATAAAGAGCTTTCAAGGGACAATGTCTCCTTTCTTCCCTCCAGCTGATGGTCTTTCCCTCTTTTTAATGGCATGTGTACAAAATGCAGATTCAAATCACTATACTCACTAAGTAGACTAGAAGACTCATCCAATCAAACCCAAGCCCAAGCTTCTTTGATCAGCTTGCCAGTTTACAAATGAGATTATTATTCCTGCTATTGGTTCTACCTTATTGGGATGATGAGAGCCCTCAAGCAAATGACCAGGCAATGCTGAAATCCCTCAGGAGAATTCTGTGAGTCTATCATTCAAGACTCTAGAATGGTAATAACATTCTAAATTATTCTCTGTATCTCTGGGGTACCCAGAGTTATATGGAGGGGAAATTTATGCTATTTGCTCCAGCAATTTCGTTTTATAGGAAGGACTTTTAGTAAATAAATTCATGGCTGACTTTTAACACAGCTTGAGTAAGGTGACTTTGAGTGAATGAAAACCAGAAAGAGCTAGGCTAAGAGGCTAGAAGGAAAAGGTATCACAGGACCTTCTTTTGGAGCCTCTGAGAAAGGGCTGTATCTCCTAGGATTAGAGGAGGGGCAGGCAAGCTCAGTGACTAGGCTGCAGGAGACTAACTGGACAGCTCTGTGTGCTAACTGGTGCTTATCCAGCCATGGTAGATGGAAATACCTTAGGAAAGCAAGCAGTAATCAAAGTTCATGTGGGGAAGCTGGTGCATCAAAAGTAGAAGATAGCAACTGCTGAACATGTTAGACCAGCAAGGGATGGATATGGGGGAGTGTGGGGGCACAGGTAGCTAGGGGTACTTGGACAGGGACTGAGATATGGGATGCATCTCCAAGCCTTGTGATTGCTGGCTTCTTGGTCAGAGACCAGACATCATCCTCTGACCCTCAGGCTTCTATAAACATTCACAGGAAGAGAGGAGGGCATAGGTTGTATGCCCCCCAGACATGTTAAGTGGGAAATAAAGAGAGGGAGGCCCAGCTCTGTTGCTCAGGAAAGGGCGCGTCTACAGGAAGCCCAAACTGAAAATGAAAAAGAGAAGGGGGCTGGGGTTAATGAATGGATGGACCAAAAAAAGAAGAAAATTAAGTCATGATGACTAATGGGTAAATTAGAATACAGCTGTTAGATGTTCTTAAACTCTTACTGCACTGGCTCCTCGGAACATGCTTTCTCACATACATGAACCCATGACGGTAGCAGTAGTGGTATTAGAAAGCAAAACAATGATCAAAACCCACTCAAATACTTTTTCAAATTTGGTCTTAATGAATGACACCCCCCGCCAACAAACTCAGAATACCAAGTCTCCAATGGCCTTAGGCCACCAGAACAGCACCAGGTTTTCAGCCCCTTGTCCCATAGGGAGAGCAGAAGAAGCTGAGGCTTCAACTCAGGTATCCTTTGGAGCAAGCCTAGTTAGCTAAATGGTACCTTAGCCAATACCTGTTTGCCAAGTGGGTGGTAGGGAGTTCCAACCACCTTGACCTGAAAACTTGAGCTACAAAAGCCAATCATTGTGTTCATACAACAGTTTGACCTGTCTTTCCCCCATTGGAATAATTTCTATGACATAAATAGGTGAAGTCGTGTTGATCCCCATGTCACATATGAAGAGACTGAAACACAAGTGTTGCAACTGACTTTCCTGTGGTCACAAAGAAAGTATCATTACATCCAGGATCAGAGATATCTATTCAAGACTCTTCTGTCACACTGAGTTGGAAGAAGTAACTCACTAGAGGCAGGCCTTCTAAAGATATATCTTGTCCCTCTTCTTTTCTTTCTGCTTCCTGGCTGACATGAAGTGAGCAGCTCTGCTCCACTGCATCCCCTCCACTATGATGCTTTGTCAGGACCTAGACTAGCTACATCAATGCAACCAAGTGACCATGAACTGAAACTTCTGACATGATGACCACAAATAAATCTTTTCTCCCTTAATTTGATTTTCTTAGGTATTTGTGGTACAAAACCCAACACAGTATTTATCCCCTTAAATAAGGGCTCTTTGGGGGAGTAAAGTTAGAAGTATATGCATATATGAGCCTATGCAATCAAATTTTTGAAATGAATAAATACACCTGCGCCCCCACATACATACATAAAACTGTCTGGGGGGAAGCACATACACGCCCTCAAGTAAACAGCGTTTATTCCAGGAACTAGAACTTCAGCCTTCTTGTTCCTATTTTGCCACTAACACACTCTGCGATCCTTACTAGTCTCTCACATTCTTTCCTTCTCTGCTTCTCAGAGCTCTGATAAGGATGAGATATCATGTTGGAAAAACACTTTGAAAAGCAGTACATGCTATATGAGTGTTTTTGCCTCTTTATTTTGTCTACTTCCTAGGGGAAGAGTAACCCCCACCCTCAAACACTGCAGTGGCCTATGTTCTGGGCTTCATGGGAAGGTAGATATGTCAATATGGGCACATGGTTCATATACCATGCACCCCAAGGACCAATAACCAATGAGACTTAGTATCTAGAATTTTTCTTATAATTACAGGGCTGCAAATAGTGTCTGGGTGTCTCTTTCCTATTATGTCAGAGCTGGAGAGGAGGCATTTACTCAGCCTACATGCCAGGTGGCTTTGCTGATCAACCACCCAAATGAGGGCTTTGGGAAGGAGGCATGTTCCCTTTGCTGCTTTCAGATCCTAGGTAGCTAAGGCCCTCCCAGACTGGCTCATCTAGAATTGCTTTTGTGATCTACAGAGAAGCTTGCCAGGAAAGGTCAACCTACTTGGGTTTGGAGTTACCTGTTGCAGCTCTATCAATTGTCTCTTACTTGTAAGGCATGGCTTTAATCACAGATTTTCCAGTATTCATTTTAGCAACAGTCACTAACAATGACATACTAGGGTAAACCCGAATGAAATCATGTCAAGCCACGTGCAATGAAATCTGAGTGAACTGAAATGGAATTCAGGATACATTTTTCCTGTTCTCCTCATTGAAAATGGTGGAACAAAAAAACTCCATATGAGTAAGGCTCCTACTATGTACAGATGCTTTGCTAGGCAGCGAGTTGACAGCAGAGAACGGTGACTCTAGGAATTTAGTCTTCCTAAAAGGAAAACCACGGTTTGATGCCAGGGCTCTAACAGGACTTGCTTTTAAGCCAGGCAGTAGATCATTCTATTGTTCTTTTAGGATGAATTTGTTTGGCTCAGTTTCCTGGGCTTTATGTTTCAGAAGCCTTGATGGACTTCCTCCTCAAGATTTGCTTGAAAGGAGAGTGTTTTGCCAGATGCCCAGAGTCTCTACTGCAATAGCTGCAGCCATCAGTTTGGTGACTAACAGCAGGCTCTTCAACTAAATCATGAACTGCATGGCTGAGCAGGGAGACATGCAGGGAGAAATCTTCTCAATACTGCCTAGTACCCTACACAAACAACTAAAAGTTTAAAAGGCATTTATGCTACCACTGGAGTACCTACCTCCAATACCGACTAGACATTTTATGTTAGCAAATGATTATTAATTTGGTAGGTGTGATAATGATGGCTGTGTGTGTTTCTTAAAGGTCATCATCTTTTAGAATATATACTATGTATTTTGCAGATAAAATGATATGGCTTTTGCCCTACAATAATCCAGCATGTCTGGGGTAGTTGAGGAAGCAGGATTAGCCATATGGTAATGATTATTTGGTGGTTGGATTCTGGGGTCATGGGTCTGCATTGTACATTTTTCTTCTTCTCTTTTCCACAGTTGAAAGTTTCCACGGTAAAGTTTAAAAAATAATAAATGAATCTGTGTTGTTAAAAATATTCATATTCTGTTTCCCTCCACTACCTGAGTCTGGCAGAGTAGACAAAAGGTGTTTAACCATGGCTTTCAATCTTCCTATAATGACAGCTTTCACTCTCCTTAAAAGCTATGTGATGCCAGGGACTGTTTTATTTGCTTCTGTAGACACAATCCCTAGCCCTCGGGAATCCTTATCAAGAATTGCCTACTTACCTCCTTAGCAGAGGTTTTCATGAAGCTTATGCTTATAGAATTAAAAACTTTAAAATTCATTTATTATTACTATGTGTGGGTGCACGTGCCATGGTGGGTGTGAGGCTGGAGGACAACTTTTGGAGTTGGTTCTCTTTTTCCACCTTTATAGCCACTAGGCTTAAAGAGCAGGTGCCTTTACCCACTGATCCATCTTGCTAGTCCTTACTTGTAGAATTAAATGTACAGATTCCCTACCGTATCTGAGTTCTCTTAATTTTCTTCCACTTTGATTATGGTTTGAGGGGGTACAACTGAAAGAAATTGGAGAATGTGAATCCCTCAGATAAGAAACAGTTACTAGAGGGAAGCAGAGAAACAATTTCTCATTGTACATTCCCAAATGTGGTGGTGGTCGGGGGGTGACTCAGTATTGACTGTGACATTGTAGGCAGGGCTTGTGAACTCAGCAACTTCCTGCATCTCATCACAATTCATTTTAAAAGTCAGGATTATAGCTCTTTAAGAAAAAAATGCCCAAATTGAAAACTTACATATTGGTCTCATGATCTACCTGTGCTACCCTGCTGTTCAAGCAACAAAGGTCTGCAAAGTCTCCTTCTTTAATCAGGCAAGCATTCCACATGTACTGTGCACTTAAAACCACACCAGGCTACTTCTTCAAACTGTAAGTCACGTGAGGAAACCAGCTGGCCCAATGAAGCATTTTCTTTTATGGTTAGATATGTGTGAGGTGTGGGGTTTGGGAAGATATGTTCTAGAAGCCACTGCCAGTTCTATTTAGAGTTAATAAAGCTTACCAGGACCCTGGATCTCATGCAGCATGCAGCAAACAGCAGAATTAACTGTAAAACAGTAAGAGCTGATGAAGATGGAGCGAGAATGAGGAGAAATCCAATATTAAGAATTGATACAAATGATGAAGTGTTAGAGGTCAAAGGAGATTAGGAGTAGCAGGGAAAGGAAGTGGGAAGGGTGGCTTGGTAGGGACCCCTGAAACACCAGTATTCTTTCTTAATGTCCTTAACGATAGTTTGAGGAACTTCTGGATATGGGACTTAATCAGATCCAATCACCATCTGTCTGGAAGAAATATGACCACCACCATTTCTACTCTCAAAACCCACCACCAGCAACAGCACTATGAAAACAGAGTAGCACAAGTCCAATGGTGTGTCTTCCAGAAGCTAGCCAATTGCTTGTGGAAATATATAAGGAGTCCAGATTTGGAGCCACTCACACATCTGGGAATATGAAGGAGGACAGGTTACTGTGCTGGCCCTACTAGTCTAAGGTGCCATATTCCAGCAAGGCTTTCACCCGTCTCAGAAATGGAAAAGGGTACTGTCACCAGTTTCGACTACTTCTGGAGACTGGGGAAAGTTATCTCCCTATACCGGGTCTTCTGCCTGGGGTGGGAGAAAGTCAATGAGTCTGGGGGAAAGTCTGGTCTGAGAGGAGTTTTCACTGAGCATCTTGAATAGGGAATTATTTATAGCATCAGTACAGTCTGAACAAATCAGGTAATCTCTCAATTTTTGCAATTCTAGGGAATGAGTTAGCAAAAAATCGCAGGGCTATGAAGGCAGCAGGTTATAGCTGAAAGATAAATTTAGTATTTTTTGATCTTTAAAATAGGAATCCAGGGCTGTGGATAAAGCTCAGCAGTAGAGCACTTACTTAATATGTGCAGAGCACTGGGGTCCATCCCTACTACTGGAAAGAAAGAATGACAAATAAATAAATAAAAGGAAACTAGAAATCCATTCCTGTTGGTACAACTAATACACCATGACTGATAAGTTAATATACAGTGCCTCCATAGAGATTTTCCATCTGGCCAATTGAGCCTTAATACCAAAGAAGTTAATCAGTGAATTTAATATAAAGTTTTAAGAGTCAGGTTTGAAAAATCTCTGGATAGTCGGGGAGTGGTGGCTCACGCTTTTAATTCCAGCACTCGGGAGGCAGAGGCAGAGGCAGGTGGATCTCTGTGAGTTCAAGGCCTGGTCTACATAGTGAGTTCCAGGCCAGCTGGGGCTACAGGAAGACCCTGTCTCATAAAAAAAAAAGAAAAGAGAAAAGAAAAATCTCTGGATCGTGTTGGTGAAAATGTTCAAATGACACATTAGGTAGTCAAGTGCGGATAATCAGATTGCAAAATTCAGTGCCTCAAAATGTAAAATATTTCATACTCATGGTGTTATTCATAAGTGACAAACCAGGCACAGAGGTGAGGAAGATGCTTTATCTTTCTGGCAAGTATCTATTTGTTGATTCCAGAAACTACTGGCCAAAACAGAAGGTAAAGACTATGGTAATCTTTGGAATCCTAAGGATCTTTTAGTATGGACATTGTTAAACACCCCATCTGGGAGCTCGTGGAGGCATAGCATACCAACTACAGAGCACAAGGGAACCTGTAGATGTTTCCTTGCTGGAAATGCTTTCCTCTTCTCTGGCTCTGAGATGAGGAATGGGTAACTTCAGCAAGCAGAGACTGGGGTGGGGGTCAGGACTATCGACTCACCAAATACTAGGAGAAACAAAATGGTTTTAGAATCATTCTCCAAGCTTGAAAATGGGCCATGCAGAGGGCACTGGCATCTGGAGACTCCACACTAAGTTCTTGGTACCCCAGGCTGGGCACAACTAAGCAACCAGCAGCAAAGGGGTATAGTAAAAGAATAGGAGATGGGAGACAGCCTGCAGCCTTCAGTGGTAGTGGTTTCCTTCCAAGGGGGGCAGTCAAGAACTGGGACAGGCTGAAGGTTGGGATACAGGCTCCTCAGATGTGGGACCAGCAAGCCGACCAGCTACATGGGCTGGAACCTCTGGGGACCAGGGAGGTGCCTAGAGGTTCTGCTAAGGTCCTTTCTTTCTTTCACTAGCCTTAGTGACCCATCCTTTTGTTCCCCTCCTTATTCTACAGCTTTCTATCTCATCCTTTCTAGTTTCTCTTCCCTTATCATCTGCTTTGAGGTTGCAGAGCCTTCCCAAATGGGTCAAACAGAGAAGCTGGGCTTCTGGAATCACTCCTCTCTTTCCTCTCAGTGACTCAAACTCAGGGAACCCAAAGGTGCCACAGAGACAGTGAACACCAAATGAGCCTAACAGCCAGCCTGCAGTTCACTTCTGCTCATCAACCCCCAGCCCTCTTGGCCTTTAGGTCCTGCCAGATGGAGGTAGGGAGAGGGAATGAGCAGGAGAGGTAAGAAACCATACCCCCACCCCATAGCCTGGTACTTACTTCTTCTTCTCTTTGTCCCTTTTCAGAGTCTGTGAGCCCCCAGCCTGCGAACCCTGAGACTGGAGAAGTTCAGCTGCCGTCTTTCTCTGTTTGAAAGTGTTTATTTCATCATCCAGGGTTTTCTTCTTATCCTCCAGCTTCTTCTTCTCTTCCTGGTGCAGTTTCTTCAAACGGTCAAACTTCTCATGCAGCTGGCAGAGAAGCACAGGGAGGTTAGAGAAAACCTCTTCAGCAGTGAGCAATCCCCAGCCCAGTCAAGGTCAGGGTAGGTGAGAATGTGCATGACTGCAAGCCTGCAGGATCCTAGGGCATTGGGAGACATTCCTGCCATGAGCAGCCATGGTGGGACCAAAGAGCACCATGCTGTAGATCATTCTCTGAATCTCTCTCTGTTCCTGGAATGGTCAAGGAACAATGCATTCTGCTTAACCAATCATTTTGTTTAAAAGAACCCTATAGTTATTGCATGTGGTCTGTTTATTTATTTTAAAATTTTATTTATTATTATTTTTATTTTATTTTATGTGCATGCGTGTATTGCCTGCATGTAGGTAAGTGCACTGTATCGTGCAATGCCCATGGAGGTCAGAAGAGGCTGTCAGATCCCCTAGGACTGGAGTTATGGACAGTTGTTAGCTGCCATGTGGGTGCTTGGATTTGAACCCAGGTCTTCTGCAAGAACAACCAGTGTTCTTAACCGCTGAGCCATCTCTCCAGCCCCTTATTTATTATTTTTATTTAATGTGCATGAGTGTATTGCCTACATGTATGTAAGTGTGCCCATATTGTACAATGCCAACGAAGGACAGAAGAGGGTGTTGGATCCCCTGGAACTGGAGTTATGGATGGTTGTTAGCCACCATGTGGGTGCTGAAAACTGAACCTGGGTCCTCTGCAAGAGCAGTCAGTGATCTTAACTGCTGAGCCATCTCTCCAGCTTCCAGCATTTACTGCATGTTATAAGCCAATGACTGATTTTATGAGTATCTGATATGTATAAACTCATTTCATTATCACAGCACTCTGTTGTTTTTCCTTTTTAAGACAGGATCTTGCTGTCTATCCCAGGCTGACCTTCAATTCCTCCTGATCCTCCTGCCTCAGCCTTCTGAGTACTGGGATTGCAGGCATGTGCTACCATGCTCAACTTACAACACTGATGAGGAGGTAGGCACTGCTATTATGCCCATTTTATGAGGAAACTGAAGTCTCATGAATGAAGGTATTTGTCCAAGATCAGTCCAATCTTTAGAGGGTTATATAATGGGATTTCCCATGTAAAACCTCCTGCCTGTCTTATTTGTGTGTGTGTGCATGCATGTGTGTGTGTGTTGCTTTGTACATAGGGCAGTGTATGCAAAGGCCACAGTAAGACACTAGGTATCTTCCTCTATCATTGTCTGCATTACTGATCTGAGACAGGGGCTCTCCCTGGACTGGGGGTTTACCATTTGGACTAGGTTGACTGGCTGGCTAGGAAGCTCTCAGGGATCCACCTGTCTCTGCTCTCCTCTGACCCACCTCTTTGGGGGTTACAGACATGTGCAGCCATGTCTAGCCTTTCAAGTGGGTGTTGGGTATCTGAACTCAGGTTCTCATGCTTTCAGAGCTAGTGCTCTTACTCTCTGAGCCATCTCCTCAGCCCTCTGCCAAGACCTATTGCCTTTTCTTATCCCCTGCAATCTGGAAAGGTCACCATGGATCACAGAGAAAATGTGAGCCATAGCAAAGCTGGTCAAAGGAAATACTTGGCCTCGGACATGAAAGAATTTTTTTTAACTTATAAAACAGGTGAGTGTGAAGGCCTCAGTCTTATCTAGAGGCGAGACTTCACTCACCCACCCTAAACAGAACCACAGACCCAAAGAACAGCAAGCATATTCTGGCATATCATTATGACAAATGGATCAGAGAGCCAGACACACGAGCGGTCACACTAGTAGAATGCATAAACCACCTGAATAAATACACCAAGCATAATTTTACTTTCTTCTCAGGATTTAAGAGCAAAATTAGCACTCTGTAGCACTTATAGGGGAAGCCAAAGATCAGTTCTCCAGGTACTATGGGTATTTGGGACTATTGCCTAGTAAGATGTGGCAGGTGACAATCTTGCTGTTTAAACCAAGTTTTACTAGTCATTTGAGAGGGATATCAGTTACTTTATTTATTTACTTAGCTTTTTGAGACAGGGTCTCCCTGTAGCCCCAGCTGGCTTGGAACATGCTATATAGACCAGGCTGGCCTTGATCTCACAGAGCTCCACCTGCCTCTGCCTCCCAGGTCCTCTTATTAAAGGCATGCACCATCACACCAGTATCAGTTACTTTAAACTGGCTTTTGTTCATTGCAATTTTTATTCATTTATCTTTCAGATGCACCTACCTCTCTTCCTAAAGGTCCTGGATGACATTTTTCTACTTAAAAGTGAAACTAAACTGAAACCAATAACCTTGCCACAAGTTTTATTGATAGCCTTTGAGAGTCATAGGAGACCAAAGATAAAGAGATTTGGGAAGTAAATGTTCTCCTTATTTATACTTGATTAGTGTGATAGTTAATCTTAGTTGTCAAAACTTGATACATTTGAGAATCACCATGGAAACAAATCTCTGTGCATGTCTGTAAAGGAGTTTCTAGTTTGTGCTAATCAAAGTAAGAAGACCCAGTCTGAATGTGGATGGTACTGTTCCATGGGCTGGCATCTTGGGCTGAACAAAATGGAGGAAGTGAGCTGAGTGCCACTCTTTCTCTCTCTTTCTCTCCTTCTGTGGACACAGAGTGATCAATTGCCTCAAGCTCCTGCTACCAAGCCTTCCTCACCATGATGGATTGTATCCCAGAATTGTGAGCCAAAATAAATTCTTCCTTCCTCAAGCTATTTCTGGCAGATATTTGATCACAACATCAAGTAACTAATACAAGGGTTTCAAGGCCTAGAGAGGTGAAGCACCAGCTGCAGTTCCAAAACTCTACTTTAGGTAGGCCAATCTAGCAGTAGGATGTGAATTGGTAGAGGACCATTGGAAATGGAGGTCATTGCTTAGAGGACTAACTATGTATGTTTAATGCTTTTTAAAAACTTATAATAGCCAAGCATGGTGGCACATGCCTTTAGTCCCAGCACTCAGGAGGCAGAGGAGGCAGATCTCTGTGGGTTCAAGGGCAGCCTGCTCTACATAGTGAGTTCCAGGCCAGCTGGGGCTACAGGGAGACCCTGTCTCAAAGACAAAAAAAATTACTGGTAGTATGTGTATGTGAGATGTGTGTGTGTTGTGTATGTGTATGTGTGTGTGTGTGTGTGTGTGTGTACACACGTGTCATGGCATGGATATGGAGGTCAGAGGACAACTCTTGTGATGAGTTGGTTCTCTCCTTCCATCTTGTGTCTCTCTTATCTCTGCCATGTAGCTACTCCATCCTGTCTTTAAAAAAATCACATTGATCACATCATACTCTCTTTCTCTTTCTCTCTGTCTCTATATATATATGTGTGTATATATGTAAATATATTATTATTAATAAAATATGTGTGAGCATAATGATACGTGTCTGTAATCATAGCAGTCATGGGGCTGGAGAGATGGCTCAGCAGTTAAGAGCACTGACTGCTCTTACAGAGGACCCGGGTTTGATTGCCAGCACCCACATGGTGGCTACGAACTGGCCTCAAACGGCCTCAACTCCAGTTCCAGGGGAATCTGAAGCCCTCTTCTGACCTCCACGGCATTGCACAACACGGGTGCACTCATTTACATATAGGCAATACACTAATACACATAAAATAAAAATAATAAATAAAATATT
>NW_008330298.1:4163099-4219701 GCF_000622305.1 Nannospalax galili
ACAGTGAGTTCCAGGCCAGCCTAGGCTACATATTGACACTTTGTCTAACAGTCTAAATAAATAAATTACTTAATTCAAATTGATATTTTTAATATATATGTTAATTATACATAATTATTTATATAGCCACCTGGAGCTAATAGCTACCACGGTGGATGGCTCTAGAGTATGAGAAAATGTCCTGGCCCAAGGGAATGAAGGTCAAGATAACAGATGTCAGGAGACTCTGCCCAGCCAAGATACACCCCAGTCCTGCCTGAGGCTCTAAGTGCCCCCACCTCTAGCTGCTCTCTCAAGGCCGAGCCCTCTTCTAAGTTACACTCCCTCCCTGCCTGACCTCCAGGTTCACATTTACCTCTTTCTCTGCCTCCTTGAGCTCAGCTTCCTTCTCTTTGACTCTCTGGACGAACATCTGCCTCATCTCCTCTTCTTTTTTCTGGAGCTCCCCTAGGAACTCATTCCTTTTCGCCTCATATGTCTCCTGTAAGCTGCAAATGCAGTCAGGTTAATTTCCTCTGCCTTCAGGGAGGCTCCTGGTCAATGAAAACTGGCCCTAACCATCCTCTTTGAATTCCCTCATCCTCTGTTCCTTAATTCTAACAGAGATATGTAAAAAAAGAACTACAAAGTGGGGGGCAGCTGGCTTGGCACACAACAGCAGTACACACAGGGTTATTGGAGGAGGTCAGAGGAGCCCTGGTGAACTGGACACCTTCTGGAAATCTAATTCTACTCTTGTTTTACAGATGAGGAAACTGGGGCCCATAGAGGCGAAGTGATTCACTCAAGGTTGTACACCTAGTTAAAGATAGAGCTGGAACCTGAATCTGGGTCTCCTGTCTTTTCGTTTGGGCCCTTCCTCGCACTGTACTGTGCTGCTAAGCCCTGGTTCTGAAACTGATCACATCAATTTACCACTTCATCAAACACTTGCTGAGATTTTACCACATGCACAATATGGAGTGAAATGTCCAGATGCTAGTCACTCAGCATCTAGAGTCCACAGCCACCATGTGTATCCTAAAGGAATTTAAGGTCTAATTGGAGATGCTTGGACTAAGGTCCTTGGCCCTGGCCTGCACTTATTGTTTTAAAAGTAGGAGTTAAAACAGAAGAAATGTGCTCCAAAGAGAGCAATGCATGGGAAGACACAAGTGGAGAGAGTGTGGTGTTCCTGGGGAGGCAGCCATAACTGAACAGGGCTGAAGGTATCGTGTAAACCAGGGAATAGTGGGAGGAGAGGCTCCTGAGTTTAGAAGTGGACAGGCAGTGGATGCTACGCTAAAGAAGTGGACATGTATACACTACGTGGTTCTCAGCAGGAGGATTGACTGGGTCCAGTAAGACCTCAAGAAAGACCACAGGCTATTCCATGAAGGAAACTTTCCAATACTCCAAGTAATTAGTGACAAGAACTCCATGTTAGGGACTCGTAGGGAATAGAGAGAGCTGGAGGAACAATAAGGGCAGCAGAACTCCCATAACTTAGGAGAAAACAAAGCTGATTGTGATCATCTCTCCACAGAGAAGCCCACATCCAACATTCTTGAGTATATCTTACTTTCTTCCTAGCGTCTTTCTTTCTCTTAACCCTACTGCTTAATAAACTCAAAAAATCCTTAATAAACTCAAAAAAGCTGATTCTGGCTTGGATCACCAGGTGGATGGTGGAACCATGAATCAGGACTCTTAGAGAAGGAGGGAAAGGAAGAAGGTGAACTAGATGGTCAACCACTAGAGCTTCACATTGGGCCTCTGTGAGATGCTTAAGTGGAAATGTCTAGTATGCAGTTGCATCAATGGATTCAGAGTGGAAAAGTAAAATTTGAGCTTGGGACTCATCAATTTCTGGGTGGTAATTAGGACTCTGAGAATAGGAAGAACCAGAGCAAAGAGACTGGAGTGGAGAGTGAAAGAGCAGAGAGACCCATGGAAGGAATCCAAAGGGAGCACCAACACTTAAAAGAGAAAGCTGCAGAAAATGAACCTGTAAGTGAAATTGAGAAGGAATAAAGAGACAGAGGGAGGGAGAAAGCCAGGCCAGGCCAAAGACAGAGGGTATCTCAAGAGAGCCAGTGGAGAGTAATGTTTCACGTTGAGAGCAGCTCTGAGCCTCGGAGAATAGCCCTTCTGTGGAGAGCTGGGGCAGAAGCCAGACTGTACTGGGTTGAGGAAGTAAGTGAGAGAGGAGGAAGAGGAACAAAAGATACAGAACTGTTTTTCCATCCTCTCAGAGACAAACCTCTTGACAGGGGAGGAGCTGGCAAAAAGAGTAGGGCTAAGAGAGAGTTTCGTTAGGTGGGAATGATAACAGACAAGGCAGACAGGGACCGGCGGAGGAGTGAAGATGCAGAAATAGAGGCATTCATGATGGAGCAAAGGAGGAAAGGCCAGGACGGACTGGCCAGCTAGAGCCATGCTTCCTCCTTCACCATGCAGATGAAAGCTGTGAGGTGAAGGAAACAACCAAGGAACTCGCACTGAAAAGAGAAGCTTGCTTTCCCCCAGCCCAGTAGCTCTGGACCCTGACACTACTGTGCATAGAGAATGGGAGGCTGGCACTCCTAAAGGAGCTATCCTCAAAGGACTGCTTGTGCAGTGTCCTAGGCCAGCTTTCTGCTGTGAGCAGGATCCGTGGGGTCCCAGAGGCCATTTGAAAGCCTTCTCCTCCTGCAGATATCCCCTCTGCTTGCTCATGGATGTCTGAAATTTCCTAAAAGCAAATGGAGCCACAGTAAAGGGCACCACATGGTAATTTAAAATGCAGGGCTTATGACAAGTATTGTATATATAGATCAGATGCTTCTACTTGGTCTATCCCTCCCATCTGCATAATGAAAAGCATCTTAGATTCTGATATGAGAAATATACCAAGAGAGTATTCCATTTTCAGTGGTCAAAACAAACCTCTCACTGAAATGCAAAGATGGTGAATAAAGAGTCACCTCAAGGTGACTGCTTCCTGGTCACCTTTTTTTTTTTATCCCCGCCCATCCCCATTTGGTGCTGGGGATGAACTCAGGGCCTGAGCATGCTTATGAAAGGACTCTACCACCAAGTCACATCCCTACTTAGCCTTCCTATTGCATTTCTTTTTCTTATTTATTTATTTTTTTGCGGGGGGAAGACATGATCATGCTATATAACCTTGGCTACTCTGATACTTGCTAGGTAGCCCAGGCTGGCCTTGAAATCCTGGCAATCCTTCTACTTCAGTCTTTAAGTGCTGAGATTATAAGCATATACTACTATGCCTGACATTTCCTATCTGGTCTTGAGAAAAGGCAGGAGGGGAAAGAATAGACTGGAAACCCGTCTGATTACCAGGAGCCAGATGAAGAATGTGGGGGCAGAGAGAGGGTAATTGCTAAATGCCACCTTGTGGAAAAAGTCTCAGCTCAGGGTCTCTGAATGACTGACTAGAGCAGCTGTGTATGGTGCAGGGGGAGGGGAACAGTGAGAGATCAGCCGAGCACCTCTATGGGCCCCCTTTAGCCCATGCTCTTCTAAGCAAGGGTGGCAAGCTGTCTTGGCAGTTGTGCAGACCCAGAGAGGGAACAGCTAGGCAGAACTGGTAAACAGTTACCCTTGTCCCTCTAGTTAGCCCCCATGCCTCTCCTCCCCTGACAATTCTCCAGGGCAATGCTTTCTGAGCTGGCCCAGGCTGGCCCAGTGGGAGTGGTACCTGAAGGGTTTGCTGTCAGGGTCGGTGTCCTTGAAGCCCATCTCCTCCAGCTTACAGCGACGGTACAGTTCATAGTGCCGGGTGTGGGTCTGCTCCCGCAGATCCTCCATGTTGACCCGAATCAGCATCTCCCGAAGTTTCACAAAGTCGCAGTGGGCCTCGTTATCAACTGTATAGTAGGGGTTGGGGCATTGAAAGGAAGGCCAGCAGAAGCAGAAATGGATGAAGTGAGAAGTAAAATGTCTAACAGTGACATTGCCTTGCAGCCTGTATACATAGAGCCTACAAATTTAGCTCTTAATTCCATTTTCTAAAAACGGTAATACTGTAAAAATATCTAAGAACTTTTAGTAGCACCTCAACACAAATTGACCAAATAGACCTTCACAGGGGCATCTGCTCTCTGCTGCTTTGTGGATGACAACACATGCACATCCATTTGTCCATCCACCCAATAAATATTTGTAGAATCTTTGTTCTCAATATTGCATGTAGCCCGGGAAATTCAGAAATGAAGATTTGGCAGTATGCTTTTAAGAACTTGTAGCTTAGTGGGAGACCAGGATAACACAATGCCAAAGTTACAAAAATGGAGATATGATTGAGATGCAATGAAAGCCCAGAAGAGGGAGACCCACAAAACTCCTGGAAGAGTGTAGGCTTACCCAAAGAGAAAACTTTTTGGATGATTCTGGAAGGAAGAGTAGAATTTGTCAGGCAGATTATGAAACATAACCCTTACAAGGTCTCCAGGAGTCTAGGCAAAGTTACAAAGCTAGTAAGTTGCAGTTAGGCTTCAAACCTGGATAATGTAGGGGAGAGGCAAAGACCATGTATGACCAAGTCAGTGAATCTCCAAAGAGCAAGGAGAAAGAACTAGAATAACAACGGATGACAGGGACAAGGAAGGGTGGACTTCAGGTGTGGCCCATGTGGGTGGTAGAAGCTTCTAAGGAAGTGTTTTGCAAAAGGTGAGTAATGGCTTGACAGAAGTAATGATAAGCAGGAGAAAGTGGGTACTATTTATTTTAGCTTCAATGGAGTGTGGGCAAAAGGCTACATTTTGGGTAGTAGACAAGAATGAGAGAGATGTGGAGTAAGTCATAGCAAAGTAGCTTTTTGGCCAGGGCAATGTTGCAAGCAGGGCTCTGTCAAGGTGTCTCCAGGCCGGGCTCCACTGTGTTAGAGGGGTGGATGGTGATGTCTGAGATGAGCAGAAAAGCCATCCCAGATTCTGTATCACAGAGTGTGGGATAAGACAATGGAAACAGGAGGGGGTATGGAATGACAGAGTTGGGCATAGTTGCACCATCATAGGTGGTTAGATGTGATCATCAGAAATATTTTTCCAAAGCTCAAAGTGGCCCATATACCTTCTCTCTTTAAGGTCCATTGCATTCACAAATGAATCCTACCTGTTGTCATAGAACAACTAATAAAAAAAAAAAACAAGCTACATGCAATCTGCTTCTCCAATGCTAGACAGTGATCCCTGGTTAGAAGGGATGATTCCAGAGCCAGGCATGGTGGTGCACATGTGTCATTCCATCACTAGAGAGGTGGAGGCAGGAGGATCAGGAGTTCAAGTCTAGCTTCACCTACATAGTGAGTCCAAGGCCAACCTGGGCTACATGAGACCCTGTCTCAAATGGAAAAAAAAAATAGAAGGAATGATTCTAAAGCCTCTGTAGCCTTCCCAAGGAATAGTCAACTTCTTCCACATTCAAAAAGAATAGTCAACTCAAGTACAAGAGAGACTCAAAAAAACTGGTTTAGATTAAGAGCAGGGTAGTCCAAGTTGGAGGAAGGAAGTCATTGGAACCACTGTGCTGGCTTGTCTCCTCCCACCTCAGGTTCCTGTCTCTTAAGCCACAAACTTATTCCAAAGATATGACAGTTGGTCCAGAAGTGTAAGATTCCTAGCCCCAAATGGCAGAGAAGAGCAAAACTTACCACAGCCCTGACAACCAGTCTTATCTTAGTTATGGAACACTCAGATGGGGAATGTAGCTCAATGAGACAGTGTTTCCTTAGCATGTATGAGGCCTAGGTTCGGTTTCTAGCACTGTAACAAAGAGAAACTGGGGATATAGCTGAGTGGTGGAGTGCTTGCCTAGCATTAGCATGCATGAGACCTTGTATCCCATCCCCAGCATTTCAATAAAGAGAGAGAAAGAAATCCAGTCATTTTCAGTGGGTTTTTGCTGTGCCTTGAATCATGCCAGGCTTTGTATGTGAGGGGAATGACTCCCTATCCACTCTCCTTCATTGTCTTTTTTTTTTTCTTGAGATAAGGTCATATGGTCCCTGGGCAGCTAAATTGCCTTTGAACTCACATGCCTCTCATGTCAGCCTCCCCATCTATACTGGGGTTATAGATGTGTACCACCCTGCCTGCTGCCCACTTTCATCTATTTGCCTAAGATTGGGATGAATTTATAGAGAACCTGACAGCCATGGCCCAGTTTATTGCTATAGACTCAAGACTCAAGACTCCTGTCCATGCAATGTCTTTGGCCTTGTCTTACCTACTACACTGACAAGGCCAAGCATAGCATGCATGAGGCAGAACACAAAAGGAACTGTCATGAGTATAGAGACAATATTATCTGATTCTTTTAAAATTATGACATAATCATATATACAAAAGAGAACACAAAATGTGTATGTGCAATGTAAAGAAGTCTCCACAACCCAAGTTAAATATTTCCCACACCTTGGAAGCCCCTACTGACCACTTTCTAGTCTTATACCCCTCTCTATCCCCTGCTTCCTCTATCAATGAAACTTAACCACTATCCTTATTCTTGGATTTATCATTCGATTTTTAAAAAGATTTTATTACATTTTAATTTATCTACTGTGTGTATTTATGTGCACATGCACGAGTGACATGGCACATGTGTGGAGGTCAGAGGAAAACTTGTGAAAGTCAGTACACTTCTTTCACTGTGTGCTTTCTGGGATCGAACTCAGGTCATTAGTTTTAGTGGGAAGCACCTTTACCTCCTGAGTCATCTCACCAGCCCCATTTTTTAAAAGATGTATTTTATTTTTGTTTGTGTGTGTGTGCACACATGTATGTGTGTGGGTATCTTCAAGTGCCCACAGAGGCCAGAAGAGGGTGTCAGATCCCCTGCAGCTGGAGTTATAGGCAGCTGTGACATGCCTGACATGGGTGTTAGGAAGTGAACTCAGGTCCTCTGCAAGGGCATCCTCCCAGTCCCCATTTTTTTTGTTTAGATTTTTTTTGTTTTTGTTGTTTGTTTTTGTTTTTTTTTTTTTAGCTATCTGACCTGGAACTCCCTGTGTAGACCACGCTGACTTTGATCTTACAGAGATCTGCCTGCCTCTGCCTCCAAAGTGCTGAGATTAAAGGCATGGGCCATCATGCCAGGCCTCATTTATATTTTAAAAATGGTTTTATCACTCATGCATGAATTTCTAAAAATATGTATCTTGTTATTTTTGCCTACTTTTGGAATTCCCTATCATATGTATTCTTGTGTGCTTTTTTTTTAAAAAAAAGTTCAGCATTGTTTTTCTGAGATTCATTCATGGAGATGTAACTAATTCACTCATTTCACATCTATATGAGATTCCATTATATGACTATTTTGTAATAGATCCATCTATTTTTATGGGTGCCTGGTCATTTGTACCGATATGTCATTACACATTTGTCACAACTCTGCTGTGAACAGTCTTGTAAATCTCTTAGTGCCCTTGGGCAGCCACACATGCATGCTTATATAGTTGTCTCTACCTTGTGCCAAGTTCATTTGCCATTTTGGGGGGGCAAGAATGGGGGACATTACAGAGGAGTACTTTATCCACTAGAATCAAAAGGAGCCTGCACAACAGAGAATCCAGGCATGGGGCTAGAGTTTGTCTGCTTGTGACCCCTATGGCTGTTTGAGACCAAATCTGAGAGAGTAGAGGCTGAGGACAAACTAGGGTCTTGTCATATGGTAGCTGGAGGGAGTGCAGTCTGTCTATAGAAGACTCACCCTGCACTGTCCCCCAAGGATACTGCCGCACTCTCATCATCTTGTTCCCTATCTTCACTTCTTCTGTACTGCCAACCACGGCGAACGGCAGGTGGGCCTGGAACAGAAGCAAACAAACATTCAGAACTCAGGAGGAAAGGCACCGAGCATCCCCATGATGCAACTGCTGCTCACTTCCAGGTCTTTGGACCCTCCCTCTGTAATGCCATTCAGCAGCATTGAGAGGCACTGATTAAGCTCCAGAGCTCCACACCCATGCTGTACTAAGAGCCCTAGTCTTTCTTTTTCTCTTTTGTTTTGTTTTTTTCGTTTTTATTTTTTGAGAGACAGGGTCTCCCTGTAGCCCTAGTTGGCCTGGAACTTGCTATGTAGACCAGGCTGGCCTTGACCTCACAGAGACTCACCTGCCTCTGCCTCCTGAGTGCTGGGATTAAAGGCCTGTGTCCATGGCACCCAGCAAGAGGCCTAATCTTAACATCTCTATTGTAGAATTCATAGTAACATAAAACAATGACATGATCGAATACACAGGGACAGAGGAAAATAAGAATAGAAACAAGCAAACATGGACTAGAGAGCTATATTCACTAGCTGTAATTGCTGAGAAGGGAAGAGAGATGGGTGAGCATGAGAAGGGGGGGTGTATGTAGACTCTGGCATCACTGTTCCCTTCCTAGAGTATGAGAGCATGGCCTGACACCACTGACCTTGGCTGTCTTTGTTCTCTTCTTCCCCAGACAAGAGCTCATACTGACCCCTTGAGCCTAGAGGGCAAGTCACCAAGTCTTCACCCACAAGCCCTGATGGTATGCTATAAGAAACTGAAAGCAGTAGAAGGCACACTCTCTTGCCCTCTGGGAGTTTATAGTCTTGTTGGGAGAAGCCTAAATTACATACTTGAAATCCTATTAGACAATATTGACCAAGGGTAAATAGTAGGTAGTTAATAAATGCTCCTCGAATGGAGGTGGCGGGGCTATGGAAGGGAAGGGGAAAACAGGAGATGTTCAAATAGAGGCATAAGCTGGATGCTTGCAGGAGAGAAGAGGGGCAGTGACTGCAGAGGGCTAGACTGAAGGAGGAGTGAGAAAGAAAACCATACTGTATCATCTGGCATCCTGGGCTTTCAGTTCTAAGTGATGGGGGAGGATGGCATGTGAAGTAGGAGGCACTTCTCTGGGCTCAAGAAGAAAGGAGGAAAAAAGCACAAGAAATAAAGGCATTGGAAATGTCAGTCTTCCCTTAGGCCTCTTTTTTTTGGTCTTCTTTGAGACAGGGTCTCCTTGTAGCCCCAGCTGTCCTGGAACCAGGCTGGCCTCAAACTCAAAAAGATCCGCCTGCCTCTGCCTCCCAAGTGCTGGGATTAAAGGCGTGCACCACCACGCCCGGCAGGCCTCTTATTTTTATCATCAAGGGACATTGTGAGAATGACAGGGTCACTTGTTTCCTCTCTTCCTCAAACTGCTGTCATTTGATTCCTCCAGTTCCCTGCCCACTCTCAAACACATAGCCCCCACCAAACTGAATTCCAAGGCCTTGAAAGACCTCCCACAGACACTCCTTTGTAACTATCCTCAAAGACAGTTCTGGAAAGTATATGCAAGCAGATCATTTCTGAGGGCCACAAATATAAATCTTATTCATGATCAGAGGGAGCTGGGCTACAGAGCTTAAATGAGTCATGCAGGTCCCAAACATCCATGCCCAGGCCTTCAAAGGATGCAGTGAGGCCACCACACTTCAGCTGGCAGCCTTCTCCAGCCACCTAGGGTGGTCTACATTCTGTGTCCTGGCTAAATATTATCTAGTGGAAGCCAGCTAACCACAACAGGTAGGGAATCACTGGGAGCAAATTCTGACCCTACTGCTCTTGAGAGTTACATGACTATGACAATCAGGATGGAGTCAAGCTGGAGAGAGAAGTATTAACCCTCCAATCACACTACCAGATCCTATCCATGATATCCCAAATTGAGACCAAACTTTCTCCCCTACTTACTTAGGTCCTGCAGAAGGCTTAATAGATGACAATTCATACATGTGGCTTCAAGGGAGAGACTCTGATAGCTGCAAGGCAGGGTCTCTGCTGGCACATGATGGACAGGCTGCTAAAAGAAGCCAGTATGACTCTACCTAGATCTCTGATGAGGGACCCAAAGACAGATCTCCCAGACACAGAGCATTCCCATAACAGCCTCAAGCTTGTCTTGGGAGTCTGGTCTGAGATTCATTACTTAATCCATTTTGTACAGCTATAAGAAAACACCTGAGGCTGAGTAATTTATACAGAACAGAAATGGACATCTCACAGTTCTGGAGGCTAGAAATTTAAGCTCAAGGTAATGGCACATGTGGATGTCTGATGAAGAAGACCTTCTTGCTATGGTGGACAATCAAGCTAGCTAAATACTGCATGAAACATCTTTTATAAAGGCCCTTAATCTCATTAGTGAGTGAACAGACCTTATGGCCTAACCACCCACTAAAGGCCCCATCTCTCTCTCTGTCTCTTTTTTTTTTTTCAGACAGGGTCTCACTATGTAGCCCTGGTTGACCTGGAACTTGCTATGTAGACCAAGCTGGCCTGGAAATTGCTACGTAGACCAGGATGGCCTTGAATTCACAGAGATCAGCCTACTTCTACCTCCCAAGTGCTGGGATTAAAGGTGTGTGTACCATGCCTGTCTTTAGTCTTTAGAAAAAATTTCATTTTATTTTTAATTGTGTGTGTGTGTGTGTGTGTGTGTGTGTGTGTGTTGGTATATATACATATGAGTAAAGGTACCCCCAGAGGCCAGAAGAGGGTGTTGAATGCCCTAGAGCTAGGGTTACAGGTGGTAGTGAGCTACCTGATGAAGGTGCTGGGAACCAAACTGAGGTCCCCTGGAAGAACAGTATGTGCTCTTAACTGCTAAGTCATCTCTCCAGCTCCTCTTCTTTTTCAAAATCAATATTAAGAATTGAACTCAGGGCCTTGAACATGCTAGGAAAGTGCTCTGCCACTGAGCTATATATGCCCAGTTCTCTCTCTCTCTCTCTCTCTCTCTCTCTCTCTCTCTCTCTCTTTCTCTCTTTTCCTTTTTTGAGACAAGGTCTCACTATGTAGCCCAGGTGGTCTGGAACTTGCAATGTAGACTAGGCTAAATTTGAACTCTCACTAAGTTGTCCAGGCTGGCTTTGAATTCATTCTGTAGTCCAAGCAGGTCTTAAAATTGTGATTCTCCTGCCTCAGCCTCCAGGCCCTGAAAGACCCCATCTCCTAATATTGTCACATAAGCAATACTTAAATTTGCAGGCACTATATTCAAATCATAGACCTTTATGGTCTCATGTCTACCTTAAATTAACCTCTGTCCATTTTAAAGTTGTTTGATGATCCAACAGGCATGACTTATTTTATTCTTGTTTAATCACATCTACTACACTTGGGCCATTATAAGAGTTTTTTTTGGGGGGGGGTGAAATTCTATCAGGACCTTGTCTAACAATGTATGCTAGGTGGCCCTGGCCCTGGCTTCCTCCCAGGGTGCACAATGCTTCCCAGTTGTGCGGCTGGTTCTGTTTGTTCCCATTTCAGGCTTCCACTAGTGGCTGAACAAGACAATCACCTAAGTCATGCAAGTCTATCACTGGTGAGTCCCACCAAAGTAAATGGAAACATTGGAAGTACCATTGTTTCCATTCCAAGTATTGGGGGAAGATATGGCCTTGTGCCTGTGGACCTCCCTGTGATCCAACTTGCCAGCCCTGTGCTCTTCTCACTGGGCAGAGATATGATGTCTTTGTGGGAATCAAGTCCAGTGCCTCACAAATGGTCAATCAATTGAACATAGTCAAGTTAACTGGCCCTGTTCTTTAGTCTCTGTTTTTCTGTTCAAAGAACAACAATAAATTTATTTTTTTTTTGGATACAGGGTTTCATGTAGTCCAGAATGTCCTCCTACTCACTATGTTGCTGAAGATGACCTTAACTTCTGATCTTCTTGCCTCTCCATCCCAGATATTGGGATTATAAGTGTGTGCCACCATACTGGACCAACAACATTGCATTTTTTTTGGTCTTTTTGAGACAGGATCTCCCTGTAACCCCAGCTGTCCTGGAACTCACTATGTAGACCAGGCTGGCCTGGAACTCATAGAGACCCACCTGCCTCTGCCTCCCGAGTGCTGGGACTAAATGCCTGTGCCACCACGGCCAGCTAACAACATTACATTTAAACAATATGCCGGGTATGGTAGCTCAGGCCTACAATCCCAGCAACTGTGAAGCTGAAGCAGGAAGGTCATGAGTTCAAAGCCAGCCTGGGCTACACAGTGAGGCCCTGTCTCAAAATTAATTAATTAATTAATTAATTAAAACACGGTAGCAATTTTGAGAATTTAGATCAGAGCATGGGTTGAAAGCAGCATGCAACAAGATCTCTCCCTCTCCTGCCCCCTCTCCTGCCCCCTCTCCTGCCCCCTCGATCTGAAGCCATCTAGACCCATCTAAATGCTAATGGTGAGACTGAGCATGATTGTCCATGAAAATCCCTTGTTGGAAGTAACAAGGCAGCTGATAGCCTTCTCTGCTGAGGGAAGAAATTTCTCCTTCTTCTAGTTCCCACTACAGCTTGCTAGGGGGTGGGCAGGGCTGGATCAAATCCAGGATCAAAAGGCCAGTACCCAGTATTCATAGCACCCAACTTGCCCTCCACAATGCCACTGCATAGATCATGGTTTGTCTGGACACTCTGGAGACTTTTGACACAGTTGTAGTGGTGGCAGGTAGGCTAAGCAGCACCGTGTTTGTTATAGCAGTGATTTCTCCTGTTCCCCAATACAGTATATGGGACACCGAGGATTCCCACAGCCCTTCCCACAGACATGTCTAGTTCCAGGTATACTAGCTCTCAGGCACCATGTCTCTTCCCTTCCCATTCAAAAGAGTATGGGGGAATGCAGGGTAATGAATAGTGAGCAATACTACTTAGAGGGATAAGGCTAAATCTACCAGATTTAATTTTTGTTTTCTTGGCAACAAAGTCTTTATAAACAAGGCCCAGGATGGCCTCAAACTTGTCATCCTCTTGCCCCAGTGCTGGGATCACAGACGTGCATCCAGCTTCAAGTTTAGTTGTTCAAAGTGAAACACTGACAAACTTTGGGCTCTAACGACGGGTTCATAATCTCCTTACAGTCATAATAGCATGGTGGAGAACTACTGCTTCAAAATATGGGAAGATTCTAACTCAGCTGTCCTAGGAGGCCATAGCTAAGCTGAGAAGAGAGAGGATGGTTGTCATGTCTAACCCACAATGCCGTGACAGTTTGGTAGGACACCTTCAGATTGCAGAAAAAAAAATCATACTTTCTATTTGTTCTTAGCAAAGCAAGCCACAAGACTGAACTGAACACTGCTCTATGACTCAGGGAATCAGTCTGGAAGATGTCTACAGGGACCTAAGTGACTAGATGCTTCCAGACATTGGTGCCAGCATCACCCAGAGAGTGCTTCCTTCTAGGTCCCCATTTTTTCTACAGACTGAGCACCTTTTCCAGCTTCCTCATCAAAACAGAACCTTATTTCCATCAAAATTTTCTGATTCCTGGAAAGGACAGCACTAATAGCTTTTAAATTTCTGTCCATGCCCATAGCAGATCACAGAGGCCATAGCTCCACCTACCACAAGGCCTTATCCTTGAGCCAGACTTGTCAAAGACAATGGAGAACTTCCACTAACAAACCTATTTTGGGTGGGCTGGCTGATGGGCAGGACATCAGATGAGACAGTGACTTGCTGCCCAGCTATGCTAATTTGTTGGCCAATTCACAAGAGGTGGCAGCTGATGGTGTAATGATAGAGGGCACCCAGCAGCAGGAAAAGTTTTCTAAAAATGGCTTTCATTATAAGGCTTTCCTGCGTTTGGCTGTCCCCAGGCATTATGTCATTAGGAAAAACTGATGCCTCTCAATAGAGAAAAAGAAATCTGTTCCCGAAGCAGAGGCTTTCTGAAAGCTATTAGCTGTCTCCTGGAAATCACAACATTGAAGCTTTCACAGCAACAGCATCAACACATTGTAAAGAAGCAGGAGGAGTGTTTGACTCTCTGCCTTCTTTATTACTCATTCCTCTAGTGGGGGGAAGGTGGGGGGAGGAGAGAAAAGAGGACTCCTTTTTAAAAATTCATTCACACTTAATAAAGCAAAGCATAGTCCTGATACTTAAAAATAACATCACTGTAGCTGCTGACAAAAATTGGAGGCTATTTCTCATTGTTATGACAGGGCTTGACTCTCTGACAACAGCCCATCCACCCCTGAGTCTCTGAGGCCAGCCAACTTTTTCAGCTTCTCTTTCTTTTGCTGCACCCATTATCTTGGCATTGTTTAGGGGTCAGAGACAAAGATGGTTTGCCTTTCTTGCCATCCTGTCACAGAAGCTGCTTGGCTTAGATCTGAGGGGCCTTAAGAAGGTAGGCTGAGGGGCTGGAGAGATGGCTCAGCGGTTAAGAACACTGGCTGTTCTTGCAGAAGACCGGGGTTCAAATCCCAGCACCCACATGGCAGCTAACGACTCTCTGTAACTCCAGTACCAGGGGATCCAACAGCCTCTTTTGACCTCCGCAGGCACTGCATGACATGGGTGCACTTACCTACATGCAGGCAATACGCGCATACACATAAAATAAAAAAATAAAAAATTTTAAAAAGTTAAAAAAAAAGGTGGGTTGAGGCCTGGAGAGGTGGCACAGTGGATAAAGTGCTTTCCTGGCAATCTTGAAGACTGGGGTTTGGATCCCCAGCATCCACATAAAAGTTGGCCAGGTGGGGTAGCTTCCTGTAATACAGTGCTCAAGGGATAGAAACAGGCAATCCCCAGAGCAAGATAGCTAGGTAAACTACCAGGTATTAGTGAGTTCCAATTTCTGTTTGAGACCCTGCCTCAATAAACACAATGTAGACTAGTGATCAAGAAAGACACCAGACATCAACCTCGTGCTTTTACACACCCTCTCGTATACATGCACATGCGTGTATCCACACATGTGAATAACACACACGCACATACACACACACACACACACACACACACACACACACAGAGAGAGAGAGAGAGAGAGAGGGTTGAAGGAGAGGTCTGAATTCTCTGCTCTACACACACAGCCTGGGATCAGCCTTTCTCTTTCGCTGGTTACTAATCTTTGTCTCTGAGGCTTTCTAACAGCCATCATTGAAAACAGGAGCTATTTTGGTTTTAGATCCTCTGTCACCAATACTTGAGACTCCGGTAATCAAGAGTCAAGAAGGCTGATGACTAAGAAGGCTGATGATGGTACTTTACTGCTGCTGTGTCAAAGATGGATCATAAGGGTACATGACTAGAAAGTTGAACCTTGTACTCCCACTCACGTTCATGGTTCCGTTGATCTCTGCCACGGATTCATCATCTGTGGGGAACTGATAGATCTGGACCCCATTGCTCACAAGTTCGCTGGTGATTTTGATCTTGAACTTTGATAGCTCACTCTTAGAAATGGCATCTGATTTGGCAATGATGGGGATGATGTTCACCTAGGGAAAGAAGGAACAAAGTGGGATCACTGTTGGTAACTGGCAACTGATACCTGCATGGCTTCGGACTCCCACCAGTTCCTAGAGTAGGCAGCTTGGTCCACTTGTCTAACACTGACCACCTCTAGCCAAAAAACAATATAATAAACAATAATGAGGCTGGTGTGATGGCTCAGTGGTTAGGAATGCATACTGCTCAACTGGGTTCCCAGCACCCACATCAGGTGCCTCACAACCATCTGTAACTCCAGATCCAGAGGATCCATGTGATGCCTTCTTTTGGCCTCCAAGGTCACCTGCACTCAAATGTACTGTACGTATTCACATCCAAACACACACATAAACATAATCAAAAATTTAAAAGTCTTTGGGCTGGAGAGATTGCTCAGTGGTTAAGAGCATGTACTGATCTTACAGACCAGAGTTCAGTTCCTAGCACCCATGTCAGACAGCTCACAACTGCCTGTAACTCTAGCTCCAAGGGAGTCAATGTTTCTGACTTCTGCAGGTACCTATACTCGCATGTACATACCCCCCCACAAACACACACACATACAATAAAAAATAATAAAAATAAGTATTAAAAAATAGTTAGGGCTGGAGAGATGGTTCAGTAGTTAAGAGCACTGGCTGCTCTTGCAGAAGACCTAGGTTCGCTTCCTAGCACCTACATGTCAGCTAACAACTGTCTGTAACTCCAGTTCCAGGGGATCTTGTGCCTTCCTCTGACCTCTATAGGCATTGGACAACACAGGTGCACTTACACACATGCAGGCAATACACTCCTACACATAAAATAATTCTTTAAAAAAATATGATTAATACATACTATGTGCTGAGCACAGAACCAAGTACCCTATATGGCTTAACATAATTAATCTTAACACTAACTTTCCCAGAAGGTATTATTACTACTATTTTACCAATGTGAAACTGAACCACACAGAGGTTAAGTAACTTGTCCAGTGCTACAGGACAGCTAAGTAGAACCTGGATTCAAATCAATGTTCATTTTTTAATTTTTTTAATTTTCTGGTCTTTTTGAGACAAGGGAGTCTCCCTGTAGTCCCAGCTTACCTGGAACTTGCTATGTAGACCAGACTGGCCTCAAACTCACAGAGATCCACCTGCCTCTGCATCCCAAGTGCTGGGATTAAAGGTGTGTGCCACCATGCTGGGCCTCAATGTTAATCTTATTCTTAAGGCTGTAGTATTAACCATGAGCTATCTACCAGTTCAGATTCTCAGTTGATGAGCAGCATGATATCTTGGAATCAAGGTCACTGCTGGGGTGATTCAGAGAAGAAAGATGACAGCTGACAATCTGTGGTTGGCAAAGTGACAGGTGGATACTCCTTGGTAAGTTGTCCCAACTCATCCAGTCTAGGTTAGCCTAAGCCAGGTGTGACAAAGATTCACATGGGAGATGGCAGGGAAAGGAAGTAGGGACAGAACTCAGCAAGGATGAACACCTGACTCTCTTACCTGTTAAGTACAGAAGACCCCCTGTTACGAATTTGATGGGAGACCTATGCAAAAGAGTTATACTGGGGCTGGGGATGCAGCTCAGTTGGTAGCGTGCTTGCCTAGCATATACAAGTCCCTGGGTTTGATCCCCAGCACCACATAAAAGCATGCATAGTGGTGCACACCTGTAATCTCAGTACTCGGGAAGTGATGGCAGAAAGATCAGTTCATGGTCATTCTCAGCTACATAGTGGGTTTGAGGCCAGTCTGGGCTACATGAGTCTGTGTCCTAATCTCCTTCCCGTTTTACACACACAAAGAGTTATAATAATTTACTCTTATGGTTTATTTTTTGGTAAAGAAAGCAAGCATAAATGTTCAATTTCAAATAGCAGGAGAAAGGCCTAGTGCCACCCCAAAGTCCAACCTACCTGAACTTTGATCCTTAAAATCCCTCCATGAAAAGGGAAGGCTTTTCTTGTCAAAGGTAAAGAAATTTATGAGTGCATGGTTTGGGAGACAGAGCACAGCTAAGGTTCCTATGCTCAGGTTCCTATGAAGAACATAGTTGTTCTTGCAAGCAGATTCCAATGGGGTTGCATGAATGGAGCTCAGGCTCTAGGTCCTGAAAGGAGGGTCTGGGAGCTCTAAAAATGAAGAAGTCCTATCTCTTTTGCAGGTTAGGAGTCCTCTAAATGCTCATACCAGACAGAGCTTTGGATGCTGGTCAAAGACTAGACCTTTCAGATAGATCACATAAAGACTTTGGGGGATCAAGAGATCAGAGTCTTTGCCAAGGTGGAACATCAGGCAAAGCCAATTCTCTTTGTCTTTTTTTTTTTGCCAAGTTCTCATTGGTACACAATAAACATATGCCAAAAGCTGTGTTACTTAATGCAGCCCACCCACTGGACTGCCCACCACATGGCTCACTGCTGCCCTACACAGGGGCATGCTGGCCATGGTGATGCTTCAAGAGCAGCCTATTATTCATGAGCAGTGATCTCATTACTGCAAAAATGGAAAAATTGCTCCTATTCTGATTATCGCTGACATTCAGTTTTTAAAAAATATTTTATTTATTTTTATTTTATGTGTATGTGTGTATTGCCTGCATGTAGGTAAGTGCACCCGTGTCATGCAATGCCTGCGGAGGACAGAAGAGACTGTCGGATCCCCTGGAACTGGAATTATGGACAGTTGTTAGCTGCCATGTGGGTGCTGGGATTTGAACCTGGGTCTTCTGCAAGAACAGTCAGTGTTCTTAACCACTGAGCCATCGCTCCAGCTCCCAACATTCAGTTTTTATAGTGGATATGCTACCAAATGACTACATGTAAATTGGAATTTTGTATGATAAAATATCTTGCAGTTAGAAATTAGTCCAAATCCCAGATCCATTACAAGCTGTCTGACCTTGAGCGAGCTCTGTGTCTCAGTTAACTCATATGTAAAATGGGAATGATAACAGCATCAAGATACAGAGCTTATTAGAGGGATAAAATAAGGCTGGGGAGATGGCTCAGTAATTAAGCACTTACTGTGTAAGTATGAGGACTGAAATTTGGACCCCTAGAACCCATTTGAATGCTGAATGTGTAGGGTGGCCCACCTGTAATTCAGCCTTGGAAGGCAGAGACAGGATCCCCAGAGCAAGATGGTTACTGAGACTAGCCATATCAGCTAGTTCTGAGTTTCACTGAGGGACTCTGCCTCGTTGCATAAGATGGAAGAGCAATGACCAATGATGATTTCTGATATCAACCTCAGGCCTCCATATTCACCATCGCTCTCATGTATGCATACCCACGTATTATGTGCCCCCACACATTCAAACATGCATACACACACACAACACCACACACATAGAGACACATAGACACAGACACACACACACAGAGAAGGACAAAATAACACATTAAGTACTTATCACAGTGTGTGACACACATCAAATGTTAGGGGGAAAGATGGTAGTAATTAGACTTTTTAAACAATCCTGTGGTCAACTTGTTTAACTTTATTTATTTATTTATTTATTTTTGTGGTGCTAGGGACTGAACCCAGGGTCTTGCACATGCCAGTCAAGTGCTCTATCATTAAGCTATATTCTCATCCCAATATTAGTTTGCATTGCAAATAATCCTTTAACATAAAGAATTACTGTCTAATTTATGTATGGTATGAGATACTAGTTTGTATAATATGGAAATGCCTGATTACCTTAGCCATCTTTCTTAGCCATGGAGACAGAATGGTGTCACAAATAAGGGTTCTAATCTAGGCACTACCAGTAGCAAGCTAAATTACAATAAGATGGTTATGTAACCTCTCAGAGCCTCAGTTTCTCTTCTTTGAAATGGAGGTGACGGGGCTGGAGAGATGGCTCAATGGTTAAGACACTGGCTGTTCTTGTAGAAGACCCTGGTTTGAATCCCAGCACCCAATTGCAGCTAACAACTGTCTGTAACTCCAGTTCCAGGGGATCCAGCAGCCTCTTCTGTCCTCCTTGGGCATTGCAAAACACAGGTGCACTTACCTACATGCAGGCAATACATGAATACACATAAAATAAAAATAATAAATAAAATGTTTTTAAAAAAAAGATGGAGGTGACAACAGTTTATCTCACAGGGTTGTGTGGATTTAAGGCATTTAGCTTAGTGGTGGCATATAATGAGAGTTTAACAAATGTTATCATAAAAGAAATTACCTGAGCCTGGAAGATGACTCAGTTAAGTGCTTGCTATACAAACATCAGGACTGAACTTGATCCCCAGTACCCATGTAAAATGCTAGGCATAGAGTCAAGCACTTGTAATTGAGGAGGCAGAGACAGTAGGATGACTGGGGCTTGTCAGTCACCCAGCCTAGCCTAATTGTCAAGTCCCAAGTTTCAGTGAGAAACCTTGTCTCAAAAAAACAAGGTAGAAAGTTCCTGAGGAACAACACCCAAGATTGACCTCTGACTTCTATATGCATAGGCACACATGTACAACAAATATAAATACACACATACATTATCAATAATAACTTTCAAAGTCCACTTTTCACATCTGATTCTGGCACAGGCCAGTTAATATTGGGCTAAAGAAAAACAACTTTTCATTGCCAAAACTTGCAGCCTTAGACTTGGACAGTCATCTTGCTTGAATCCATCCTTCTCTCCAAGAAGGATCAGGATAGGACAGCTCAGGACCCCAATGACAGATGACAGAATCCAGATGACAAATCATACAACACAGATGCTGGATCAGTAACCATCTTTAGGGATGGAAGGGAACGAGGGAATGGATCAGAATGCCACAAAACTTCTTCTAGAAACCAACATCTACTGTGTATTAGATCAGTACATGAGAGTCCAGCTTGCCCAGCCCCAGCTCCTGTCTCCATACCTTACTATCCAGTTTCTTCATGGTCACTAGGTCCAAAGACTTCAGTGAATGCCCTGTAGGGGCAATGAAGTACAAGCAGACATGGATTCGGGAGTCATGGTAGGAATGCAGCACTCTCCGAATCTTCAGCTCCTCCTGCAGGTAGGCCTCAAACTGAGCATCGATGAAATCCACAATGGGCTTGTAGCTAGAGGGGAGAGTGGGAAAACGGCTTCAAACATTTGCCTTTTGACTTAATCCCACTGCTAAGTTACCTATGCTCCCATAACTAACCCCTTACCCATGCACCTGAAAGCAACCTTAATTAAACTCATTGGTTCACACACACAAAAGTCATAATATGTATAAGTAAAAGAGAGAGCTGGAAAGATGGCTTGGTGGGTAAAGACAGCTGCTGCCAAGCGTGAGGACCCGAGTTTGGTTCCTGGGGCCCACATGATGGAAGATTAAAATTGACTCCTGCAGTTCTCTGACCTCCACACATGCACCATGGCATGCATTACACACACACACACACACACACACACACATAAATAAATAAATATAATTTTACGAAGCCCTGTACTTACAAAAAAAATGTAGTCAAGAGACTAGCTGGGAAGAGGGGATGTGTGGGAATAGGTAATAGGGGGAAATATAATCTAAATACACTATATAAATGAAAATTTTTACAATAAACCCCAAATTATGCATAATTAATATTTTCTAATTTTTAAAAACTTTAAAAAATTAATTAATTCTGTGTATATGAGTGCTTTGTCTGTGTATATAAATGGGCCACATGAATGCAATGCCTATAGAGACCCAGAAAAGGGGGTCAGAGTCCCTGGAACTGGAATTACAGATGTTTGTTAGCTTCCATGTGGGTGCTGGGAACTGAACCTGGGTTCTCTGGAAGACCAACCAGTGCTCTTAACCACTCAGCCATTTCTCTGGGCCTCTTTAAAAAAAAACTTTAAAAAAAGTCACCTCTTTCTTCCTTTCTGAACTGGGGCTCCCTGGAAAATTTCCCTTTCTCCCTGGCCCTGTCTCCACCAAGGCCATCCTGATTGCCCCAACAGCTTTTTTTTTTTTATCTTTTTTGAGACAGGGCCACCCTATAGCCTCAACTGGCCTGGAGCTCGCTATGTAGACCAGGCTGACTTGAACTCAGAAATCCATCTGCCTCTGCCTCCCGAGTGCTGGGATCAAAGGCGTGTGCCACCATGCCCAGCAACTTATTTCTTCTTTAAAAATACATTTATTTATTGTGCATGTGCGTGGGTGATCATGCCATGGCATGGGTGAGGAAATCAGGTGGCAACCTATGTGCATCAATTCTCTCTTTTCCCTACGTGACACCCAGGGATTGAACTCAGGTCATGAGGTTGGTGGCAAGCACCTTTGCTCGCTGAGCCATCTTGTGAGCCCCCTGACATTCTCTTTTTGCTCTAACTAGGTCATTTCCACTTCAGTCCTACCTCTCTTTTCATCTCCTCAGTCTGCATGCTGCCTCTCCAATGGAGGGGCTGCCTCCCTTCAGGGAAAAAGAAGTTCATTCTCTCAGCCCAGGGCAGGGAGTTTTCAGATTCCACTACCAGAAAAGAATATGATCAAAGGAAGAAGTGAGCCCATCCAACACCTCCCACCTGCAACAGCTCCCAATCTGAGCCTCTGTGAAAGAGCCCCCTAGGAGAGAGGAAAGCAGCATTTTAAAAAAGAACCACAGAATCCTGCATTCCAAGAGCTACATACAGCAAGAGACCCAGGTGCAGGGTATCTCTGGCACCCCAAAGAAGAATCTAAGAATATAGTCCTTTCTTTATTCCTTTGATCCCTCTGAGCCAACACTGTTCTGAAGGGCAATAGCATCGAATGATCACTTGGCAGCAAGGAGTCTTAGAAGGTTCCTGAAGAATTTAGAGTGAGGGTGGAGGATGCATCCTTTAGACTTAGCTAATTTTTAGATGGTTGGCTGGTTTGAATTATTTGATCATAGCATGGCTTTATGTTTTTCTCTATCATATAACCTTTTTATCTCATGTTTTGCTGTGGAAAAAGGAATGGAGGAAAGAAAAAAGAAACTTTTTCTTAGCTTCCTGCCCCCTTGAATCTTTGAGTGATACCCAGTGTTCATCTTAGTGGCAACTCTCAGAGTCTCTGATGAGGTGCATGGATCAGACCAGCCAAACCAGACAGTCAGCCAACAGGATCTGGTTTAGAAGCATCTGAAAGATGGGTGACTCATCTTTGTCTCTGTCAGCTTTGTATCGCCAGTGTCTGGCTTGCTGTCTGGAATATAAGAAAGGTTCTACCCATTGTTCTGTGTTCTCTCACCTCTGCCCCCATGGATGAGCTTTCCACAGGTGGCCATCTCTGCTCCACACTTTGCTATGTTTACTGAACTCTACTTTGTAAGAAACAAAATCCTTATTTCAATAAATCTTTATTTCAGCCTTACCAACTGCTTCCTTCTTTGAGGTGATGCCTGACTGTCCCTTAGGCACTGCTTTGCTCACATCCCTCTTGAGGAAGCTTCTACTCATCCCTCACCCTAGTTCCATGGAGGCCTGCAGATGACAGCTTTCTTCTAGCACTTCCTTCCCTAGCAGACTCTACCCCTCCTCATCACTACAATTAACCTTTTAAGGCAGCAAGTTCTAGATTTTTAAAAAGATTTTTTTAATGTTTTAATTATGTGTATGTGTGTAAGGCAGCAAGTTCTAGATTTTTAAAAAGATTTTTTTAATGTTTTAATTATGTGTATGTGTGTGCATCTGTGTATGGGTATGTGCACATGAGTGCAGTGCCTGTGGAGACCAGAAGACAGAGTCAGATCCACTGGAGCTGGAGTTACAGAGTTAAAGCCTGTTGTGAGCCACCCAACATGGGTGTGGGGAACTGAACTTTGGTCCAATACAAGAGCGGTACACTTGGTCTCGACTGCCGAGCCATCTCTCCAGGGGCCAAGTTCTAGACAAATATGGACTAGCCATACATTCTTGATGTGGAGTCTGGGGACTTTCAAGAGGTTTGTGGACAGAATTCACAGGATCTATGAATTTGGATAGGAACAAAATACATCTTCATCACACATCTCTAACTGAAGGTTAGCAGTTTCTTCCATTATAAACTGAGGCAGAAATCTATAGCACCCTTTGCAGCACATGCGATTTTTCTATACAGGCGAGAAATCACTCATATTTTCCTTTTCTAGTCCAGTGGTTGATAATATCTCAAAATAGCATTTATGCTCACCATAGCTTCTGCACTCTGATAATTATTAAATCTGAAAATAGATATTGTTATTTCAGGAATTAACAGAGAAGCAGATGGGTTACTAAATCATGCTTTTAAAATATTTTGGTAACTATTTTTAGTATAATTGGTACATTTTAGGCATTCAAAACATATTTTGAAAAGAGGGTATAGGCCACAGTAGCTTACTAAAGGTGCCAATGGTCTGCACTCTTCTTCATGGGACATATGGAAGTTCACGATAAGACACTACCATAGGGTACTGGAAAAGGAGGTACTGGGAGTTCAGCTACAGTTATAACATGGCCACCGGCAACTTCTCTGACGGTATGATATCTAGGCTGCAAGAGTGAGTATCACACAGCCACAGAGAGATCCAGGAGAAAGGCATTCCAAGCAGCAAGAGCGACAAATATAATAATGATCTTGAAGCAGAAACCAGCCTGAAAACTAAGCAACAGGAGAGAGGACAGGGAGCTATGATTTAGTGAATGAAGGAGAAATAATAAGCTATTCATAAGAGCTACATGGCAGAAACATCCACACATCTACCAAATGATGACCACATAAAGAAAATGTGGGCTACAATACAATGTGGGATACAATAGAATATCTTCAGCTATGAAAAGATATTCTGGGGTTGGAGAGATAGCTCAGTGGTTAGGAGCAGTGGCTGTTCTTGCAGAGGACCTGGGTTCAGTTCCTAGCACCCATGTGGTGGTTAATAACCATCAATATGTCCAGTTCTAGGGGATCTGACGCCCTCTACAGGCATTGCATGACATGGGTGCACTTACATACATGCAGGCAAAATAATACACATAAAATAAAAGTAAGTAAAAATTAAAAAATAAATTCTGATAAATGCCACCACATGAATGAAAGTTGATGACATATGAAAAGTTAAAGAAAGTCACGTTGACAGGGCTGGGAGTAGAGCTCACTGGTGGAGAACCTACATAACATATGTCAGGCCCTGGGTTCAAGCCCCAGCACTGCAAAAAATGGTGGGAGGAAAGGAAGGTAAGAAAAAGGAAGGAAGGCATGCATAAACAAACACCATATGATTTCAGTTATATGAGGTACCTAAAACAATGAAATTCAAAGACATAAAATCGACAGTGGTTAGCAGGGATGGGATGAGGGAAGAATGGGAAGCTATTTAATGATTTTCCATTTGGGGTGAGGAAAATGCTTCGGAACTAGATAGAGGTGATAGTTGAACAACAGATAGTGGTAGTGGTTGTCAATGTATTAAATGCTCCTGGATCATTCATCTGAAATGGTTACTGTTCTGGGATGGCAGCATATGTTTGTAATCCTGGCACTCAGGAAGCAGAAGCAGAAGAGTTACATGCTCAAGACCAGCCTGCCCTATATGTTGAGTTCTAGGCCAGTCAGGGCTACATAGCAAGCAAGCAAGCTCTCTGTCTCTTTCTCTGTGTGTCTCTAGCTGTCTGTCTCTCTGTCTCTGTCTCTCTCTCTCTCTCTGCATAAAGTAAGCAGTCTTACTCCACTACACGTCCCTCCATGGTATTGTGTCTTACCACAGGCCCCAAAGCAACAGAGCCAGCAGGTCATGGACTGAAACCTCTAAAACTGTGAGCCAACAAACTTTTCCTCCTTCTTAGTTGATTTTCTCAGGTAGTTTGTCACAGTGATGGGAAGCTGACTAATATAATGTATAAAAATATTAATTTTTACTTCTCAATCAGTATTTTTAAATTGTCATATTCTTGATGTTGACCAGTTCATGTTTTAAACACTACCCCTTGACTTTGCTGACACCATCATCACCTACCTCTGTGGCTCTTCTTTCTCATATACTTCAGCTAAACCCTTGGCTTGTTTCTGAGATGGCTCCATTCAGACCATCTTCTGTTGTCATTCTGCACACTCCATGCACCTGTTCCTTGGGTGTTCTCACTCACTCACTCTCATGGCCTCGGACATTACCTTCTCCCTATCACAGTGTCTACGTATCTGGAAGCCATCTTAGTCCCCTTCCTCTTCCTTATGCCAGTCTTCTCAGCAAATACTTCCATCAGAGGCTCCCTAGCTAGAAATCCAAAAAACTCAACCACAGACAGGGTCCTTGAAAACAACAATCTTGGGCACCACAGCCACAAGGTCAGGTCTACTAACAATGTTGAAAGTCACACCTTTTCTTTCCTCCACACACACACATACACACACACACACACACACACACACACACTTATTCTATTCTGTCTGCTTAGAAGTTCTCTTTCTAAACCATTTTCACTGTGCCTTCTGAAACCCCTGAGCCACAATCAACAACCCCTGTCTAGGGGCTAGAGAGACTGATAACTTGGTTAGTAAAATGCTTGCCATGCAAGCATGAGTATGTGAGTTTGATTCCAAGCACCCACACAAAAAACCAGGGTGGCCGTGGAGCATGCTTATAATCTCAGTGCTAGAGGTGGACACAGGAGGGTGGATCCCTGGGGCTCACTGGACAGGTAGTCTAGCCAAATTGGTAAGATACAAGCTAGTGAGAGACCCTATTTCAAAGAATAAAGTGGAAAGCAATAGAGAAAGACACCTGACATTGACTTCAGGATTCTACACATATGTGTACATATACAAATATACACACACATCCATACAAAGATAGACAAACACACACATATACACTGTCTGTATCTTAGCCACTCAGAGTGAAGTGTCTGGGGACCAGCAACACCCGTATCACTTCAGAGATAGTCAGAAATATAGAACCTCTGGTCCCCAACCCAGACCTACAGGACCAGAATCTGTCTTTTATCAAGAGCCTCAGTGGTTTGGGTACACATTAAAATTTGAGACGTGCTATGTCATCTGCCTCTTTAACCCACTGAAACTTAATTCTCCCCTGAAGACACTATGACTCAGCAACCATTTCCAGGGTATCCTTCGTTCCTTCCCTCCCTCCCTCCCTCCCTCCCTCCCTCCCTAGTGCTAGGATTAAAGGCATGGGCCACCATGCCCTCTCCTAGTCATTATTATTTTTTGAAGCTGGAATTCACTATGTAGTCCAGGCTAACCTTGAACTCACAGAGATCTGCCTGCCTCTGCTTCCCGAGTGCTGGGATTAAAGGCATGTGCCACCAGCTTGGCTCAGGGTATATTTCTTTTTCCCACAACCTGCCTTGAAGTTAGGTGAGGTGGGCAAGCATGTATAGCTTCTCATGATCCTTCTAGACCAGTACTCCTCTTCCAGCTCAGTGTAAAACCTTTCTTCATGGGGCTGGAGAGATGGCTCAGTGATTAAGAACACTGGTTGCTTTTGCAGAAGACCCAGGTTTGAATCCCAGCACCCACATGGCAGCTAACAACTGTCCGTAACTCCAGTCCCAGGGGATCTGAGAGCCTCTTCTGACTTCCGAGGGCATTGCACGACACGGGTGCACTTACCTACATGCGGGCAATACATGCATACATATAAAATAATAAATAATAATAAAAAACCTTTCTTCATTACAGATCTAGCCCATCTTCTGGTGGCACTTAGCTCAGTCTTTTTGCCCCAATCTAGGTGATTGCAATGTATCAGCTAAGAATTCAACCATGTTCAGCCTCCTTATTCTGTGACTGCTGTAACTTCACAACTTTGGCTCCCTCCACTCCCCACTTCCTCACCTGACTAGTTCCACTCAAGAAATCCTCCCTGTAATAGCCAATGCTCTGACCACAACCACATGTCTACCTAGCTGCCTTATGTCTTTTTTTCTGGTCTTTTTGAGACAGGGTGTCCCTGTAGCCCCAGCTGGCCTGAAACTTGCTATGTGGACAAGGTTGGACTCAATTGCATAGAGATCCACCTGCCTCTGCCTCCCAAGTGTGGAGATTAAAGGCGTGTATCACCCGGCCTGGCTGTCTTATGTCTTTTATCCTCCTAAATATGATTTTTTAAATCATATTTATTTTATGTATATGAGAATATTGTCTGCATGTTTGTAGGTTCGCCTGTGTCATGCAATGCCTGTGGGGGTCAGAAGAGGGCATTGGATCCCCTGGAACTGGAGTTAAGAACTGGTTGTTAGCTGCTGTGTGTGTGCTAAGAACCAAACCTAGGTCCTCTACGAGAGCAGCCAGTGCTCTTACCCACTGAGCCATCTCTCCAGCCCCCCCTAAATAAGATCTTTCTCCTCAGAATACTCTTGAACTTGGCCCCTTTCCTTGTTTCACAAGACATCTGTGTCTTCCTGATCCCATTCCTTCTCTGCACAAGTTGAATCCCATGACTGGTCACGCGAACCATGTTTTTGATTGGTTTTTGGTTTTGAGACAGGGCCTTGCTATGTTGCCCAAGCTAACTCCTGAGCTCAAACAATTTTACTGCCTCAGTCTCCCTAATAGGTGGGATTACAGTGACGTGTCACAGTGCCAGTTATGAACCATTCTGATCATTTTCATCTCCACTCCAGCTCTGTCATTCCACCCCACTTGCATGTAAAATTAGCACACTGAATAAATTTCAGGATCTGCTTTCTCACTCCCTATTCCACTACTGTGAAAATTGGTTAAAAGCAAGTACAAAACTGTGGGTTTGACACTTTCATAAATTCATGGCCTTCAAGCTCCCATGAGGCTCTGAAAAAACATGTCAGCCCCTTTACTTGGCCTTTATTGGCTCCTTTTCAATGACTCTTATTGACCATTCCAGACTCTCATCTGATTCCTCAAGCTCCAATATGACTCATGACCCCTTCACTCACACGACAGTCTGGCTGCCTACTTTATCAAAAACTTGAGGCCATAAAGCTCATACAACCAACGTCCTGTCTTGTTCCCTGTTTTTTAAAGATGGGCCCACCCTCCCATTTTCTTCTAGTCTCTGAGGATGATGTATCCTTCATCCCTTCAAGCCTCATCATCCCATGCATCTGATCGTACCCTTTTCAGGCTCTTTGGAATTCTTGCTTCATCATCCATCTCCTGTCTTCCTACTAAATTTTCCCTCAACCTGCGTGAGCATGTGTAAGCCTTCCCTCATGAGAACCATGTTCCTGTGCCTTTCCCTCCCTAAGCAGTCAAGTTTTTAGTCTGTGCCTACATAGCACAGGTGCCCAATAAATATTTAATGAGTGAAGAGAGGCTTCTTTCTTTCATTTTTTTAAAGAAAAGATCTTAGCTCATGCAGTCCAGGCTGGCCTCAAAGCCACTATGTAACAGGGAATGACTATTCGTGAACTTTTTTGATCATCCTACCTCTATCTTCCAAGTGGTAGGATTACAGACACGTGCCACTATGCCTAGAGTCAGTTAGAAGTTTCTTGGATTTTTTGGTTGTTTGTTTGTGAGACAGGGTCTCCTGTAGCCCCAGCTGACCTGGAACTCACTGTGTAGACCAGGTTAGACTTGATCTCATAGAGATCAGACTGCTTCTGCCTCTCAGGTGCTGGAATTAAAGGCATGTGCCACCACACTCAGCTCAGATAGAAGTTTCTCGAAAAGAATTATCTACTCAGCTTTATTTAAATTTATTTTTTAAATAATCATTTAAAATTTTTAAAAATTTACTTTTGTTTTATGTGTATGAGTGTTATGCCTGCTTGCATGTGAGTGCACCATATTGTTCAGTGCCTGTGAAGGGACAGAAGATGCGTCTGATCCCCTGGAACTGGATTTATGGACAGTTGTTAGCTGGAAATTGAACCCGAGTCCTCTGTAAGAACAGCCAGTGAGTACTCTTAACCACCGAGCCATGTCTCCAGCCCCTTATTTAAATTTCTAATTCACTCTTCAATTCACTACAGACTTTTTCCTACCCCACGCTAGCATCCTAGTTAATACATCCAATGGATACTTTTGGTATTGAATAATGAAACTTACGGATACTCTCCTTATTTTCTCCACCAATGTATATTCCTTATTCTCTTTCTTTTTTCATCCATTCAACAAATATGTGCTGAATCACTCATTCATATTCATTCATTCAGTCAGTCATTTATCCATTCAACAAATACATGTTGAATACCCACTATATGCAAGGTGGCTAACCTGTATTCGTCCTGCAGGGCTTCAAGGCTTAGCTCAGCCTTTCCTAACCTGCTCGCCCCTCTCAGCAATCTTCACTTTGGACTCTCACCACCAGGCTTGGACAATTGCTGTCTTTGCTGTCCTTGCTCCTCACATATTTCAGCCACTGTAGTTAATGCAATTATGCAGAATTGACATATATATTCATTCCCTCCACTAAGCCAAAAGCTCCTTAAGGAAATACTGTGCTTTATTTCTTAGTATTGGACCAGCAAGATGGTTTAGAGGATAGAGGCCAAGTCTGAGGACCTGAGTTTGATCCCCAATCCCTGGGACCCACATGGTGGAAGGAGAGAATAGACTCCCACAGGTTATTCTCTGACCTCCACACATATGCCATGGCACACACATGCCCAAACATACACACATACACACAGGCACACAAGAAAGAAAGAAGAAAGAAAGAAAGAAAGAAAGAAAGAAAGAAAGAAAGAGAGAAAGAGAGAAAGAAAGAGAGAGAAAGAAAGGAAGGAAGGAAGGAAGGAAGGAAGGAAGGAAGGAAGGAAGGAAGGAAGGAAGGAAGGAAGGAAGGAAGAAAAGTTGATAAACTGAACTGGATCCTCTGTATCCACTTGGTTATTGAGTTTCATGGATCCTCTCTCAAATCTGCCCCCCTCTCTCTACCCTAGGTTTCTGCTGTTTAAGCCTTCATCGTGTCTTCCATCCTCTAGAGCTGCCTCTCCCCTTCTTATCTCCCTCTACATTCTGCCTTATCTCTTTCCCTCCAACTCAGACAGGCTTTTGAAAACAGCAGTCTACACGTACTTTATCCATTTCCTCTTTTAAAACATCATCCTTTTAATTTCCTTTTAATTATACAATCCATCTACACATTCTCCCTGCCTCAGAGGTAATCACTGTTTTCAGTCTGCTGATTATCCTTCCAGACCTTTCCTATGTATTTTCATACAGAAATAGAATTGTTTGTTGGGCGGGGGGTTGTGTTCACAAATGGCATCATGTGATCTGTGTATCATTACAACTTCTTTTCTTCTTGGAACAACATGACCTGATGCTGTATCCATGTGAATATATGTGGCTCTACCACCAACCTCCGAATACAGTCCCATGGTATGGTTGCATTGCAGTTAATTCAACTGTTCTGCTGATAGACATGTAGACAGTTTACAGTTATTAAATTTAATAACCAGGGGCTGGAGAGATGGCTCAGCAGTTAAGAGCACTGGCTGCTGTTCCACGGGACCTGGGTTCAGTTCCCAGAACCCACATGGTAGCTAACAAACATCCTTAACTCCAGTTCCAGGGGATCTGATGCCTTCTTCTGGCCTCTAAGGGCATTGTAAGACACAGGTACGCTTACATACAAGCAGGCAAAGCATTCATATACATAAAATAAAAATAAATGAATAAATAAATAATTTAAATTCAATAACCAATTTTGCAGTGAACAACATTCATTGTTTCTTACAGACATGTACATCTCTAGTCAATGGCCAGATGTGAAATTGTGGGGTTGTAAATTAGTCATATTTAAAATTTCAGTGGCTGTTGTCAAATTGACCCTCCAAAAATTCTATATCATTTTATACTCCCAACCAATAGGAGTGAAATGTCCTCCTGGTACTGGATATTATATCATCATTTATTTTTGCAAATCTAATGGGAAAAAATCATTGTTTCTTTTGGCAATTGCCTAATTGCTGGGAAGTTTGAATGAGCTTCATTTCATATGTTGATTGTCCATTTGTATTTCTCTTTCCAGTCAATTACCTGTTTACCTTTCATGGAATTACAGAACCTGTTTTCACATTTTAAAATCTTTTGTCTACTATAAAGGTTGCAAATATTTTTTGCTTCACCTGAAGTGTGTTTTAACTTTTCCTTTATGGCCTATTATGAGGCACAAAACTACTTTTAATTTAATGAATTTGAACCTGTTTAAATCTTTTCTTCCATGATTTTTGGATTTTGTTTCACAAATCAAAAAGCCTTCTCTACCCCCAAAGTTATAAAAATATTCTCCGACATTTTCTCCTTATATTTTTAGAATTTGTTTTCAGTCCAACGGGAATCTATTTTTGTGAGCCATGTTTATGTGAGAGGGTCTCATTTTGCTTTTCTTCCTAAAGGAATGGCCTATTTTCCCATCATCACTTCTCGAACAGTCCATTCTTTCCTTGCCAACTTATATATGCTAAATTTCCATGAACACATGAATCTGATCTTGGACTTACTTTCTGTTCTATTGCTTTTTATTTTATTTTGTTTTGCTACTCCAATGCCTCTCTGTCTGTCTCTACCTACTATTCTTGAAGTAAAAATGGCAATCTAGCTTCTACCCATGGTTCCCCTGGGAATGACCAGTCCTAACTATATTGGTGACTCTCATGCTGAATTCCCAAAGAATTTTTTTAAATTCTCATTTTCTTGGACATGATTTGTCATTTCCTCCCACATGTTATGTAATACAACTCTCCTTTGATTAGTCTCAATAAAAATCATTATGATATTAATACCTTCTATTTATTAGGTAGTTATTCTGGACCAGGCATGGACTCAGCATTTCTTTTTTTTTAATTTTTTTTTACTTATTTTTATTTTATGGATATGAGTGTTTTGCTGAATGTATAGAAGTGCAGCCATGTTTTGAAATGCCCAGGGAAGCCAGAAGAGGGCGTCAGATCCCCTGAAACTGGATTTCTGCAAGGAATGGTAAGCTATCATGTAGGCACTGGGAACCGAACCTGCATCTTCTGCAAGAGCAGCCAGTGGTCTTAAGCACTCAGGCATCTCTCCAGACCCTTTTACTCCCTTTTTGACACAGTCTCACTCTGTAGCCTTTGGCTGGACTGGAGTTCTTGTTATGTTGCCCAGAAAAGCCTAGAACTCTCAATTTTCCTGCCTCAGCCTCCCAAGTACTAGGATTACAGGCTCATACCACCATGTCTAACTACCATTTATAAACATGAAAAAGTACTAAGAATACCTTAGAAATATAACAGAAGGACATTAGTGTCTAAGCAGTAGTGTTCAGTCTTCCCAAGCTGTCAGATGAAAACATTGTCAAATGTTAGATATGTTGAATGTATATAACTGAGAGAAATTTAATTGAAGAGTTCCTAAAATAAAAAAAAATTGCAGCTCGATTAAGCACACAGATTGTGGCCTAACTACTTAGATGATGGTGAGTAGGGTCTAACGGATTCTCAACCAAACAAGATTAGCACAAAAGTGGTACTATAAAAGGAGGTGGAGCCTGGCAAGATGGCTCAGTGACTTGAGGCACTTACCACCAAGCCTGACGACCTGAGTTCAGTTTCTAGGACCTACATGGTAGAAGGACAGAACTGACTTCCCAAAGTTGTCTTCTGACCTCCACATTTATGCTGTAGCATGAGTGTGTACACACACACACACACACACACACACACACACACTTTAAAAAAAAAAAAAAGAATGCCGAATGGCCCTTTCTGAGAGGTTGCCCAAACAGCATCTACTTCCCTACGTTGGCCTTCATTACATCCTCATCTCACAGCCACATTCACCCCTCACACACATTCTTAACCCCCCCAACCTCTCTGTCTCTCCTTCCTCCTCTCTGCTTGGTCTTTCTCAGTCCCTTTTCAAGTATTCTCTGTCTGCTGACTTCATTGACATCCTGAGGCTTCTGTCTTTGGCCCGACATCCTTCGCTCTCAGTTTTCTGGGTGATGTTACACGTGTACATGGTCAGAACATGTCATTTACACCAAGATAAAACAAACCTATATTTCTAGCCTAGACCTTTAGACTTGCAACTCTGTATAGTCAGCTGCTTACTGCTGAAGCTCACGGTATGTCTGGATATTCCACACACAGCTCAAACTCAGAATGTCTTGTTTTTTGGTATTTTGAAACCTGATTTCCTTGTATTCTCTCTTATGGAAGGCCACCACCACTGATCCACTCTCTGATGCCAGAAATTCAGACACCGTTCTTGATTCTTTTTTTTTTTGTTTTTTGCCTCCAAACCCCATATCAAGTCTCTACCATGTTTTGTCAGTTTCATCTACCCAATCTCCTCATCTCTATCTCAGCAACTATTTATCTCTTGCCTCAATTTTATTGGTTTAATCATGTCCTGGTTGGTCTTCATGCTTATCCAGTATATTTCCATTCTAGCCCAAAGGACTCTTCTCAAAGGCCAAACTATATTCTGCTTCCTAAAACTATTGAAGGACTCCAAATTTGTATATTGTACAAGCCCCTCCAGGGTCTGGCTTCCATTTACCTCCTGTTACTTTCCCCTAGCTCATTTCAACTGCTAGCCCAGGCGCCACAGTCTTAGGTTTTATGGGGGCTCATACTGATAAAATTCAAAGAACAGCCCAAGAATAATACTACATTATAATGAAAAGTTAGTCACAGGGCCTTGGAAGGGGCTTATGCACATGAGGACCCCATCGGTTTCTCTGGAAGTCTGCCTCTCTACCTAAACACAGTGAACTGCAGTTCCCTAGAACATACTAGAGTTCTCTGCATTGCTTTGCCTTTGTACAAGCTGGTATCTCTTCCTGGATTTCCCTTCTCTCCACCTGTCTGTCTGTCTAACAGCTCATCCACCAGAGTACGTTTAGAGGCTCCCCTGGGAAAGCCTCTCTGACATCTTTGCATACAGTTGACTGTTCTTGCCCTTGTGGGCTCACTGCAACTTGTCCTTTGCCTCTGTACTCTGTCCTTCATAGAACATACTCGTCTCTATGGAAATTATTTGCTTAAAACAGGTCTTGCCCATGAGTACCTCAAGGGCAGAGACTAAGTCATTCCTGTTCAGATTGTCAGAGCATAGGAGGGCCTGGCACAAGGTTGAATGGAATTGAGCCTCCACTTGTGTACATTGGAAACCACTTCTTTTGGTAAAGTGTAAGGAGTGACAGTTTATGTAGGCAGGGATCCTGCACAGACACCATGCTTAGAAAGAAGCTGCCTGCCTGTATCATTCTGGAGAGACAGGCTGGGACCTTGCATCTGTACTGTCCCCAAGACCCCCATGATGAGCTCCTTCCTGTGGTTCCTCCACCCATCTTCCCACCCCACTGTCTTCTTTACCTGTCCTCCTTGTTGATCTGGTCTCCAAAGCCCACAGTGCTAACAATTGTGAGCTTCAGCCCCACGTTGCTCTCTTGGAGATCATAAGTGTTAGATTGGAGCTGGACACCAGGCTGCGTGTGGGTGGCTGGCTCCCCCTCGAACTTGGTGTTGAACAAGGTATCCATGAGGGTGGACTTGCCCAAACCTGTCTCTCCTGAAAAGCAAAAAGATATCACACACTGACTATATACAGCCATGACACATCATTGTTCACGTATGTGTTCAGGGGGAAGTGTACATGCTAAAACTCTAAGTGAAAAATCACACACAAGTACATGAAAAAGGCCCAAAGGAAAATATTGACATACCAGCAGCAGATAGCCCCCAGTACTAGAACTGGGCTAATTTCCATTTTATTCTTCATATTTTTTTTTCGGTTATTGAAAGCTCTACCTTAAGTATATATTGCTTTTAGGTCACAAAAACAAATGTTATAGGCACAGATAAAGGAATATAATTATGTATAGAAAAAGACAATAGAGAAATATACTCTCATTAATACTTATCTCTGGGTGGTAGGCTTCTATGTAGTTTTCATTTTTTTGCTTTATGCTTTTCTGCATTTCCCAAGTTTTTCTCAGTGGAACATGTATAGTATTTGTTTTTGTGCAGCAAAAATTAAGGGTTTATTTTAATTTTGTTGTTGAGCTTGTTTGTTCTGTTTTTGTATGCTTTGTTTTGTTTTTTTATTTTTTTAAATTTATTATTTTTATTTTATGTGTATGCTTGTATTGCCTGCATGTAGGTAAATGCATCCGTGTCATGCAATGCCCACGGAGGACAGAAGAGGCTGTTAGATCCCCTGGAACTGGAGTTACGGACAGTTGTTAGCTGCCATGTTGGTGCTGGGTTTCAAACCTGGGTTTTCTGCAAGAACAGTCAGTGTTCTTTACTGCTGAGCCATTTCTCCAGGCCCTGTTTGTTTGTTTGTTTGTTTGTTTGTTTGTTTGTTTGTTTTGAGACAGTCTCATACAGCCCAGGCTGGCCTTGAACTCCCTGTGTAGCCAAGGATGGTCATGAACTCCTTGCTGATCATCTTGCTTCCACCTCCCAAGCAGTGGGATTATAGTCATTTTCCACTACACATGATTTATTTTAATTAAAGAAAAAAACAAAAAACGAGGGCCTGGGGCTGGAGAGATGGCTCAGCAATTAAGAAGAGCATTGGCTACTCTTGCAGAGGACCCCGGTTTAGTTCCCAGCACCCACATGGCAGCTAATATACATCATGGCTTCAGTTCCAGGGGGATCCGATGCCCTCTTCTGACACCCTCTGGCAGTGCACAACATGGGTACACTTACATACATTCAGGTAATACACTCATACACATAAAAGTAGTAAAAAAATTTTTTGGTCTTTTTGAGACAGGGTTTCCCTGTAGCCCCAGCTGGCCTGGAACTCACTATGTAGACCAAGCTGGCCTTGAACTCACAGAGATTTGCATGCCTCTGCCTCCCGAGTGCTGTGACTAAAGGCATGTGCCACCACGCCTGGCATAATAAAATATTTTTTTTAAAAACTAAGGCCAGCAGGGCATGGTGGCACACTAGGGAGGCAGAGGCAGGCAGATCTCTGTGTTCAAGGCCAGCCTGGTCTACATAGCGAGTTCCAGGCCAGCTGGGGCTACAGGAAGACCCTGTCTCAAAAAGACCAAAAAACAAACAGAAAACAAACCACTAAGGCCAGCAAGATGCATTAGTGAATAGAATCACTTGGCACACAAACCTGGCATCCTGAGTTCAGTTCCCAAAACTTACAGTGGAAGGAGAGAACTGGCTCCCAAGGGAGTTGTCCTCTGACCTCCACATGTACTTGGTCACACACACACACACACACACACACACACACACACACACACACACTCAATGCTTGTGCACAAACAAACCAAATAAAATAATAATTAATAAATAAGAAAGCATCAGTGACCCCTTGTCAAACAAACACCCTCTCTTCCTGGCCCCTGCCTCAGCTCCCTGCCAGACCCAGACAGTGCTCTACTCCATGGCATCACAGACATGTCTCTCAGTGGAGAAACTACATCTACCTTTGGCTTCTCCCAGACTGGGTGAGCTTTTGGTGAGACCATTTTTAGCTAATGAGGAGGGACCTAACAAACCACAAATTATTCTTCTGAAATTTCAAACAAACCAGTCATTTGTTTGCTTAACTTACAGGGTGTGGGACACTAACAAATCCAACCACTAGAATTTCACATGAGGGGGTTAAATGGGGGAAGGGCTTTGGTAGATTGATGAGGGTTTGAGGAGGTTATTCCTAGGAGACCATGGGATACCAAACCACTGCCTAAAGTAAAGGAGTCTTTAGAGAGTGAGACATCACAGATATACATTGGAGGGAAATTGATGACATGGTAAGTTAGACAGGAATCTGATATGAAGCCACAGCTGGGCTAGGCACTAAAACCACTTAGAATCTATGGATCTAGACTGTATTTGGCTCCTTACCTCACCCCAAGTGATTCAGAAATATCAGGACTGAAAGTCAATAGCTGAGCTGAGGATGTAGCTAGTGTTGTTTGCCTAGCATGCAAGAATCCCTGTGTTTGATGCCCAGCACTGAAGAAACCAAGGATGGCACACACATGTAACCCTAGCACTCAGGAGATGGAGGCGGAAGAATCAGAAGTTCAAGATCATCCTCTGCTAAGACCGAGTTTGAGGCCAGCTTAGTCTACATGAGACTCTATCTCCAAAAACCAACCAAACAAAAAGAGCCAGTAGTTAATGACCCTGAGCTGACCGTTGATTACCCCACTACTTTCCCTCTTCTTCCTACCCCTCTCCAACCAAGGGGAGTTTGTCTGAACTTTGACTTATCTTCATGGTTGGGATTGGGTTTGCACTGGGCAATTCCTGGCCTGCTAAATTTCCCCTTGAGTCCAGCAGCACACATTTGCAAGGCAGTACAGGGCTTGGGATAGGGCTGCATGAGAAACCAAAAATATTCCCTCTCTCTCCACCTTCTTAGTGTGTGTGTACCATCACATCTTCCAAATATTCCAAGCTTCTTTTATCCTAAATGGTGACCTATAAAAATATCTTATGATGGGAGTCTTCTTGAGAGAGGAAGAGAGAGAGAGAGAGAGAGAGAGAGAGAGAGAGAGAGAGAGAGAGAGAGAATTCAATTTGGCCTGGTTACCAGGGTCCCAGCCTAATTTCATAGCCAGGCCTGACTAATGTGGTAGACTGCCAGGGTGTACAAAAAGGGTTCCTCACACAGATCGTGTTTCCATCCAGGGTCTGCTACATCCATTAGGTGCAAAGATTGTTCAAGAAGAGGCCCTCTTTTTTCCTCCCTTTAAGGATGTGTTTGGGTCTCAAGAAAAATCTGGCGAGATGGGGTCTTTGCCATGGGAGGTAACAGACCCAGGCATGCAGCAGAATATATCACCCACCACCCTGCCCAAGGCAGGAGTACAGCTCACCTGCAAATGGGGCCAGAATCTCTGAGGTGGGAACACAAGAATGGCTGCCTCCGTAACTCACTTTCTCTCTGGACACCAATGCTTCAGTTTTATTTTGGCTAGTTTTTGTATGTCTAATGGATTTTTCCATTTTTGTCCCCAGCCTCACCACTCTTTTTCCCTTGACCTCCTTACTGAATATCCCTGCTGCTCAGAGAGTGGTGGGCCCCTACGTCCCCAGCACCCTAGAATGGGCTTGCTGCTTCTGTATGCCTGAGTGTGCCTGGAGAAAGCCTCACAGACAAGGCCTCAGGAGCAGCAATGCAGAGCCAGAGACCCACCCTGTTTGCACAGCTGGAGAAATGGGGGCTGGGTAAGGCAGGGCAAGCAGCAGGGAGAAACAGCAGGGAAAATGACCACCCAGATGCCTGCCAGCACAGAAGAGCTGTGGCAATTAGATGTTAAATAATGAAGGTCTGGAAGAAAAGAACTTGCTATGTCTAGGTAGTTGCAATAAATGCAGTATTAGAAGAAGGCAGAAAATCAAGTCAGCTCCTCCAGTGTCTACGGAGTTTTCCTGTTCCCAGCTGCCATCACAGTGGAACCTGGGGATGGAGGGGGGCACTCTCTTAATGGCTGGCACAGACTCAGCCTGACACTAGGATTCTGGCTCCTCCCATAGCCGCCTTGGACCCAATATTAAATGTGTATGGAGCCATGACACATGGTCTAACTGGGATCAGGTCAGCAGATTCCACCACACCCCAGTAGGAAGGTGGAACTTGGCAAATGGATTCTAGCTGGAAACTCAAGGAGTCCCAGGGGCTCAATTTCCGCCTCCTTCTCTCCAGCCCTCCCATTGTATGTCACAGTGAACAGCAGGGCTTCTTAACTCTTTTAAATTCATGTTCCACCTCTCAATTTGCTTAATGTTAGTAGTGTACTACAAAAAATCGTTTAAAAAAGTCTATTTTTAAAAAATATTACATGAATTTTTCTTTTTCAAACTATAGATCCTGGGACAGTTGGCCTCCCGACTCTGAGCTAAAAGCCACTCTGATAAAGAAAAGTTTAGTCATTTTCCTCAGTTGCTGTCAATATCTGCATCCTGTAGCACCTTGGGCAATTAAATCCTTGCAAGATATGAAATGACAAGTCCTACACAATTACCACTGTATTACTATGTGACTTGAGCTGAGCATTGTTCCCAACCTAAGTCTAGTCTCTTTACCCATAAAAGGAAAAGTTTGCAGTGACAATAGCGATTGATTTTTGTTTTGTTTTGTTTTCTTTCTGAGACAGGATCTCATTATGTAGCGCTGGCTGACTTGGAACTCACTGTGTAGCCCAGGTTGGCCTCAAACTCAGAGATCTGCATATGTCTGCCTCCTGAGTGCTGGGTGGGATTAAAGGCATGCTCCATCCCATTTGGTTCTGGTTTTGAAAGAGGATCTTGAACTCACAATTCTCCTGTCTCAGCCTCCCAAGTGCTAGGACTACAAGGTATGTACCAATAGTGGTTGCCTATAGTGTGTTTATATACTCTGCCACTGCTGTGAATACACATATTTTCTTTTCTCTTTTGTAGTGCTGGGGATGGAACCCAGGGCCTCACACATGTGAGACAAGCACTTGACCACTAAGCCACACCCTCAGCCTCCAGATATTTTCCTATTTATTTCTCACAACAAGCTTATAAGGTAGACACTACAATTTTTTTTTTTAATTTTTTTAATGGTAGGGATGGAGCCGAGGGCCTCAAGCAGATTAAGCAAGAGCTCTACTCCTGTGCTACAACCCAGGCAACCCCTAGATACTGCAGTTTGCCCTCAATTTATAGTTAGGTTAACCAAGCCACTCACTAGCTATGTGAATTTGCAAATTCCTTCTCCTCTCTGTACTTGATTTTCCTTATGTATACACTGTGGAGGAAGTGACAGGCTAAGGTTACAAACTAAGAAGTGGCAGAGCCAGCATTTGTATGAAGGGATACTACCTCTGGAGCCCTTGCTTTTAACAGATACACTCTAGTGAGGTCCATGGGCATTAAATGGCCATTCATGTAGTCATTCAACAAGCATTTACAAAGCCTCTAATAATAGCCAGACACAGTTAGAGAAGCTTAAGCTACAGTAACAAGCAAGATAGACACAGTTCCTGTTCTCATGGAGGTAAGTCTCATTCGGCTCTAAATATTGGAATAAGCCAAGAGAAAATGCCTTTGAGTTCAACAGGAAGGTGTCCAAAAGGAAGCGCTCCAGGAACTGCAGTTGGCCAAGGAAGCCTATGGACAGGACAAGGTCATGCCTGTCTGTGTGACCTTGCTCTTTTCTCTTTCCTCTTCTTTCAGGGGCCTGGCAGACCGCAGTGTGCTCCAGCCAGCTCATGTGGCTTCCTGCACCTCTTCCCAAGCCCGGTGTGCAGTGATGTCATGTCAGTAGCTTAAAATCAGCTATGGTGCTCCAGAGTAATGACACCACAGAAATCAGTGGATGCCATGAACCATGGCCCATTTTCTCCCATGGTGCCCTGTCAGATATTGATCACTGCCGGCAGCCCCATGTGAGCAGCTGCCTTTCCCAGAAACAGAGGGATTAAAAACAATTGGCCCCTGACCTTGATAGAATGCTAGCTGCTCTTTCCATCCCTCTTGCCGTAAGCCTCAATCCTGCTTCTCCTGAGTGTGTTTTCCAAGTTCAACACAGCCCAGTTGAGCCTGGAATCCTGAGCAGCTTCAAAGTAAATATTATTATTATGAGCCTTTGTGCTCCAGACCGCCATGAGGGCTGCTGGCATGTTTGGATTGGTGAGTCTCTTTGGGGCTCTTTCCCGGCACTGCAAAGCACTGGACCCCAGAATATTTGTCCTGCTGGCTCAGGTGGTTCTTCTAAGGCTTCCTATATGATGTCTATAATCACATGATCCTCAAAATTTCCAAAGCTGAAGGTCTGGTATATGACTTTTTCTTGGGGGGGCGGGATTTCACCCCACTCAGCAATTATTGTCAACCCTAGAGACTCTATCAGGCAGAAGTCATAATATGCTTATGCTTATGTGCTTAGCTAAAAGTAGTAGCAACCATGGGTGGCGTTTATTGGTATTCTGACTATAAATTAGGCTCTCAATTCATAAAAATTCTCTTCTCCCCCTCTCAGTTTCAATAAACACACATGCACATATGTACACATATATGTAGAATACTTACTCTGCTAGGTATGGACATAAGGGCAGCAGGCCAACACCAAAATAAACAATAATGTGAAAAAAATCCTAGCTTTCAGTTACTAACCAAGGTTATCAGTGCCATCATTGTATACTGAAAACTACTTTGGAGGAACAATTTCTATGAACAGACAGAACCATTACAATCATTAAGGAAGTAAATCTGACAGTTACACACAGTTCTTAGGCAGGAAAATACGGTCCTCAAGATCACCTTCAGCAACCCTGCTGTGGACACTGCCAAGTCAGTGACAAGATGTAGGGCTATGGCTGGGCTGAGATTGCAGTCTCAGAGCCACTCTAAACTGCTTGTGATCTTGACCCAAGCCAAGGGCTCTCTGAGCAATGGCAAGGTTATGAGTACAACAACAGATTAAGATGCATGAACTGTAGGTGTTTTTGGATCCAGTACAGGGAATGAAATTAGCCCAGTCTAGACTGGTCCACCCAATAGTCCTATGTGCAGGCATAGGGGGAAAGCTAGTAGTCTAATCATTCCCTGAAACTTGACAAGTAGGAAGAGAGAAGTGACTCCTTGTGGATCAAAGAGTCTCTTTCCTTCCCTTCCCTCTGAGAGAGATTGTCCCAGCCCCTTCAGAACGCCATTTCAGCAAGTGCACGCTCAATCAGCTATAGCTGAGCAATGCCTGGGTGGGAAGTAAAGAACATGGGTTGACTATTTCTCCCACTCACCTTTTCTTGACTTTTGCTGCCTCATCTTCGGGGGCCCCAGGGAAGCTTATGGTCCACATGTCAAATTCCCCTACACTTCACCATCAGAATGCCATTCTGATTCACAGGGCCCCTCCTAAAGCTTTTCTAGCCTAGTCAATTATACTAGGTTGAAAGGTTGCATAGTGTGGCCTTGTCATTTCGCTTCTAATCTCAACGTCAGCACAGGTCATAAGGAGCTCTGGGAGAAATGCCAAGGGAATCTGGTATGTGCATGTGCTGGAATATTTTAGTAATCAAACGTGTGAAATAAGATGGCCATTAGCCAAAGGTTGGTTTTGTTAGTTAAACAGAGATTTGGTGGTATCAATATTAGATGTGATGGTATTTGCGCTTGATGTTCATCACCGTGTCTTCTAGGTATTTTATATCTTTGTCCTAATTAGCACCTAAACATGACTGTGAGTTAGACTTTCAGCATTCGAAGATTTGGCAGCCTCCATGTGGGCTCTAAGGCCCCTGGGGTGTAATTCCATGAAGCACAGATTTTGGTCTCATAGGCTCCAGAGCTGATATATGGGAATGAGTCCCTTCAACTAGTGAGTGAGCCTAGCTGACCACCTATCATCCATATTTAGAAGTGGCTTTGTTGCTTTCTGTTTGTCCTTGAGTGTACAGTGAATCCCTTATAGAAAATGACCTGGCAAAGAGTACTGGAGATAGAAGAGAAGAAACTAAAGCCCAAGAAAATGAAAGACTTGAAGAACTTTTTTAAAGCAATAAGTAAGATTATTTATTTACTTATTTATTTTGAGTCAGGGTCTCAATATATAACCTAGGCTCCTCTCAAACTCTTAATCCTCCTGTCACAACCTCCTCAGTGCTGAGATTACAGACCTATACCACCACACCCAGAAAAATAAATTCTTAAAAAAAGACTCGTTTGCCTGTATGTGTGTATGTGCACCACATGCATGCCGGGTGCTTGCAGAGGTCAGAAGAGAGCATCAGATTCCCTAGCGCTGGAGTTAGAGATGGTTGTGAGCCACCATGCAGGTGCTGGGGACCAAACTAGGGTCCTCTGCAAGAGCAAGCGCTCTTAAACTCTGAGCCATTTCTCCAGCCCCAGAAAAATAATTTTTGATTACATTAAATAGTAAAGTATCCAATTGAGTGATAGTTCAAATCTACAATGTGAATGAGTTCTCCACATATTTTGACACAAAAATAAGAAAAGGCAATTAGCAGAAGTATTTGAGTGTTCCAGTCAGTGTGAAAATTGGCTTTATTATGGTGCTTATATAACCGTTAAAGTTCATAAAGAAGTCACTGGAAATATGCGGGTATGTTTTCCTGCACTGTGGGGTGCAAATTATATACTATGATTATATTTGTAAATTTGGAATTTTTAAGGTCTCAGAAGACCTTCATAACGTCAAGGTACTGCTGTCCCTCACGTTTGTTTGATTGGTACTCAATGCTTTCCAAAGTACTTTCATGGTCTCAGGAGATGTTGCTGGCAGCAGTCAGAGGCAGTGGGAGGGACAAGGGGTCAGCCAGGCCTGGATCCTTCTTCTGGCTCTGCCTCTTTTTCCATGTTGCCTCTGGTAGATTCCTTGTCCTCCTGCATTCTCTGGGTCTCACCAGGATAGGAATACCTACTCTTAGTGCTCACTTTGCAGACAGAAGACCAAAGCAACTAAGTGAGAAACTGCTGAGAAGTAAAGTGAGCGACTCCTGTGGGCTTAAGTCATTCATTCATTTCAGGAACACTATGGAACTCTTTTTGTGCTTTGATATTAGCACATAAAAGGGGCTAAAATGTGCCTCCCTGGCTAGGTGTGCTGGTACATGCCCATAATCTCAGCACTCGGGAAGCTGAAGTAGGAGAATCAAGGTTAATCTCAGATACTTGGTGTGCTCCATGCCAGCCTAGTCCACAGAGTGAGACTCTGTCTCAAAATAAGGTAAGATAAAATAAAATAAAGCCCAGGCAGAGATACAGGTAGACCTTTGCACACAGCTGTGTGATCCCCACAAATAAGCGCCAACTAAGTGTATCAAGCCTAACCAAGCTGTAGAGGGAATCAGCAGACCTAGCCCACTGCCCACAGCTGGGGGGCAGGCATCTTTCTTTCCTCAACCATCACCTCTCTCTTAATTCTGTCCTGGTTCTCATCTTCTCCAGTCAAAATGAACCTGACAGCAGTAATTGAGTCAGCCAGCCCCCTTTCCAAAATTTTCCACTGAGTCTCACAAAGCTCTGTTTTCCCCAAGGTATGGCCCCAGATTCTGGTCTGGGCAGAGGAAAAAGTAATTGCAGCTGGATGCTTACAAAAATAAACAGAGGGGTAAGTGAAGAATGAGGTGGGGGGCACGCCTGCAACTAGATGAGAATGAGACATTATTTAACCTAATTACCTGCAAAGCCACATCTAGCCATTAAGGATCTATATTCTGTAATAGAATTTCCTGCTATGGAAATACTCACCCACGCACAGGATGTTGAAGCAGAAGCCCTGGCTGACTGACTTATTCACCAGCTGGTCAGGCAAGCTGTCAAACCCCACATGTCCAGCCAGGGGGACAGTTCGGCAACCTTCACCCTAATTTGGGAAAGAAAGGAGGGGAGAAAAATGACAATGAGTTAAAAGCCATTTGATGGCTCTCCATACTCCATCCACATGCTCCTGTGCTGGGTAGGGGAAGTCACACCCACCAAGGCCCAGTATATCATCTCTTCCCCTCAGTCACATACCACTTCCAAGCAAAATGGCCTATCAGCTTAGAAATCATTTCCAAGGATGGGTACAGGTAACCTACAGGTTCAGTACCGATCACTACTGTAGTTCAGACAGAACAAACTGCATGGGAGGTTTACGAGACTGGCACTGGACACTACAAATTTAGTATCATTTAGAGGCTGGGTAATAACTCTAAGATACAGTTTCCTTCTGCATCTGATATATGAGGAAATAGGATGCATTTTAGAGGTGACAAGAGGATTCAAATCTGTTTATTAACACCCTTAATGAGCTTAGTATATGTATACATGTTCAATAAATATTCCAAAGCCCTTAAAAAGCAGTGACTCTTCTCTCTAGGTCACTTTGGAGACCTATAAAGGTGGCACAGCAGAGAGGTTAAGAGTGCAGATTTGGATGAGTGAGATGGCTCAGTGGGTTAAGGTGCCTACCGCCAAGCCTGATGACCTGAGTTCCATTCTTGGAACCCACATGGTAAGGGAGAATCAGCTCCCACAAGGTATCCTCTGACCCCCACATATGTGGTGCATCCCCCCCCCCACTGAACACACACACACACACACACACACACACACACACTAAATAAATAAATAAATGTAAAAAATTAAGGACAGCCTTTGGAATCAGACAAGTCTGAGTCAGAGTCCCACCTCCACAGGGTGACCTCTGACAAGTTATATAACGTTTCAGCTTCCCCATCATAAAATCGGGAGCTAGTAGTTAGTGTGCAGATGGTTTTAAAAATATTTTATTTATTGATTTTACTTTTTGTGTATGAGTGTAATGCTTGCATGTGTGTAAGTGCACCCATGTGCCCATGGAGGTCATAAGAGGGTATCAGATTGCCCTAGAACTGGAGTTACAGATGGTTGTTAGCTGCCATGTGGGTGCTGAGAATTGAACCTGGGTCCTTTGTAAGAGCAGACAGTGCTCTTAACCATCAAAACATCTCTCCAGCCTCTAGTGAGCAGATTGTATAGAATAATACTTGTCCAGCACACAACATACTGCCTAGCATATGGAACGCATTCAAACAGTAGCTGCCTTTAGCACTGCACTGTGAGGTTATCCTTGGACCCCAAACTGACCCATCATCATATGGTAGGAACACTTGTGGCTCCCTTTAGTTTGGAGGGAGCTGCCTCCAGGTTTCCTGTGGTTCCCTTGACTCCACAGGTATCAGCCAAGTCATTCCCAGCCCTGGAAAGCAGAGTGTCTTTGCTTTGTCCTCGAGGTCCAAAGCTTCTTGTAGTTAATGATTTTACAAAACAGGGAGAGCCTCAAATTCAGGCAGGCTTCCAAGGAACCAAGGGAAAGGACAGAAAGAGCCGGAGTTTACTCAAGAATGTGTCAACTGCCAACGGTCCCAGAGGAGGGTGGAGTGGAGGGAGAAGGTTGGGTGGGGAAAAGAAGCTGGAGGCAGCTGAACTCCACAAGAATAGTGGGCTATGGAAAGAGGTGGAGGTTCTGTGGGGTAGGGCTGCACCAGCCTTTCTATAACCAGAAGGATGCCAAGAGCAACCCGAAAGGGCATGGTGAGTGCCAGGAGGCCTGTACCAGCATCCCAACTATGCCAGCAGGCAGCACTTATGCTGACTGGACTGGCTTGTTAGACTAGGTGTCACACTGAAAAGGATGGGATGTAATGATAGAGGAGACTCTCAGCCACTGATGCAGTCAGAACTGGCTCCCAGACAGTTTCTTCACTCAGCTAGTAGGGGTACTGCTCCCATCAGTGTCATTGGATCCTCCAAGAGCTAGTCCCGGTGACTGTCATTTGGCAAGTTCATTCCCCTCACACACATCTCTCTGCATACACTCCCAGTAGAGTACAGTTGACAGATGGTCATATGCCAACCACCAGTCAGGCTGGTGTATTCTATGAACACCTGAAGATGGGAGAGTTTCATAAGGGATCACATCACTCTGGGCTTTGTTCTATTTTCACCTTACCCCTTTCTTTTTCCCCTTTCTTTTTTCTTAAAGCAGAAAGTAAGCTGTAAGTTTCACACTGTTGGTTCTCAGCCCTCAGCAATGCAGGCAAGAGACTGGAGAACCAATATGCTCTCTCCAGGGATCCTCCTACATAGCAGGCCTCAAAATTGGGACAGACTCAGAGTTGAGGTTTTCTGAGCCATATTTTATCATCTCTTCCTGTCTCCAAATTCAGCACTATGAAACTTCAAGTACTCTGAAGTCCAAGGAATTCTCAAACTAAAGACAGTGGCAGGGAGTGGGGAGAGCTCCTCACCTTAAAGAATCACTTCAATGTGAAAAAACCATCTAGCATGAGGTTCAGAGGATATAGTTCAGCACAGAGCCCTAGGCTCAAACCCCACCACCACATAAATGGGTTGTGGTGGAGTACACCTACAATCCCAGTATTCAGGAGGTAGAGGCAGAAAGATCAGAACCTCAAGGTCAGGCCAGCCTTGGGTGCATGAGACCCTGTCTCAAAACAAACAATTTAGCATGTGCCATGCGCCCACCGTTATCTCCCACAGCACTACAAAGAAACCTGAATAGCAAAAGGAGGAACATAGGCCTCATTCCATGAGCAAGAGGCTTGGGGGATTTTGAGTGTTTTGAGCAGGGAAAGCCATGATACATACAGTATTTGTACTGCAGGGTACTTGACTGGAAGAACAAGAAACTATGGTCAGGGAGATATATTAGGAGATGCCCCCAATAGTGTTGAACTGGTAGAATGATATCCATATTCTTTGGTCAAAAAAAATGCTGGTTAAGTGAACCTGACCCAACTTGAGACTCAAAAGGAAGGAACCGGGTCTGGGAGAGTAGCTCAGCATTTGATCAGCACATGAAGCCCAGGATTCCATTCCTCAGTACCAAAAGGGGAGCAGGTATGAGAGATGTCTTAAAGAAGGGGTAATACTCAATGAATGACTAGACAGGGGAAAAGAGAAACAACCAAAGGTAACCACAATGTGTAAGCCTGGGAGCTTGCATCGATAGCACCAAGGAGAGAAAGCCTAGTGGGGCAGCACAAACCAATAAATCCCAGCACTCAAGAGTCTGAGGCAAAAAGACTGAGTTTGAGGCCAACCTGGACTACACAGTGAGTTCAAGCCCAGCCTGGAATAGATAGCAAAACCCTGCCTCAATTTTTTTTGGGGGGGGGCTTATGTAGAGGAGATAAGAAGTTTGGTGGGTTTTTTTTAAAGGGAGGGGGTATTTGCAAGTGTGCACACACCTGTGGAGGGTCCGGCTCTATTCCTGCTCTAGCCTCAGTTTCATTCCCTTGAGATAGTTTCTCATGGAACCTAGAGTTCGCTGGAGTTTTAGTTAGTTAGTTAGTTAGTTAGTTAGTTAGTTAGTTAGTTAGTTAGTTAGTTTGTTTTGCTAGATCTGCTAGCCAGCAAATCCTTGGGATCCTCCTGTCTCTATCTCTGCAGTGTTGAGATTACAGGAGTTCGTGGTCATGCCCTGTTTTTACGTGGGTGCTGGGGATCCAAGCTCAGTTCCTCATGCTTATGCAGCAAGTGCCCTTACATACTGAGTCATCTCTCCCCGGTCTCAAGGAGTCTGGTTTTAAATAAGTTATTACTAAAAACTTAGCTAATTAGTTTATTGTTTCTGCTTTTGAGGGTTTTGTTTGTTTGCTTGTTTTATTTATTATTATCTTTTTTGTTGTTTTTTGGTTTGTTCGTTTGTTTTTGAGAGAAGATCTCCCTGTAGCCCAGCTGGCCTAGAAATCGCTATGCAGACCAAGCTGAACTTGGTCTCACAGAGATCCACCTGCCTCTGCCTCCCCAGTGCTGGAATTGCTCCCTTAGTTTTGAGTCTTAACTCGACACAGTCTGGAGTCATCAAAGAAGAAAGGCTCAATTGAGAAATTGTCTAGATCAGATTGGCCAGTGGACACATCTGTGCGAGGTGATCGTCTTTGATGGTTCAGTGGTATAGGAGAATCCAGCCTATTGCCAGCAGGGGCAGAGGCTCCCAAACAGTATGAGAGAGAAAGCTAGCAGAGTAGGCAAATAAGCAGGGATCCAAGCATTTACTCTCTCTGCTCTTGACTGTGGATGTATGCTTTAAGTTTTTACCTTGACTTCCTCAAAATAATGGATTGTAACCTTGAATTTAAGTCAAATAAATGTCTTCTTCCCTAAGTTGTTTTATGGCAGAATATTTTATCACAACAAAGGAAATGAAAAAAAATGAAAGATTTTATATTTTATAAAAGTAATCAGTGCTGGGCTGGAGAGATGATGGCTCAGTGGTTAAGAGCACTGACTATTCTTCTAGAGGACCTCGGTTCCAACCCCAGCAGCCACATGGCAGCTTGCAACTATATGTAACTCCATTTCCAGGGGAATCTGATGCCCTCTTCTGGCCTCTATAGGCATTGCATGACACTGGTGCACTTACATAATGCAGGCAAAACACCCATACACATAAAATAAAAATAAATTTAAAATTACATTTCAAAAAGTAATCAATGTTGATAGCAAAAATTTTACTTTTTATTTATTTAATATCTTTTTGTTTGAGACAGGATCCATGATAATGGAGGCCAGGCTGGCCTCCAACCTTCTCTGTAGGTTGACCCTGAATTCCTGATCCTCCTGCCTTTACCTCTCAAGTGCTAAGATTATAGGCATGCACCATCACACTCAGCAGAAATTATTAGAAAATACAGAAATTATAAGAAAGAAAATAGGCTGGGCATGGTGGCAAACACCTTCAATCCTAGTACTCAGGAGGCAGATGTAGGCAGACTTCTGTGAGCTTGAGGCCAGGATGGTCTACTTAGGGAGCTCCAGGCAGCCAGGGCTACAGAGTCAGACCCTGTCTAAAAAAAAAGTAGAGAAAATAAACATCATCTATCACATAATAGCATTCTCCAGACACAATATTTCTGTGTATCTCCTTCTAATCACAATGTACTTTTATTTAACAAAATAGGGATACTACTGTTTGTTCCTTTCAGAATCTCACTTCAGACCCTGACACTTGCCACAGACATTTTCTTGAGTAATAAAGTATAGCTGTAAATTATTACTTTATTGGTCATATAGCATATCCATGCAGGAACCTGTCACCTTTTCCTAATCCATCTTCTACTGCTGGACATTAGTGTGTTTCCAAATTTAAAACAAAACAAAACAAAACAACAAAAAAACAGTCTGTTCTTGCAGGTTTGCATGTCTCTGATTACTTTAAAAAGTCTAAACTGCCGGGCATGGTGGCACATGTCTTTAATCCCAACACTTGGGAAGCAGAGGCAGGCAGATCTCTGTGAGTTCAAGGTCAGCCTGGTCTACATAGTGAGTTCCAGGACAGCTGGGGCTAAGCTGGGGCTACAGGGAGACCCTGTCTCAAAAAGACTAAAAAAAAAAGTCTAAACCAATTGGGCTGAAGAGGTTGCTCAGTGGTTAAGAGCACTGGCTCCTCTTGCAGAGAACCTGGGTTCAGTTCCCAGTGCCCACATGGTGGCTAACAACCACCCATAACTCCAGTTCCAGGGAAGCCAATGTCCAATGCCCTCTTCTTGCCTCTGAAGGCATTACATGGCAGTGGCATACATACAGGCAAAGCACTCATATACATAAAATAAAAATAAATAAATATTTTAATCTAAGCCTATTGGATCAAATGGTAACTAAATTTACATTTATTTATTTATTTGGAGATGGTACACTCATGTGCAACAGTGTTTATGCAGAGTCAGAGGACAACCTGCAGGAGTCAGTTCTCTCCTTCCACCATATGGGTCCTGGGCGGGGGGGCAGCAGGGGTGTCAAATTCAAGTTGTCAGGTTTGGCAGCAGGTACCTTTACCTGCTGAGCCATCTTACCAGCCCAAAGGATGCAGACATTTTAAAGACTAATATACACTGACAACATCCTTCAACAGAGAGTCTGTTTACCCATGAACAGTTTCATGGGCTTTTTACCCACTACGAATTGAGTCACTGAAAAATGGTATCCTGCTATTTAATTTGCATTTTATTAGTGAGAATGAGCATTTAAAAATTTTTCAAGTGGGCATGTTTACTGTACATGTAAAAACATATGTTTGTCTCTTTGATTCATAAAAGCCTTTTATGTATCAAGAAAAATAAGATTTGATTTCAGGGTGAGCTAAGAAAAGAAAGCCAATGTCCTAGTTTGATCTCTGTTACTGTGGTAAATACAATGACCAAAAGCAACTTAGGGAGGAAAGTGTTTCCTCTTACAGGTCACAGTCCATCATGAGGGAAGCTGAGGCAGGAAGTCAAGGCAAGAGCTTGAAGCAGAAATCATGGAGGAATGCTGCTTACTGGCCTGTTCCCTGGTTCACCTTTAGCTACCTTTCTTATATAGCCCAAGTCCACCTGCCTAGGGATGGTAGTGCCCACAGTGGACTGGGTCCTATCACATCAATTAACAATCAAGAAAATGCCCACAGGTCAATCTGTTGGAGGAAGTTCTTCAACTTACTCCCCTCTTCCCAGGCATGTCAAGGTGACAACCAAGTTTAGCCATCACAGTCAACAAGTAATCAGCAATGTGAGATTTTAGGCTCAGAGAGAATTCAGGTCTGAGATACAAGTTTAGAAGTGAGAGGTATGAAAGTGGGTGTGCTCTCAAAGAGATGGTAAATGCAAAGAAGAGCTAAATGAATACAGGAAACACCAGTGAATAAGGAAGACGAAGAGGATTCTGCCAAGAGGAGGAAATGATCAGAAAAGTAAGAGATGACCCAAATAACTTTCTGTCATCAGAAGCAAAAGGGACAGTCAAGAAGAATTACAGAGAAATAACTGTAGATTTGCATTTAATGAAGGTCACTGGTGACTCAGAACCTTTATTTCTTCTGTCTTTTACTCAGTGTCCACTATACTTAGGTTAACTGAAGAACCTGAGGACTTGGCACATGGGACCTGGGACCTGGGTAATGTGTTTTTCTTGCTACTTACTGGGTTTAAGGAATCAACATTGTCTCAATCCCTATAGTTAAGAAAGCTCCAAGCGGGCATGGTGGCACACGCCTTTAATCCCAGTACTCAGGAGGTAGAGGCAGGCAGATCTCTGTGAGTGCAGGGCCAGCCTGGTTTATGTAGTAAGTTCCAGGTCAACTGGAGCTACAGGGAGACTCTGTCTCAAAAAGAAAAAAAAAAAGGCTCCCAACTGTATTTGTACAGTTCCTGTTTAGGAAATTCTGTCTGGAGAGCATCTATCTTGTGTTGCTGAATCTTAGATCAAAATCATCATTGTGACTTATCAGTCCTCATTGTTCAAAGTGGGACTTTCACAAATAGACCTATATAAAGGTAAAATAGAGCACTGGGCTGCAGACCCCAAGACCTCCTCTGAGAGTTTCTTTCCTCCTCTCTCACAGCATCTCAGATGCTTTATCTCTTTCATCTTTCTCCTTAAGGTGATCTGATTAATTGAGGTTCTGATTACTTTGATTGTAGTTAATTGAATGTTCAATTGACTGCAAAGTGAGGAAGAAGAGATGGACTGGCAACCTACCCAACACATCTGACACTAAAACCTAAAGTTATATATATACTGGGTCTCCCTACAGCCCCAGCTGGATTGGAACTCACTAGACCAGGCCAATCTCAGTCTCAAAGAGATCTGCCTCCCCGTGTGCTGGGATTAAAGCCTTACCCCACCACACCCTCCTCAAGCTGTTATCTTGAATAGCAGGTGGCAGGACGTTCAAGGCCACAATTGCCTAAATTGTAAATCTCCCATAACCCTGTAACCACCTTTTAAAATTGTTCTGAAAACCTCACATGTCTGTACAAAGACCTATGGACAAGGAAATTCATTACAGCACTGTTTGCAGTACTGGAAAACTAGAAACCCCTAAAATGCTAGATAACAGAAAAATATTTAAATTATGGTACATGCATATTCCGGAATATTCTGCAGCCAGAATGCAGGAATTCCATATGTACTGATGTGATACCTTCAAGGAATACTATAAAGTAGAAAACAGAAATCACAGAACAATAAGCATGATTTTGAGCCTGTGTATGTACAAAAGTCTGTCCACGTGTATATGCACATAAATATATGACAGTGCCTAGACAGACCAATGAAAAGGCACTCACCAAACCAAGACTGGTAGCTACCTCAGGAGACAGGAAATGGAAGCAGGGGCCTAATCAGAGGCATAGTCAGCATGCTTTTGGAGTATTTGATCTTTTTATAACACAAATAGACTCACTCATTATCTGTCTAATTTACAGATATTTTTAATAAGAAAAGCAAAGTTTTGGCTCAGTGGCTTTGCAGCAGGGGTGATTAGAATGTAGAGTCTGAGAGGAGCTAAAAGGAAGGCAAAATTGCAAAGTGCTCCTGAGTATTGAGAGAACTCCCACTCCCCTCCTCACCAATTCCATTTCCTGTTTGCTCCTCATCTGCAGTTGCCTGCGGTTTTGAAACACGTTATACCACAGTTCACGTCATAGGCAGAAACACTGCTCTTATTCTCTTCAGCCTTCTCCCCTGAGGATTTCAGTTTTTAATTCAATATTAGTAAAGCTCATATTAAGAACAATGAGTTAGGGTGATTCTGGTTGAGTAGCTTTCTCCTGTCGATGTTATTTGAAAAATAAGGAGTCCTAGAAGTATGCAATAGGCAACTGCTGTCCTCTACTGCCTCCCTTCCCACATCCCTGGCAGAGTACACAAGCGTTTATGTGAGGCTGCTGGGAACTGGAGGTCCACCTGTGTCAATAGAGAATTTCCTGTCTCTGTTGAAACCCAAGGTAGCTAAGTTAGCAAGTGTCATCCTGAAGGATGAGAAGGAAATGTTTGGAACTCACAATTCGGCTTTCTCTGAATTTTCTCCTCTGGTCTTTTGCATTCAAATGTTAGCACAGGAGACAAATGCTGAAAAGGGATTCTCTTCAGCATGCTACCTATTTAGGGATATGCCAGTCCTTCACACCTTCCTTCACTCCTCTCTCCATTGCCATTTTGACATTTAACACTGACCTCTGAGAGACTGCAAATCCCCTGGACTTTCAAAACCAATTCATCACCAGGCCAGTGTGGTGGTGCATGCTTTAATCCCAGCACACTGGAGGTAGAGGCAGAGGCAGGTAGATCTCTGTGAGTTCAAAGACAGCCTATTCTACAAAGCAAGTTTTAGGCAAACCAAGGCTACATAGTGAGATCCTATTCCCACCCCCCCAAAAAAAACCAGGGCTGGGTGTGGTGGTACATGCCTTTGGTCCCAGCACTTGGGAGACATAGGCAGGCAGATCTCTGTGAGTTCAAGGCCAGCCTGGTCTGCATAGTGAGTTCCGGGCCAGCTGGGGCTAGAGAGAGACCTTGTCTCAAAAAGACCAAAACAAAACAAAACACGAAAACAAAACCAATTCATCTATCCAAGGACACATCATGGAATATTAAGCAACTAATGAAAATATTTTCTAAGAATGCTTAAGGCATGAGGAAATATTTGCCAAAAACTGTTATGTAAAGCAAAACAAAACAAAATAACAACAGCAAAAAAAAAAAACAAAAAAAAAACCAACAACAAAAAAGCCCCTGAAACCATAGGAGCATCCAAGTGGAGGGAAAAAAGTAGTTTAACAGTGGTTACTTTGGGATAGTTTTCCAATTTTTCTACAATAGGCATACTTTAGTTTTATAATCTGGAAAAAATGTTTTGTTTTGTTTTGAAAAACAGATTCTATGATGATACATTTCTAGGCAGGAATGTGGGTTCAGATGCTTTAGAAAATTCTTCAACTGTAACCAGAAAGTACTTCACACACAGATAACCAGAAAGTTTGGTTAGGTACAGCTTTTCGCTTCTGGTCAGTTTTATAACCTGTAAAACATTTGTTTTACCAACAATACAATGAATTCCCATTATCTTTCTTTATTATGACAGTCTATATATAATACATAACTTACTATTACAAAGAGTCGTGTAAACTAGAAGACAAATCATATGTCCTGAAACGAGTGAAAAGTCCTGATAAAACCCTATCTGTGGCTTTCAATGTTGTCCAAGGAATGGAAGGTGCTGTACCATCAGCCACAGGAACCACGAAGTACTGATAGTTCCAGGAGAGTAAGTAACAACAACAGCAGGAAAAAGCCACCAATGTGCCCAACACATCAAAAACCAGGACTTTCCTTGGGCTGATAGAGCCAGGCTAGGAGAAAATGCAGTTATAATGCCCTGAGCTGAGAGAGAAATTTGGAGGCTATTCTAAGGAGAAATAAGGCCTACCATAGCTGGCAGTGCCTCTAAGGGACCTCAGATATGTCCTTAAATAAGGGAGCAGTTTAGGGGACCCTGAGGAAACACAAAAGGAACCATCCTTACTATACCGGGGTGAAGGTATCTCTTTAACAAAGCCAATAGATGAAACTGATAATACCAAAGATAAATTTCAAAGTGACTTCTCACTCTATAAAAGGATTCACAGCAGGATACCATTAAATAGCCTGAGCGCTCCTAGTGCATTTAAAGTGTGATTGCATAGACAAACATTGAATTGTCCTGTATCTTTTATAGGAAGACAATAACTGTATATACCTACCCGAATAGGCGGTGCTCAAATGGTTGCTTCTAGTTCACTTACAGAGACCCTGCTGAGCTAAAAGCATGGGCTCTCCTCCACAATTCCCACTTCACCCAGCTCAAGGAGCTGAAGCAGGGAAGGGGCCTAGCTCAGTTCTGCCACCCCATTCAGAAGCAAGCAAGGACCTAACAGAATTGAAGCTGGAGAACGGGGAAATACAACAACAGCACAATCTCAGGGCTGGGAACTCCCTTAAAATTCACCTAAGCTAAAGGCTCTTTTTGCAAAGGGGGAAATGGAAACTCAGAGAGAGGAAGTACCTTGTCCTAGTCACTGAGTGATTTAGTAGCAGAGAAGGGTGCTAGGATCCAGGGCCCTATCAAGCAGACTGCCTCTCTCAGATGGAAAAGCTGACTGAAGTGGCAGATGTGCTTCTTCCTACTGCTAAAATTTCAGGCCATGGGGCTCCTGGATTGATGCTGGTCAGGGAACATGACCAGAAGTTTGTGGTGAATTCACCAACGTGGCTCTGGCCAGAAGAAGGCAACTGAGGCAGTCAATGCCACTGGTCTGTGCTCCCCACACGCCCACATACTTTTCTCTGTCCTCTCTCTTCTGACTCCAGTCTGAGCCTACACTTGGCCAGCTGCCCAGCTCTACTCAAGAGCCCACCTAACTCAACAAGCCATTGTTGAGGTAAAATATCTCCTCAGCCCAGGGGTGACCCCTGCTCAGGGTGGGTCAACTTTCCCACAAAAGCCACATATATTTCCTTCAAGTCTGGCAGTCTGAACAGTTTTCTAGGTGTTCTGGCCATTGTTACCTCCAATCTGTTTTTTTTTTTTTTTTTAGGAAAAGAAAAGGTTTACCCATAGGCCTCTGAGTGAATGCCCAACTGCCCTCTGGGGAGCCTGAATTTGCCTCTGCCTCCATCTGGTCTCATTTAATGGGGAATCTGAAAAAAACTAGTTCTTGCCTCTGCTCCAGTGTTCAGAGCTGGGGGCCTCTGCTGTGAAAGGAAACCGAATACCACAACACCACCTCGCACCTCATCAGGGCCCTGTAAGCAGAGCTCTGCTCCTGTTACCCCAGGGCCCTTGTTAGGGGTCACAGAGAGCCCTGGCAGGGAGAACCGGAACCCCGAGGCTTGTCCCTGAGAAGGCCTGGAAATCTTTTCCTGGTCACAGAAATGACCCAAGTCCAGGGCCAGCTGAGAGCCTGCTGCATAATTTAGCAGATGTCTGTCTCTAGTAGGAAGACACTGGAGAAGAGGATAACATTATTTCTCACCCTCCTGAGCATGTGGCCTCCTTCCTCTGTGCAGGCAGCCGAGAAACCCATGGTTTTAAATCCCAGCAGCAGAAGCTGTCTCCTGCCAAACCGAGGAGGAAGGGTCTGTGTTTCTAATTTATTCTGTACCCTCTCCAGTTGTTACTTAAAATAATCCATCATTACATGGCTGGTGGCTCCAAGATTTTTATTTAAAGCGAGAGAGAGAGAGAGAGAGAGAGAGAGAGAGAGAGA